>NC_133378.1:26307793-26361464 GCF_049309525.1 Garra rufa | reverse complement strand
TAAAGCATTTCACAATATTAGTTTATTCATTTAACCTAGATAAATGTGTACTAATAGGCGCCAATCGTTTGTGCGGAGAGTGAAAGCTTTGCAGGACATGGTGCCGCCAGCGATATGTGAAACTTCATTTTTGCTCATAAATGTAAGAGTAATAAATTTACTTTAAATTATTACTTCACTACTATAAAACGAAATAATTAAAATCGAAAACAAAACTCTTTCATTAGCTATAGGCCTAATCCATAAAGATGCATTTAGGAATTAAAAGCGCGTCCAGTGAGCAGATGGCGAGTAAGGATCGTCAGCTTCATCTTTGCGACTCAGAAAATACTAGTTTATTAATAAATAATTTGAATATCTCCTTACTTTTTCCTCGCCACATTCATGGTAATTGCTTTAGCTGGGGCTTTGCGGCCAGTTTAACCTTACTGCGTGCATCTGAACGCGGAACTCTGCTGAAGGCACTTGCGCTCGCTGCTGCTGCTGTTGGCAGGACACTAAACACCGCCACGGCAGAATAAATAGCAGAAACACTATATTTTATGCTTGTTAGTGTGTTTTTCTTCAGATATTTTTCTTTTCTCTTTATTACGACAGGTGAATTGTTGTAAATTGTTAAGCACTGTGTTTTCATAGCATTCGGAATGTGGAATAGTGTGATTTTGAAAAAAAGAGAGAAAATAATCAATTAATCGAAAAAATAATCGGCCAACTATTCAATTATGAAAATAATCGTTAGTTGCAGCCCTAGTAAAGAGTGATTTTTACAACTTACCAGATTGTTCGACCTCCTCACTCACTTTCTTCCAAGCAAGATCCTTTTTATTCCTGTTTCGTACAGCTCCGAGTATCCACATACAGCAAGGATGATTTTGTCCTCCATTGTTGGTTCGGATTTCTGCCTCCTTCATTACTAGAGCAAGCTCATGATTGGTTAATGCGGCGCAAATTTTCGCCAAAGTTCAAATTTTGCAACTTGCACGATTCGCGCGAATCACGCATTACGCACGTCAAACGCCAGAAACGCTCAATTCGCGCGAATCGCAGGGAGGTCCATTGCGTCTTTGCATTGACTTAACATGTAAATCACTCGCACTTAGCGCGCCATTCGTGTCTGGTGTGAAGACTAAAACGTACACTGTTTCAGTAGTGACATGGAAATACAGGACACATTTATTTTTACATAAAGTTTTAAAATTTGCAAATAAAATGTCAAATTTATTTTTTGGAACTTTTTCAAAGAATCAAAAAGATACTTTTAAAAACAACAATGGGAAAAAATATTTCAATATCATTTTCTTAAGTTAAAATTTAGGGGTTAGAGTTCGGGACGGCCACCTCCGAATTGAAAGTACTCAATAAATGATGCTTTTACATTTTAAGCTTACTAATATTTTAAATATTATTGTGGGTTTCAATAGATAATAGAAGGATCTTAGTAAACATCTAAGATTTGAATATTTAAATGCTTTTAAATGTGTTTTTTGGTTGTGGGACACCAGTTTGGACCAGTTTTGTAGAATGGCCCATATGTATAAACATGTAGGTAATGATATCCACTACTTAACTCCGAATCAAAGCCACGTTTGAGTCATGTTTAGTTAAGTTTACCAAGACTACAAAAGATATTTAGAGGTGTGGTTGCACAGATCCCTGAACTCTGTCAGCAGTTGAGATGCCTTGGCACTTTGCCACGCCATAAAGCTGTCAGACATCAAGGCTTTTCTTCATGTGCTCTACAATTTGTCGTAAACACCATTAAATCTGGTGACAGAAATCGATTCCTTAAAAAAAGGCGGGCTGACCTGCCAATCACCTGTTTTTGTTTGCTCACCCTCATTTCCTGGCAGATAATTCCCATAAATATATCCCAGCCTGCCTTGTAGCTCATCTAGTGGTTTGCGTGTCAAATGACTCATTTGCTTGTCTGTAGGTTTCACCTAAAAGTTAGCGATGGTCGAGGAAGGTGTGACGTCACGAAGCGGCAAGGAATGAATGAGGATCTAAGCATGTGCTTCTTTCGCAATGAGACTCTCCCTTCCTCCCACTTCTTCTCCCGAAGGACACACCCTGTTGCTTGGGGACTTGTTCCATGTTTCCAACGTGTTGGATGGAGACCAAAGACGCGTCAGAGCTTGGCAGCCTAACCAATTTCATGCCACCTTATGATACACTCTGATATAATGATCAGCCAACCTGCATGTATAAGTGTGTATTTACAGCAGTCTGAGTAAACATATCCTGAAAGCAGGGCTTTCCCCTGCTGGTCATGTTTAATCAGCTATTTTCTTACAGGGCCGGCCTCGATGATGTCATGGTTTTCCGAGTAAACATTTTGGATTGAGCAAAGCTCATTCTCTTGGGAAACTGTTCGTTTGAAGCTGAAAATCCAGTCTTATCCCACTACATTGAGAGATATGGGGTGGAAAAGGGAGTCGTTTTGATAAATGTTATGAATCTACATTTGGCTGTGAGAAGTAATGTCGTAAGAGCACATGCTTCTGTGCTTCCTCATGGTAATGTGGTTTTAAAGGCTGGATGTTTTCTTGAGGAGAGTGGCTTGAGAAAATGCTTTAATATGGCATAGCTATGTTTGAGAGAGTGATTATTATTTTTTTGTTTCATAATCTTGCCTGTTTACAGACTGCGCACCAGTTGAACATTGAACCCAAATATGTACGCTAGCCTATACTCAGTACTGCACTTCAGCGAGTTGGTGATTATTATTATCTTACGTACATTTAGGCCTTGAGCATATTAGACTTATATGAAATGGGTTTTCAGCATTCACAGACCCAGGGACAATAAGTAAAGTTTCTTAGTGACATTTTTTTAACGATGAAGAGTGTATAGTATATTGGGACCAATATAATTCTGTGATTGAGCTAAATTGTGCTAAATTATTTAACTCCTTAAGAGCATTATTTCTTGAAGAATACTTACATTAAAACACTTCATCTCATCTATTCTGTTTTCTCATCAATCTATGTGTCACAAAATGAATACTTATTCATATTTAATCTGTTCCTTATAGTGTTGTGATGCCTCAAATGCACATAAGAATCACAAAATTTAGTGTGCGGAAAATAATACATTTGGTCCTGGTCCGCTTAGCGTTCACACTGGCATTTTTGACAGCGACCCTAAAGATATCGAACTTAAAGGCATAGTGATACGTTCACAACCTGATTGGTCGGGTTAAATGACATATATTTCATGACGGAACTCACCGAACACTTCAAACTGAATGAAAAGCGTTTTCCTCTTCTCATTTTGAGTTGGATACACTGCTTGTTCATTTCGTGAATTCATGTCGTATAGCGTCGCATCATTGCCATTACTTCCTGTTTTTGGTTTGTTTAGAAGTATTTGGTCTGTGTTGCATTCATATTTCATTCAAACCGCACCAGAGTTTGCTTAGAAGTGGACCAAGACCCATTATTTTAGCGGTCTCGGTCTGCTTGTTTGATGCACACCAGGGTTCGGATGGCAGCATTCACACCGCGTGGTGCTACTAATGCAAAACATGGATAAAATTGTTTCATTTTTAATAGTTTTTAGGTGGTAATAAGAAAGCTCTTGATTGACACTATTAAAATACAATTCAATCAGAGATCGTCTGAGCAGAGAAGAGGAACATGTGCCCATTGCCAGCTCCTCCTGTTTATTTCATGTGTGTGTGTGAGGTGGTTTATCCACAGCACTGGTTGACTTTAACTGGCCTGTGTTGAATGTGTTGCCTAACTGTAGTTCTGACCCACTGGATGGGTTTGTCTCTGAATCTGTAGTCTGCTATCAGTGCAGTTGCACAGAACCTTTGAGTCAGTGGTGCGGTGTTGATTCCACCGTCTGTCACGCCAGACACGTCTCGAAAACAAAGCCCTCCAGACATCCAGTTACGACATGAAACCTCCTTTTTCCATTTAAGGAAGATCGTACATGCACAGACACACTAGTGCTTGACATGATATACGTTTCTTATACACTCTGGGTGTCATATGTGGATAAAAAGCTGTAACTTGTCTGTTCATCAAGTCGATTTTTATTTTCATTACATTACTGAGTTTCCTAAAATGCATGGGTTTTGGCTTTTTTTTTCTTATTGATCTATTCTCTACACTCCTCATACACTATATGTACACGTGTTTGCGTTGCTTTGACCATTTGATCCCACCTTCTCACACACCACAATTTGTAATATTGGTCAAGCTACTTTTCAGTGTGAAGACAATAGGAAAACAAAGCCAACACCTGGACATTTTAGGCATTTTAGAAATCCAGCCAGGACTAGTATGAGAAAAACATGACGTATGATCACCATAACTTTATAATCTATGAAAAACCTAAAATTGAACTGCTTATTTCTGTGTTTGTGTTTGTATGTTGTGCTGAGACTCATCCTTTCTGTGAGTATAAATGAGATCAGGTTTAGCTGCAGGGCAGAGGAGTGTTCTAGATTTGTGGATGTACTTGTAGACAACTTAGAGGCAGACTCACGTGTTTTCCCATGACACTGCCTCTGCTAGAGGACTTACAGGGTCAATGAGGTCACTGTAGCCTTACTATGACCCTTCGAATCTAACCTTGACACATTAAATGACTCCAGTCAAGCTTGGATGAACTGGACACATCAGCTCTGTTTCAGCGTAAACCTAGTAAGCTGCCTAGCATCCTAAAGGTCAACTCCATAAGTCACTGATTTGAAACGGTTTAAGACTGAAAATTGAATCAGGAATGTGATACACATGGAAGACACGTCTTGAAGAAGTATTTTCACTGAGCTTGTCATTGCATTCTGGGATTGAGTTTTTATTAAGGAATGGAACCAAGGTTTCTTAATAGGCAGCACAATTAAGTTATCTATTTTTTTTGGAACGATCTTACTACTGAGCCTATGATCCCTGAACATGCTCCTTCTGTAGACTCCTTATTATGTTGTGAAATAAAATCAATCAACTCTTAACATTTCCATTACAGCTACTGCATGAATCATCCGTCACACATGGTGATCATATGAATGTAGCATTGTTTAGTCGTTTCCGTTTTGTTGAAGTGTAATATAACTGTTGTGAAAGTGTTTTGGGGAACTGATGTGGGACAGAGTACGTTTGGCAAATAATAAAGCACTATAGAGGTTTCATGGAGGGATCCGGTCTGGTCTCTTATGAATGCTGTGGTTTGGAGAATGGGCTGATGTTTTTGTCATAGAGACCAAGGGAATTTGTGGAAGAGAGAATCGTGCTGACCCTCGGCAGTTTAGCTCTAGTTCAGGCTTGTCCGTTTCTCTCACGGCCCTACAACAGAGCTGGCTCCCTGGGGTCCGTGTTCATCTGCATTAGAGAGACTGTAACCCTCACATGCTCGAACAAGTATACACGCACACATGTTCTTAAAGTCTCCCAAAGCCACACCCTTGCGTGGCCTGTTCATTAGTTGCTCTGGGGAAGCTTACCGAGGTGTAGTGTCCTGATTTAGCCGGTTAAATGAGGCCGGAGCCCCATAGGGACGTGTGTGCATTAGACTGAAACACGGACACACATACTTATCAAAACTGAATGTGCTGCAATGCAGTTAATGTGTGGCACCCATGATAGATAGAGAGAAAGATAGATGGGTGATTTAAGGGTAGACAGAAGGTAGATAGATAGAGATAGTGATTTAAACAAAGACAAGTGGTGATAGATAGATGGATGGATAGATGGATGGATAGATGGAGAGATAGATGGAGAGATAGATGGAGAGATAGATGGAGAGATAGTGATTTAAAGATAGAAGTGGTGATAAATAGATAGATGGACAGAAATTGTGATAGATAGACAGACAGACAGACAGACAAGTGGTTATAGATAGATAAAACAGACAGAAATTGTGATAGATAGACAGACAGACAGACAGACAGACAGACAGACAAGTGGTTATAGATAGATAGACATAAATTGTTATAGATAAACTGACAGAAAGATAGATAGATAGATAGACAGACAGAAATTGTTAGATAGATAGATAGACAGTCAGAAATTGTTTATAGATAGATAGATAGATAGATAGATAGATAGATAGACAGACAAAAATTGTTAGATAGATAGATAGATAGATAGATAGATAGATAGATAGATAGATAGATAGATAGATAGATAGATAGATAGATAGATAGATAGATAGATAGATAGATCAGTGTTTTCAACCTTTTTTGAGCCAAGGTACATTTTTAATTGAAAAAAAAGCACAAGGCACACCAACAATCGAAACTGTAAAAAAGAATTAAACTCTGTAGCCTATATTAACAATATACAGCTATTCTTATCGAAGTGTCTTGAACAGGAATCAAATAAACACAAAGAAAAAAGTATTTTATCTTTCATATTTCTTCTTCTTTATGCAGTCATTCTTAATTATTTAGGTGTCTTGAATAGGAATCAAATAAACACAATGAAAACAGTTTTTTTGATCTTTCATATTTCTACCTACTCAGTGTGAAACCTGGGCCTGTTTGTATGAACACAGAGCTGATAACTTATTAGTTTCCAAAAAATGTTTTAGACCAATTAGGTGAAATTGAATAGTTTTCCACGGTACACCTGACGATCTCTCACGGCACACTAGTGTACCACGGCACAGTGGTTGAAAAACACTGAGATAGATAGATGGAGATATGGAGAGATAGATAGATAGATGGATAGATAGATGGAAATTGTGATAGATAGATAGATAGACAGTAAGAAATTGTTATAGATAGATAGATAGATAGATAGATAGATAGATAGATAGATAGATAGATAGATAGATAGATAGATAGATAGATAGAAGTGGTTATACATGGATATAGACAAAGTTGTTATATATAGATAAAAGTGGGTGATAGAGATAGATAGATCTAACTAGATAGAAGTAATTAAAGAGGTTATAGAAGTCATGGATAAATAGACGTGATTATAGATAGATATAAATAAAAGTGATAGATAAAGTTTTTTCCTGTTTTAATTTCATTTAGCAAATGTTTTTCGATGATGATAACACTGTTGTCAGGGACCAAGATCTGCAAAATATTGGTATCTTCCAGTTTAGATTCTGTGGTATTGTTTTACTTTTTTTTTTTTTTTTTTTTTAACCAGTATACCACACAATCTTAGCCTGCCCTCCCATTGGTAGCTGAATTGGTAGAATGAATTCAAAACGGATGACTCGCGGTTGCTTTGTCACTGCAAATCGCAGTCCGAGTGAACGCCCATGTAGTGCGGTGACTCAATTTTGTATCCTGTGTTTGATTTACAGTGGATGTTCCTCCGTCTATGACGTGTTCATATCTCAACGTTTTCTATCAGCGAGTGAATCATACCATTCACACAGTCGCCTATTATTGTTTTAGTACATTCAGTGGAAAATGCTCCCCCGACTTTTGGTTTACTTAGAGGATTAGTGGCTAAATTCACACATCATTTAAATAGCTAGCATTCCCCTGGAACTAACGCAGGTTTGTTGGGTTGTTGCATTGTTGCTGGGACTGCAGAGCTTTTATTGAGTCGTTGATGGCCGTTGAACTGCCTCAGTGTGTAAATATTGAAAGCAGGAACACATCTGTGAGCACTTCGGTGATGGAGAGTGTCAGCCTGCTGAATGCTATAGTGACACGACTCTTTAAACAGTGTGCTTTACAAACCAACAGATCTCAAAGGTCAGTGTGATTATTGATTTGTTTGGTGATCTAACCATGATGGATCTCACTTGTTTGAATGAAGACCAACCCGCTGAAGGATGTGTGTCTTCCATTTAGCCTGTAGTTGTTTCTTTTATATTAACTGTAGTACAGAAATAATCATACACACTCATCCTCATAGCCTGATAGTCTAATAGTCACATAGCCTAATTGTCATTAGAGCTAATGGTCTCTCATTATGTGAAACAACAAACTGTAATTCAGACAATCAGCTTTTCCTTTCTGACTCTGATTGTAATCATAAAGTGACAGAATCAGGATGTAGCCCTGTTGTGTAGTAGTATTGTCTCTGCTGTACTGAATTTTTAATTCAATTTGATTTTTAATTTTCTTCTGCTCACCAGGCCTGCATTTTTTTTATCCAAAGTACATCAAAAACAGCAAAATTTTAACATATTTTGACTATTTAAAATAACTGTTTTCTATTTGAATATATTTTAAAATGTAATTTATTCCTGTGATTTTCACAACTGAATTTTTAGCATTATTACTCTAGTCACACAATCTTTCAGAAATCATTCTAATATTCTGATTTGCTGTGCAAAAAAACTTTTTTTATTATTAGTCTGTTGAAAACACCCGAGTAGAATTTTTGTCAGGTTTCTTTGATGAATAGAAAGTTCAGAAAAACAGCATTTATCTGAAATAGAAATCTTTTGTAACATTATAAATGTCTTTATCATCACTTTTGATCAATTAAAATGTATTTGCTAGATAAAAGTATTAATTTCTATAATTTAATTTCTAAAAAAATAAAAATAAATAAAATGATTCCAATCTTTTGAAAGGTATAGTGTATAATGTTACAAAAGTTTTTTTTTTATTTCAGATAAATGCTGATCTTTGGGTGTCTCTATTCTTCACAAATCCTGGAAAAAAATTACTTAACTGTTTCAAATATTGATAATAATAATAAAAAACAGCAAAAGAGCAGCAAATCAGCATATTAGAGTGATTTCTAAAGGATCATGTCACACTAAATACTAGAGTAATGGCTGCTACAAATTTAGTTCTGATCACAGGAATATTTATTTTAAATAGTAAAAATATTAAATATTTACTGTTTTTGCTGTACTTCGGATCAAATAAATGCAGTAAGCAGAAGAGAATTAAAACATTAAATAAAGCATTTTTTAATGTTTTAATTCTCTTCTGCTCACTGCATATATAATATAATATAAGTAGTCCAGTGTTTTAATTTAGATGTGAAATATTTGAATATTCAGTTAAAAATAAAAAATTACAAGGCTTACAAAAAAAAGATGCCATTTAATATATATATATAGCAGATAATTATTAAAGTATAAAGCACATAATCAAAGTATATAGTATTAATATGCACAAATATTATAACCAATAATAATAATTTGAATATTTGAATATTTTTGAGCTAAAAAAAATCAGTAAAGGAAAGAGAGTTACAAAGTTGAGAACAAACAATGTAATTTAACAGAGGAGCAGTTCTTTATTTTGGCTAACTTTTTGTAACTTATTCCTTGCGGTTAGATGGCTACATTTCCTATTAAAAAAAAATTGTAGGCAGTTTAACATCCCAGCCAAAAGAACAGGCCCCAGTCATGCTAAAAACGCTGCAGGCTGTTGGTCACCTCATTTTCATTCTTTGTAATGTGTTTGTCTCCTAAAAATACTGTTTTTAGGGCCAAACATTTATTTTTAAAAGAGACTGTGACTGTATTAAAATGTAGTGAGCTACCTACATAGACAGCAAGCAAACCTGTGAGGCCAACAAAATGCTGTCTATAGAATCTCCCTTAGTTTTGGAGACACTTGGAGTGACTTTTTACTCTCTTTTTAATAATCAATTGGCATATCTTGAGGTTTTCTTCATTTTCTAGTCTATGTCCAATCTGTTTGCCCATCAGTGCTCTGTGCCACCCACGAGGAGCATTTTCTCACTCCGGAAGCTATAGACCACACTGTCGGCCATACCGGAAATCACCCACTACAATTGGCACCTTGCTTTGGTTGTCCCCCTCATGTGATCACAGACTGCAGCATTCTGCATCACAACACTACATGTTAGGGCGAGATTTACAGTACGGCCTTGCTGCCATCCTGCTTCTTACTTGATTCAGATTATCTCTTTGAACTGCAGACACGCAAACAGAATTAGGATTGATTGATTCCCAGCATTGCCGCACTCACTTTACCTTTAAGTGCTATAGCCTATATAAAGTGATTTGAAATAAGATGCAGCAGGCGGGTGGTTTGCATGTGGCGTGAGAGTGTGGTGGAGATGGTTGCGAGAGCTGACAGGAAGTGAGATCAGCACCAGACACTGTCTTGCACTTGCCTAAAAAGTCGTCACTGTAGTAACCTTGTGCAAATGACCATTGCACAACACTGTGGTCTTGCAAAAAATAAGCAGACATTTAATGGTTTGCAATGGTGGTCCTAATGTTTCAAACTTGAACTTCCTGAACAAAAATGTACAGATAATTTACTCACCCCCTTGTCATCCAAGATGTTCATGTCTTTTTTTCAGTCGTAAAGAAATAGTTTTTTTGAGGAAAACCTTTCTGGATTTTTTTCCCATATAGTGGACTTCTATGGTGCCCATGAGTTTGAACTTCGAAAATGCAGTTTAAATGCAGCTTCAAAGGACTCTAAATTATCCCAGCTGAGAAAGAAGGGTCTTATCTAGTAAAACGATTGGTTATTTTCAAAAAATTTTTTTGACAATTTATATACTTTTTAACCTAAAATGCTCATCTTGTCTAGCTTTGCTTGAACTATTGTGTATTCCAGTTCAAGACAAAACTCCCATCTCATTTTCTCCTCAAACTTCAAAATCATCCTACTAGTGTTGTCACGGTACCAAAATTTCAGTATTCGGTACCAATACCATTGAAAATCCACGGTTCTCGGTACCAATTTCGGTACCAAAGCAAAACACAATAACATATTAATTGAGCAACACACTTTTTTATTAATAAAGTTAAGCAAAAATAAAATCTACAAAAATACTTTGTAAAAAAAAATTCTTTATACTTACGTAAAATTTTGTTTAAAGTTTTTCCACAGGTTAAAAAAGTATTTCAAGGATTGTAAACATTTAAGTAGTTAAATAACATCTAAATAAATTACAGGCATAAAAAATGTAAACAAGCTTCACCCAAAACTTTTTGTCATATTTCTGCTGCTGCGGAAAAACATCTGTAACTGTTGTCTATTTTAGAGTTCGCTGGGGTCTTTCATGATCTTCCTCAATCTGCAACTGTAAAAAGAAAATATAATATACTTAAGTAAAGCAGTGGGCTAAGTCTGACCAGATGCGACATTAGATCATTGACACCAGCAAAAATATGAATTTTCAGTAAATAACAAACCTCAGCTGTTATAATAAATTTAGATACGTTTACATATATTAAAACCAGTGTCTATCACAGATGAAAATTGCAGTATTAAAAACACTTTACAATTTTCATTTGTTAGATAACATTGCCTAACAATAAACAGTAGTTACATGGCAATTATTCTTCGTGAGGGTAGGCTAATTTCAACATTTACTAATGCATAAAATCATGTTAATATGTTAAACATGAACAAACATGAATGATCATGTGTTTGTATTAAATAACATTCACAAACATGAATTAAAGTTGTAAAAATATATTGTTCACTTACTTTAAGATTATGTTAGATGATGCATGAATTTAATCTTATTCTAAAGTATTACCAAACTAAACGGGGAATAAAACGTGTTTTATTTGATTGTACTCTTATTCAATCCAAACTGCATTCATATTTATTATTAATAAGCTTTTTAAACCTGCTAGAGCTATCCAGTCAAGAATAAGTTTAGAACGTTTTCTGACAGACTGATATTAAGGACATAAACATTGTTAACGACACATTTGTACATTCTCTAACACACATATTTTGGATACACAGGTCATTTGTGTGTAAAAAAATAGTAAATACATCATGTCCTTATTTTTTTTTTACTAAAACAAAAGTTATAGGAGCGTTGGTTGAAATTCATTCTAAGGCCCAGCATATTAGCGTTAGCCACGCTTATGCTAACGATTCACGACACAAACGGTGATGTTTATTTCAGTCAGTTATGACATTCAAATTAAAATATGCAATAATGCTCTAAATATGAAATTAAAATGAAACTTACCTTACTTGAAATCTTTTATTTGATCCTGGAGTCGGTCTTTGAGGTGTTTTAAGTTTGATGTGTTTCCTCCTTTCGAGAGAACCTAGACGACATCCTTTGCAAATAGTTTTTTGATGATCTATGATGTTCGCCTTGTTCAGCCGCAAATCCAAACTATTTGGAGCAAGCCTGGCTCTTCTTTGTAAACAAGTGGATTCAGAGCCGCGGCATGTGCTTTAATAAAGAGAGCGCAACTGCGCACTGTGCGCACCTTTTGTATAGCGTATCAAGAACCGGGTTGACCGGATAGTCGGTACCACCGGTACTAAAGAAAACCTGGTACCGTAACGTTTTAATTTTTTTAGTACCGACTTGGTACCGAAGTACCGGGACTTTTGACAACACTACATCCTACAGAAGTACCAACCCAGTGTTTACAAAGTGAGCGTGCAAAGAAGATTAAATGCCCTTAACAAAAAAGGTAAAACAGTGATGTAGGGTGATTTTGAAGTTGAAGGAGAAATGAGATAGGACTTTTTTGACCCTAACTGTGTTGAACCGGAATACACAGAGTTCACGCAGAGCTAGACAAGACGACCATTTGAGGGTACAAAGTATATAAATTGCATTTTTTTTTTAGAAAATAACTGATCGTTTCACTAGATAAGACCTGTCTTCCTTGGCTGGGATTGTTTAGAGCCCTTTGAAGCTGCATTTAAACTGCATTTTAGAAGTTCAAACTTGGGGGCACCATAGAAGTCCACTATATGGAGATAAATCCTGAAATTTTTCCTCAAACATAATTTCTTTACTACTGACAAAAGAAAGACATGTACATCTTGGATGACAAGGGGGTGAGTAAATTATCTGTACATTTTTGTTCTGGAAGTGAACTTTTCTTTTAAATTCCAAAGTTGTTGTGTACTGTAATATCAGAGTTAAATGATTGGGAAAATGGTGAAAGCTGGCAAGCTATTTGCTCAAAACACCCTCATATGGACCTGCATATGTGCACTGACAAATAACAACCTTAATAGTTCTGCAAATTTGAAAATGAAGCAACGCAGGTCTATCGCTGAACCCCGCACCATATGGATGAAATATGGATTTAAAGTGTGCCGAGTATGTGTGCACGTGGGTGTTCGCATGTCCGTGTGTAATTCCACACATTCCATCTGCCCAGTCGGGCTCTTTAAGTCTGTTAATATCTGCACCGGCTCATCACATTGTCTTAATAACAGCTGAGTCTTTTGGACTGACCCCTGCACCCTGTGACATTCATCAGCAGCTAAATTTGGCCCAATTGTGGTCACAGTCAAATATGCAGCAGTGCTCCTGCCTTTAGGACACTTCTTCTTGTTCTTCTGGCACTGTGTTTTTATGAGTAACACTGGAACGGCTGTTAAGCAGCTTTTGTGAGGGTGTTTATAAAGAGTCCTCTTAAATCAGTTGGACTGTATACAAAGCCTTGATAAGTGTTTTCAGTGTAGGGAACAGTCGTTTAGGGTTTCTTTTATTGGGGAGACCTGTTTGCTTCAGTGAATCAGTTCACAGATTTGTTGAGTCATCACTGAGAAGTGTTGCTGAACATCTCTGTGGAGCTTTTTTTTGTTGTAAAATACATAAAACTTGCTGTCTATCGTGATGTTTTCAATTATATTATGTAAATTGCCTCAAGTATGTTTATGTTCCAACATGTTGCTCTCCTGACAGTTTTACTACTCAAGTTATTCCTTCAAGAGTGTTCACATTAACAGCAATTAAATCACTGGAGGTCGTCGTTTTTCATGCATCATGAGGTGGATCATGCTTTACTTGAATATATCTCACAATAGGAAAGAACAGACAATCACAGTTTTAGTTTGATGCAGTTCGATTAATCGAATTATCTAAATTTCCATTGTGAATGACATCAAATTGAATCATTCTGAATTTTACCTATGAATCATGAATCAAATCATCTTTTGAATGTTCCATTGGTAGTCCTGATGGACATAAAGTTAAACTGCCCAACATTGTTGAATTCCCAGAAAACTGTGTTGTTTGTCATCTCAGACGTGAACAATGTGCAGTCACTTTTTCATTGTAAATCACTGTCAGTGTGAATGCCTTTTTGCAGTTGTGTTTAACACTAGTTTTATTTTATCGGCATTTTTAAAATTTATTCTTGCTCAAAGTTATAATTGCAATGATTGTTGTCATTTGAGAAATTTATTTTTACATTTCAGGTGTTGCACGTTCACCGATAAGCACAGATCAATAGAATGTCAACTCATTCACATGGTTTATTCATTATTCCCAAAAGTATTGGGACACCCCCTTCTAATGAACAGGTTTTGCTACTTTAGTAATTTCCATGAGTACAAATCTTAATGTTTAAGCATATAACAATATTTTAGGGAATTGTGTGCTTCTAATTTTATAGAAACAGTTTTGACAGGACCCTTTTCTATTCAAACATGACATTGCCTCTGTATATAAGGCAAGGTTCAAAAATAAATGATTGATTCGGTCAGTGTGGAAGAACTTGACTGGTCTGCAGAAAGCAAATCCTACTAATGACTTGTACATACACTATGGACAAAAATATTGAGACACCCCCTTCTTTAGATCAGAAAAGGGTACTTCCAAAACTGTGGCAACAAAGATGGAAACATGATTCATGCATTAAAAAAATTTATTTCCATCTCTGTTTTGGGAGTGTCTAAAATGACTGTACACAAATGGACAAATCATTGATATTTGGTGAAGAGGTTTTGGCTCAAGGTCTGCATTTAAAGTCACACCAGAGGTGTTCAGTTGGGAGTAGGACTTGGCTTTCTGCAGACCAGTCAAGTTCTTCCACACTGACTGAATCAATCATTTCATTTTGAACCTTCCCTTATACACAGATGCATTGTTAGAATCATGTTAGAATAGAAAGGGGTCATGTCCAAACTGTTGCTGTAAAATTAAAAGCACACAATTCCCTAGAATATCATTATATGATTAAACATTGAGATTTGTACTTTGTAGAAATTACTAAAGTAGTCAAACCTGTTCATTAGAATGGGGTGTTCCAATACTTTTGGCAATATAGTGTATATGTGACCCTGGACCACAAAACCAGTCATAAGTAGCATATTTGTAGCTATAGCTGACAATACATTGTATAGACCAAAATGAGCGATTTTTCTTTTATGCCAAAAATCATTGAGGTATTAAAAAAAGATCATGTTTCATGAAGATGTTTTATGTGTGTTTAGCCTTCATGCAAACAAGAAATGCGAAATCACTATCAGACTCCCCTTATTAATATTAATATCTTTAACTATTAACATAGGCTGATTATTTGTATAGATGAACGCTACTTTATCAGATAAAATCTTTGTCTTTTTTCAGATCATTGCCGACCCTTCCACAATGAAGAGCAAGTGTGTGCGCATGGTTGCCAGATGGCCAAAAAACGGCCAGAAAATATATTTTTTTAACAGAGAAGATGTGATTTAAGGATTTGCATTCCTGATATCTGGCAACCGCACACATGAAAGCTTGCATAGTAGAGGCACGTACAGCAGTCCGCAATAATATTTTGTCTCAATTTTCTCAGTGAAAATAAGAATAGATTTAGGTAGAGTTTTTACATTTTAAAACGTCACCGATTATTGCATGTTGATGTAGTCACAGATATTGTTTATTGACCTTATCGTCTTGTCATCGTCTCATTTTAGTCATGGGGAAAAATCTTGTCAACAAAAATTTTTTGTCATAGTTTTCGTAAACAAAAGTACCACCAGTTTAATAAAACATTCAAATTTAAATACAAAACGTTTCAATTACATGTCAATGACAAAAAATTGGTCTAGAATTTACATTAAAACAATGTTCGCTTAGAAATTGTTAGTAAACGTCAAATAATCTGTGTGGTGTTGCTGTCTCTGTGTAAGTTTCTTTCACTAAAACAGATTTCTTGTATGTGCAAAAACACTTGCCAATAAAGCTCTTTCTGATTCTATAAATGTGACATTCTGAAGTAGAAAGACTGAAGTGGTAATTTCTTCCAAAATGTAGTGCAACTGACCCTCACCCAGCTTTGTTTATTAGGTGGTGTATGAGTTAAACAAGGACATCACCTCAGCAACTGATTAACCGTTGTGGAATGAGAGCCGTTAGCTGATGGGAATTTTGTTTAGCATGGGCTAGATTATGAAAAATCATCAGGCAAGTTATTTATATTCCTGTCTTTCTCGGGCCCTTCGCCTCATTTTAGTGACCGCAGAAGCCTGAAGCCTAGCAACCCGCAAAAAAGAAAACAGCACTCCTGTGGTGGGGTATTCAGCACCCTCTTAGTCGGTTTCTTTGTTTTTGCCCTCACTTTCTTGTGTGTGCGAATGTGTGTTCTCATTGCACTTCCTCTCTTGTGCTCATGGGTTTTTCCAGTCACCCTGGGGCCCAATGTAGCAGGAAGCCCCACAAGCTTATCATTTCCTCTGCTACTGGCTCTGCTTGGGACGTGTGTATGGTAAACACACTCACACACACAGATCCTGACAGGCTTGGAGGGTGAATCCAAGTGCTGACACACTGACACAGATAACAGCGTGGACGTTAAACAGGTATTTGTAGAAACACGCACGTTGGGGCCGCTCATGGTGTGCTTGTGTGTCCGTTCAGTGTGAAGTCTATGTTTTGAGTCCTGAAGGGAACTGGCTAGCTATCCCATTTGGCTACCATTGCCTTTCTGTTAGCCAGTTGGCCTCAGTCATCATCCAATCAGCACATTCCTCCCCATGAATACACTGGGACCACTTTTGGCAGGCCACACTGGGTGGGGTAATGTTCATATCCTGAGCGCTGACCCTTACACACACTCACACACACTTGAATGAGACATCACAGCAGTCACAATAGACCAAAGTTTCTTCTTTCTGGAGTTCGTCAGCTAAACGGTTACAGTCAGGCATGCTTAAATAGACAGGTACGTGTAGACGAACAGATTAAAGGAAGTGAGAAAGCGAGGGAGAGAATAGCTCTTTAGACGAGAGCGAGTGGGCACAAAGCTCCCTCAGTGCTGGAGTGGCACTGCCAGTTTGTGCGGACCTGTTGTTGTGCGAACACAGACCCTGCTCTGTGTGTGTGCGTGACCCAGCTGCCCTCCCAGCATTACATCAGTCTCCCACATCACCCACACACACAATGAGACTCCAGTCAGCCATCCCTCCATATGCCCAGCACGCTGCCCGCATGCAAAAAGCAGCTTTACACTCTCACACGTGTGTGTGTGTGTGTGTGTGCAGTGTTTTTAGCTGAGCTCTTTATTAGTCTGGTTTGCTAAGACAAGCATCTCTATAACTGTCGCTGATACTTAGGGAAGGGATTTGAACAGATTCCTAAGTATTAAAGGGCACCTATTGTGCCCCTTCTTACAAGATGTAATATTGGTCTTGGGTGTCCTTAGAATGTGTCTGTGACGCTTCAGCTCAAAATACCCTACAGATCATTTAATATAACATCTGGAAAATGTCATTTTTAGGGCATGTCTAAAAAAGAGCTGTTTTGGTGTGTTTCACTTTAAATGGAAATGAACTGCATATTCCCGCCCCGTCTTCAGAAGAGGGTGTAGCGTATACATCTCTGCTTTGCATACTTACAGCAATAAGCAGTTGGTAGAAGCAACATGACTGAGAGCAAAAAGCAGTTTTCATACATATGGGAAGCCAAACACACTGAAAGCGAGATGAAATAGTACAATGTTATAGAGCTTGACTTGACAGCACAGGGAGGACATAAACTAATATCACCTGCTTTCCAAGATTGGTTGTATACATTGGTATATAACCAAACCTAACTCGCCGAGGGCGGAAAATGTGGCAGTGCAGGACTGTCAGTCAGTGGCTGTGGGCGGGGCCTAAACAATGTGACATCACATTGCTTTAAGAATCAAAACTGCATGCCTAGTGATATTGATTTGGTTTAATGGGGATTAAAAAAATTAGGTAGATTTTTATCATTGTAGGGTAATTGTGTTCCCACACTGCCAACACAAACCACCATGTGAAAGTGAATTTTGCATAATAGGTGCGCTTTAAACTTTTGGCATCCTGCACTGTATGTGTTTTGAACATTCGCCACCATGTTGTTGTAAAACATTTTAATCTCTTTGTGGAACATAAAATATATTTTAATGAGTTGTTAGACAACATTTGTATTCATTGTATGGATAAATATTTAAAATACAGTTGAAGTTTACATACACCTCGCAGAATCTGCAAAATGTAAACTATTTTGCCAAAAT
This sequence comes from Garra rufa, assembly GCF_049309525.1. Lineage (NCBI taxonomy): Eukaryota > Metazoa > Chordata > Actinopteri > Cypriniformes > Cyprinidae > Garra > Garra rufa. The sequence goes on along the minus strand of NC_133378.1, from coordinate 26,343,350 downwards.
AAGGGCAATCATACAAAATGCATGTTATTTTTTATTTAGTACTGACCTAAATAAGATATTTCACATAAAATATGTTTACATATAGTCTACAAGAGAAAATAATAGATATAATTTATAAAAATGACCCTGTTCAAAAGTTTACATACACTTTCTTAATACTGTGTTGTTACCTGGATGATCCAGCTGTTTTTTTTGTGTAGTGATTTTTCTTATTTTGACTAAATATCATATTTTTTTTCATTTACTACTGCCCTTCAAAAGCTACACAAAGTACATACATGTTTCTCAGAAGACAAAATAAGTATCATTTACCCTGATCTTCAAATTTAAAAAGTTTTCACTAAGAACCAAGTTCTTAGTGCATTGTTTCCTTCTGAAGCATCAGTAAGCATTTGAACCTTATTTAATAGTTGGATATAAGTCCCTCAGTTGTCCTCAGTGTGAAAAGATGAATCTCAAAATCATACAGTCATTGACGGAAAGGATTCAAATACACAAATACACAAAAGTTCTTTGAAGAACAGTAGACAGTTTAACTGTTCAGGACAAACAAGGAACTCGTGAACAACTATCGGTAAAAACAGTACAGCTGTGGATCATTCAGGTAACAACACAGTATTAAGAATCAAGTGTACGTAAACGTTTGAACAGGGTTATTCGTGTAAATTCAACTATTATTTTCTCTTTTGGACTATATGTAAACATCCTTTGTGTGAAATATCTTATTCAGGTCAGTACTAAATAAAAAATAACATGGATTTTGTATGAGCCCTCTTATTTTTCTAAAATAATTAACATTTTGCAGATTCTGCAAGGTGTATGTAAATTTTGTGTCTTTTTATGTTCCACTCAGAAGTGGAAAAATATAGGTTTAGATCGAAGTGAAAACAATGACAGAATTTCATTTGGGGTGAACTATCCCTTCAAATTGAAGACTTATCCAGAATATCATATATTTGGGGGTAACCAAATAAGTAAGCAGCACTATATGACACTAAAAGTGCCAGTAGGTGGCAGCAAATATCTGCTCCAAATGAGAGATTCATTGAATCATTAATTCAAATGATTCGCTTAAAGAAACGGACTCATTTAAAAATAAAGCAAGTCACTATTGTGTCTAAAATGTAAATCGCTCAATATTAACTTGTTTGTTGTTGCCCTGTAAAATCAGTATTACATTCGTGATCGCGCTAATACGCTATGATAATTGGTGAAACAGCATTCTTGTATGTGTGATGTTGTTGAACTATATCATATATTATACAAATAAGAAAACAAAAAACCATACAGGGATATTTTTTGCTTTCATAACTTATTTGGGCTTTCTAACTATATTCTAATAGGCTTGATTACACAGTGAATGTGTTTGGACTTTTAAGATGTGTTTTTGTTTGTTTTTTGCATATACTCAGACATACTTGATAGTATCAGCTTGTGTATCGTTAAAAACAACAATTGCGATATTATCATAGACAATACATATTGCACACCCCTAAACCTTGGCACCTCTCCAGAACACTTTATTAACACCTTACCAACACCCTGGCTGCTCTCCAAAACACCATATTAACACCACAATAACCAAGCAACTAGGCAACGCCCTGGCAACATCCCATAATACCCTAGCATGTTGTATGACTGAGCAGCAAACACATCATCTTCAGAAAATACGAAATGTGAATGTATACTCACATTAATAGTTTGTTCTGCTGTAGTATTTTTTAAAGAAGGAATATTGTATGTGTGTCACACACTGAGCAGAGGGGGCAGGAAAGGGCTGTTGTGTTTCTAGGCCACATTCTTAAGCAGAGAGAGTAACCAGGCATGAAGTCTGCACTCAATGCGGCCCGTCCCTTCTCATACAACCACAGAAAGAGCCATCTCTCTCTCTCTTTCTGTCTTTGTGCCTCTCTGCTTTCTCTCTCTTCTCTTTGCTTCTCATAGCTGAACTGGCCCACTTGGCCCCTCTGACCTGCCTCCTTTTCACTTCCTTTGTCTGCGAAGTTCATGTGACATGTTGCATGTTGATGTTTCAGCATAAACACCATTGTGTGTAATCTTATCACCTGAAGCTGACAGCTGTGTCCTAGACGGACCAGATCTGGTTTAGAAAAATACCAGGAGCCTTGTTGTATCTTATGGAAAAACAGCAGTCGTCAGCAGATCTGTCACTCCTGGTTGTGTTTAGCCCGATTTGGCTGTTTAACGTGTGTTGCCTCAGACTCGCCACAGGCCATGAGGTGTGAATCTCATCCAGCCGTGTCACTGGAGTTTAGGATCTACTTGTTTGCCACAGCTTAGAGGAGAAACGTGTGTGTTTGTGTGTGTATGGGTGTTTTGTGTGAGTTTGAGGAGCTCTCAGAGTGGACTTTAACCACCCTGATGGTAGTAGGCCAAAAACTACTTTAAGAGAAATGAGAAAATGAACAGGATGAAGGAGGATCCATGTGATTGTGACTCACATGGCCGTCTCTTCTGTTTTTGTGCTCGTTCTGTTTGTTTTTCCTTAATTTTACGGAACCGCTAGCCTGCAAATGAACGTTCCGTCATTATTTACTCACTCTCATGTTGTTTAAAACCTTATGACTTTCCTCTTTCTGTGGGATGCGCAAGGAGAAATGTTTTAAATGTACTGGCCACTGTTTACATTACAATAAAAAGTGAATGGGGATCTAAGCTACCAAGCTTCAAAGTAACTCTTAGAACTCTTTTTGAAATACAGTCAATATAAGTATGTTCCAGGTTTTCTGAATTTGAAAGCTTTAAGGGAGGAACAGCGTGAAAGTCATGCTGTTCCACATCCATATCCATTCAAATTTAGTGGCTTCAAGTAGTTGCTTGATCAATTATGAAGCAGGTTTGAATATACGTGTAAGTGCAAATGAGATATGAGGCGAAGATAAGTGAATATTGATTTTTGTTGTCATGTAACTTTAGAAGATTTAAAATATAACGTATAGTCTCATGCAGTGTTGTTATGGGTAATTAGAACTGTTACAGTTTTGTTGAATTGAAACTGAAATAAAGCTAAAGTAATGTAAAGGTTATATGAAAAATGTAAACTTAAACAAAAACAGTTTGAAAGAAATGTTTGGTTGGCCACTATCTAAAAAAATAAGTTGAAGTACTAAAATGACTAAAACTGAAATAATAAATCAAAATATGTAGATACATTAAAAACAAAAAAATGACAAAACCACAAATCATAAATCTTGAAGTATATATTTAAATAAACTTAAAGTAAAAATCTTAGCTAATTCAAAATATGAATAAATACTATAATGGTAAAATAACACTAAAATATAAATGTAACCCTGGACCACAAAACCAGTCATAAGGGTCAGTTCTTTGAAATTGAGACATTTATACATCAAAAAAAGCTGAGTAAATAAGCTTTCCATTGATGTATGTTTATTTAAAAATCTGGAATCTGAGGGTGCAAAAAAATCGAAATATTGAGAAAATTGCCTTTAAAGTTGTCCAAATGAAGTTCTTAGCATTGCATGTTAATAATCAAAAATTAAGTTTTGATATATTTACGGTAGGAAATTTACAAAAATTCTTCATGGAACATAATCTTTACTTAATAATATTGTAATGATTTTTGGCTAAAGGAAAAATCTATAATTTTGACCCATACAATGTATTTTTACAAATACACCTGTGCTACTTAAGAACTGAAAACTGAATATATATACATACCATTAAATAAACAGTTGAGCAGTGACTTTTATGGTGCTATTTTGCCATTTTAGGGCTTGACAGTTCCAGTCCCCATGACAGATTGACCCTTTCTTTAGCATTTCTCCTGCTGTGTTGCCAAAGACATTAAGACGTATGTTAACCTTAAGTTTAAGCAATAGTAGGGAAGTTTTGCTTTAGCAATAACCACTAATTATGAAATATGCGGCGAGTGACTTGTTATTGTGTGTATTCTCTGTTTACCAGTCATCACAAAGCCAGAAAGCTCAGTTTATGGTTGTAGACGTGCAGCCCCATCACATCTCAAACAAAGTATTTACTTGTGTCTTTCTGTGTTTTGTTTTTACAGGTGACATCACGCAGAAAGGCTATGAAAAGAAACGAGCTAAAATTCTCGCACCATTCGTACCACAGACCCAAAGTAAGACTCACCACACAGACTTCCTGTCTGCTAATTTTCCTCCTCCGTTTCTTCTTTTGCATGCCACACAGTGCCATCATCACACTGGTCGAGTCAATTAAATGTAATGTAGAAGTGTCACATTGCATTAATTATGTTGTGCTATTTTAACCCACTTCCATGAAACATGTATCTGAGATTTTTTTTTGTTTTGTTTGCAAATATGTTGCTCCATGCTGCAGCCTAATGGTGATCTGTAGAACTTCACCTGCTGTAGGCATCAATCTCTTCATTAAGAGACTGCATTTTAAAAATAAGCTGGACAATTGAAATTGTCTTGCGGCCGAAACCGCCATTAGTAAACCATCTTCTTATCTGGAAACTTTGAGTAATTTGATTCTTTTCCGATCATCACACTTCTCAGGGTCTTTCCGGCCTGTTAATGTCCACACACAAACAAATACGCACATACATATAGGCTTCCTGTAAGCAGCAGCCCACTGACAGACATGAAAGAGGAACTGAAATAGGTGACTAAATTTTATCGGTGGGTTTTGACAATTCATTGACCTCACCATTGACGTCCTCATTTCATACTTTCATGAACCTTTAAAGAACCATTGCATATTGTTTACAAAATGTGACCCTGGACCACAAAACCATAAGGGTCTTTTTTTTTAGTTGAGATTTATACATCATCTGATAGCTGAAAGCTTTTCATTGATGTATTGTTTTTTTAAGATATTTGTTGCAATATTTGGTTGAGAAACAACTTTTGAAAATGTGGAATCTGAGGGTGCAAAAAAAATCAAAATATTGAAAAAAAATTGGTTTTAAAGTTGTCCAAATTAAGTTCTTAGCAATTTATATTACTAATCAGAAATTAAGTTTTTATATATTTATATAGGAAATTTACAAAATATCTTCATGAAACACCATCTTTACTTAATATCCCAATGATTTTTGGCATAAAAGAAAAATCGATAATTTTGACTCATGTATTGTTGGCTTTTGCTACAAATATACCTTTGCTACTTACAACTGGTTTTGTGGTCCAGGGTCACAAATAGGTTTGACCTTATACACCAGATATGTTATTCTAGATATGTAGCCATATTTGTTGTCAAAACCCCTGATATCAAATGTGCCAGTGTCTTCAAAGGTGCCATTTTAATGCTTTGAAGTTAAAGTTCACCCCCTGCTGTCCATTCCTGCCCTGTCTGCGTTACTACTCTGATTTCGACCCATCCTCATACTGTATATGTACCATAAATATGTTATACAAATATGTTTACAGCTTTCTGTCATTATTTACTCACCCTGTGATCTTTATAGATGTGGATGTGAGCATCAAGTTGGCCCCAGGCCTTTCTTCAGACGCTACCTCTAGCCCTAACGTCATCCCTGTTGCCGCCCCACGGCAACATCGAGCTCACCGCAGCGGGGGAACACGAGATGACCGATACCGGTCAGGTAAGCAAAATCAGTTAGCCAGTACTCTAGTATTCAAAAACTTGGGGTTGGTAAGATTAAAAAAAAAAAAAAAAAAAATATATATATATATATATATATATATATATATATATATATATAAGCAGTCTCTCTAAAGCTACTTTTTTAAAATAATAAATACAGTAATATTTTGAAATATTTTTCCAGGGATGTAACGGTATTATCAATATCGTGGTATCGCGATAGCAAAACTGTCTCGATATGAAACGATAGGTCTTCCCGGGCAAAAAGTGTAGTTTTTAAAATATATTTAAGCTTCTTATTCTAACGTAAAAGATCTTTAAAGTTGTTTTGGACCATTATGCTTTGGCACAGTATCTGTCAAACGAACTAAAACCGAAAGCACAATATGGCTTAATCCCTTCATCAAGTCTGTTTTTGCTGCACATTTCAAAGCGAAGCGCACACCTTGTTCAGTTGATCTGCTCGTGATCCGGTGTTTTCCACGCCTCAGAACAGCTCAGTTCACAGTGAATGCAGTGAATTAGTTTATTGCATGTGCTGTGAGCAGTGATGGGAATAACGGCGTTAGAAATAAACAGCTTTACTAACTAACTGTTTTTCCCATTACAGACTGTCTCAGTGGCTGATGCTCACCAATTATTGTCCCCGTTTTTATTTAAGCAAATCTGTTCGAGTGAACGCAGACCTGATTAATATTCATGAACCCAGAATCTCATTAATCCTTAGTGCGTTTTATATAGAATTCGTAGTAGTTTTGTTATCTTATAAGTATTATTAAAGTATTCTCTTTTGTATAGAAACACTAAATGACAAACAATAACAGTATTAAGCACCACTACCAGTCCTGTCAACATGACAAATATGCATTCATACATGGTTATTGTAATTACTAAAGTTTTAATTACTAAAGTTTAAAGGAACACTCCACTTTTTTTGGAAATAGGCTCATTCTCCAACTCCCCCCGAGTTAATAAGTTGATTTTTACCGTTTTGAAATCCATTCAGCCGTTCTCCTGTTCTGGCGATATCACTTTTAGCATAGCTTAGCATAGATCATTGAATCCTATTAGACCAATAGCATCGCGTTCAAAAATGACCGAGTTTCCATATTTGTTGTATTTAAAACTTGACTCTTCTGTAGTTATATCGTGTACTAAGACCGGAGGAAATGCAAAGCTTCAATTTTCTAGGCTGATAAGATTAGGAACTACACTTCCATTCCGGCGTAATAGTCAAGGAAGTTTGCTGCCGTAATATGGCCGAAGCAGGCGGGGTATTATCAGAAATGAGTTCCCAGCTAGTTTAGCATTTGCACATGTGCTGCGTGGTATTACTGCTCCTGCTTCAGCCTTATTACATATATATATATATATATATATATTAGTCTGGTGAGTAAACCAAAAAATGTACTAGCCAATGCCGATTCTATTGCTAAGATGTCCGTAGGGGGTTAATAATATTTACAATAATTTATTGAATTTGATGGGTGTCTCTCACATTGTCCCACAGCAACATTAAAATAGATTAGTGTACAATGTTTTATAATACCAATACTTAATATTGTGGACAAGTTATTTGACATATTTGAACTTGTGAGTAACGTTACTGCAGTTCAAATTTCAAAATATCTCTTTCAAGTTTAGAAATTAGGAAATAAGTTTTGTAGTTTTCCCTACTTTAGTGGACAGCAAAAATAATATATCTATGAAATAAACTTAAATTTAAAATTTTATTTTACAGTGCAATTGTTTTACAATATATGGCTATTACTGTAATAGGAATAACATTAATATAAAGTTGTATTGGTTTGGCTTCCTAAAACACCAGTGTGACTGTAATTTAGACTGTATACCACAAATAAAGAGGGTTGAGTCCCCTTTAAAGTTCAGGTACAAGTCAATTCACTGACTTTTTTCTGACTAAAGTTTTCTTTAAAATGTACAAAATTGTCTTTCCATGTCTTCATTTGTCCGTTTTTTTTTTTTTTTGTTTTTTTATTGTTTCAAATACAATATATTCATGTGATGAACTTTCAGCAGCCATTATCCCAGTCTTAAGTGTCACGTGATCCTTCAGAAATCTTTCTGATATGCTGTTTTTAAGCTCAAGAAACATTTATTGTTATTGTTATAAATGTTAAAAACAGTTGTGCTGCCTAATATTTTTGAGGAAACAGTTTTTCAGCATTCTTTAAAGAATAGAAGCTACAAAAGAACAGCATTTATTTGAAATAGTTATATTTGTAACTTTTGTCACTTTTGATCGATTTAAATGCATCCTTGCTGAATAGAAGTATTCATTTCTTTAAAGAAAAAGTTTGGAGTCTTAGTGACTTGCTGGTTCGGTTAGCAAACGTTACCAATAAAGAAAGAAGGTTTTTGTCCCCTAATGGTGTGTTTACCAGAAACTACTAACCAGCCAAACCTCAAGTCGCTTCGCAAACCAGGCCCAAATAAACATACATTGTGTTTCTGAATGCCTTAATGTCAAACACACAACTCTCTCAAACGTATTTGTCACCACAAAGAGACATTTCTTTGTCCCTACATGAGTCAGTTTAGTAACTACAGTCACTGTTTGGTGACATTTCTGGATGTCTCATCTGCCTCCTGTCAATTGCCATTGTGTAAATGTTTTTCTCTTCGTTTGTCTTTCTGTACTCTTCGTTCTTTCTTCTGGACGTCCTTTCTGTCCGTCTGCTAGATATCCACACAGAGGCTGTGCAGGCAGCTCTGGCCAGGCATAAAGAGGAGAAGATGGCCCTTCCCATGCCCACTAAGCGTCGTTCAGCCTTCGTCCAGTCTTCTGCAGAAAACTGCACTCCTCCCGGTGAGTCCTGCTTCGCCCACAAGCCTTCTGCTGCTCCTTCTGTCTAGATCTCGCTGACCAGCAGGGTCTCTGAAAATACAGGCACACCCGAACCTTAAGGGCACACCCTGGCATTCATATGAGAACGGGAACACATATATATATAGCAAATTTGATACATGCGAATAATTTAAGTAACCACACTCTATTAAGGCATTTTATCAACGTGTGCAACTCCCTTTTGTTGTCTTATGCATTTAGTTTTCTGTGCATAAATAGCTTTTTAACTGTTGCTGTATATGTGTGTTCCCACAGATACATCGTCGGCGTCAGAGGACGAGGGCTCCCTGCGGAGGCGTCAGGCCGCAATCAGTGCAATGCTGGCTCAGAATCTCCAGAGTCCCGAGTACTGGATCAACCGTTCTGTCCAGAGCTCCTCCACCTCCTCCTCCGCCTCCTCCACTCTCTCTCATGGAGACGGCAAAACTCACAACCACAACCACAGCCAGGGTCAGACCAGCGTGCTCGCCGACGTACTGGCACACACCCGCATAGGTACTGCAGGATAATGAATCACACATACACACATGTTCAGGTGCTGAATCATAGACAATATACACTACTAAGATACACACACAAAAGAGCTTTAGCTTTGTGGTTGTCTCAAACTTACGTAGGCACTTTCTGACTTCTAATGATCTGGTCAAGAGAAAACAAAGCCAAAGTAAATAATAATTTCCATTAATACTGACTATTCAAACTGGTTTGTTCAGTTGTGCTTCATATGCGCATGTGAACGGGTTCACCGGATGAATCACTGTGCTGTCGTGTGTCCTCACTGCAGAGAGCAGCAGCAGCAGCAGCGTTCCGCCTGACGTCACATCCACGGTGCCTCAGGACAGGAACTCCAGAGTGGACCTGCCACCCAACATCGTAGTGAAGGGCATGAGCCGCGGCCAGAGCCGCTCCAGCATGATGGACACTGCCGGCGGTATGGGCAACATTGCATATCTAGTTCTGAATTTAATCCCAACGTTGTGATATTTGATTCAAAGCAAAATCTTATGAAAATATTAAGATTTGTCCTATCAAGCATTGCTAATAATGTACTCCTATTAGTTTAGGTATTTGTGTGATTTTTGGTGTTTTTTCTTGTCCAAATACGGTTTCTTTTAACATCCCATATTAACATTTGGTAGATAGCTGGATAGGTTTAATTGGAAACTTATACAGTTGAGGTCAAAAGTTTACATCCCTCTTTTAGAATCTGCAAAATATTATTTTACCAAAATAAGAGAGATCATACAAAATGCATGTTATTGTTTATTTAGTACTGACCTCAATAAGATATTTCACATAAAAGATAGTCCACAAGAGAAAATAATAGTTGAATTGATTTTTCAAAAGTTTACATCCCCTTGATTCTTAATATTGTGTTTTTACTTGAATGATCCACAGCTGTTTTTTGTTTTTGTTTTATAGTTGTTCACGAGTCCATTGTTTGTCCTAAACAGTTAAACTGCCTGCTGTTCTTCAGAAAAATCCTTCAGGTCCCACAAATTCTTTGGTTTTCCAGCATTTTTGTGTAGTTAAACCCTTTCCAGCAATGACTGTATGATTTTGAGATCAATCTTTTCACAACTGAGGGACTCATATGCAACTATTACAGAAAGTGCAAATGCTCACTGATGCTCCAGAAGGAAAAACGATGCATTAAGAGCTGGGGGTGAAAACTTTTGAACAGAATGGAGATGTGTAAATTTTTTCATGTTTTGGCTAAATATCAATTTTTTCATTTTGTATTGCCCTTCAGATGCAACAGAAAATAGTTACATGTTTCCCAGAAGACAAAATAAGTGATTTACTATGATCCTCAAATTCAAAAAGTTTTCACCCCCAATTCTTAATGCATGGTATTTCCTTCTGGAGCATCAGTGAGCATTTAAACCATCTGTAATAGTTGCAAATGAGTCCCTCAGTTGTCCTCAGCGTGGTTCAAATATACAAAAATGCTGGAAAAACAGCATTGTTTTTCTGAAAAATAGCAGGCAGTGAAACTGTTCAGGACAAACAAGGGACTCATGAACAACTATTAAGATATTTTTGATGAAATCCATAAGCTTTCTGACTCTAATAGACAGCAACACAACTGACACGTTCAAGGCCCAGAAAGGTAGTAAGGACATCGGTTAAAAAATCCATTTGAAATCTGTTGCTCAACCTTAATTTTACAAAGCTACAAGAATGGTTTTAGTGTGCAAAGAAAACAAAAATAATGCCTTTATTCGGCAATTTCATCTCTTCCGTGTCAGTCTTCGACACTTTCAGGAGAGTACAACAATTCTCGTAGCTTCATAAATCTTATCCATAAAGCTTATCCAGTAATCACAAGCTATTTTAAAAATAATGTGCATTTCATCATTTTTCACTTCCTTTTAAATATAAAAGTGATGCCTGGTTCACTGCTAGTGTTCATTTGTACTATTCACTTCCTGAACAAGCAACATAAACCATTTCCTGTCAATGCCATTTTTAGAGGGTTTATAAATTGGCGTGGTGGTTATGTGCTTCTATTAACATTTTAATGTTTTGCTCTCTCTTTGTTCGTGATGCCATCTGACTGTAGGAAAAGGTAGGGGTGGAGGGGTGTTTGGTGCAGTGCAGTGACACCCAGTGGTTTTGTCCTCCCAACCTGATCCTATATAATCCCATGTTGTGTTCCAGCTTGTTGATGGTTTCTGTGTTGTGACAAACCTCCTGATTGAATCATCTGTATTTGCTTTGACTCTGTCTGTTCCACATGGTGTCCTTTGACCAGGTCACATTCCTGTAATATGAACAGGTGAATGAGAATATTTCTGTCAACAGGTGTTCCAGCACACAGTCGTGTCTCCACCAAAATACAGCAGCTGCTCAACACGTTAAAAAGACCCAAGCGGCCTCCGCTCAACGAGTTCTTCGTTGATGACACTGAAGAGATTGTGGAAGGTACGAAGCTATTTTTGGTGCCACACTACATTCATTGATTTTATAATTTAATGCTACATTTTTTTTTTTGGTCACAAATTATATCAGAATAGCAATTTGAGTGGGAAAAAACCTTAGAAAAATTAACATTTATTTGATTTGTCATCATTTTGCTTTAATAACAGCAGCATGGAGCTGCATGAACTTCACAAGTTTGTGTAAAACCTAATTATGTTCTCCAACATGATTTAAAAACTATTTAAAGAGCTTAAAGAGTCCATCCAAAAATAAAAATTCTGTCATTGATTACTCACCCTCATGTTGTTTGAAACCTGTAAGACCTTTGTTCATCTTCGGAACACAAATTAAGATATTTTTGATGAAATACGATAGCTTTCCGACCCTGCATAGACAGCAACACAACTACCTCGTTCAAGACAAAGAGAGGTAGTAAGGACATTGTTAAAATAGTCGAAGAAAGAAGGTCTTACAGGTTTGGAGCTACACTGCCGCTCAAAAGTTTGGTATCAGTAAGATTTTTAATGTTTAAAAAAAAAAAAAAAAAAGTCTCTTATGCTCATCAAAGTATCAAATTTATTTGATCAAAAATACAGGAAAAAGTAATACTATGAAATATTATTGCAAAATAACAGTTTTTTATTTTAATGTACTTTAAAATATAATTTATTTCTGTGATGCAAAGCTGAATTTTTATAAACCATTACTCCAGACTTCAGTGTTACGTGATTCTTCAGAAATCATTCTAATATACTGATTTATTACTTTTATTATCAATGTTGAATATTTTTTTGGAACCTGTGATAGTTTTTTCAGGATTTTTTGATGAATAAAAGGTTGAAAGAAACAGCATTATTCAAAATAGAAATCTTTTCTAACAATGTAAGTCTTAACAATCACTTTTTATCAATTTAAATGTTTCCAACACTGATAATAATCAGCATATTAGAATAATTTCTGAAGGATCATGTGACACTGAAGACTGCAGTAATAATGCTAAAAATTCAGCTTTGCATCACATTATATCTCAAACTATATTAAAATAGAAAACCACTATTTTAAATTATATTAACATTTCACAATATTAACATTTTTTTTTTATTCTGTATTTTTAATCAAAAAATGCAGCCTTGATGAGCACAAAAGTCTCCTTTAAAAAGCATTAAAAATCTTACTGATCCCAAACTTTTGAGTGACAGTTTATTTAATGAGTGACTTATGACAATTTATGACCTGACTGTAACTATATTCTTTGTCATCTTCACTTGCAGTTCCCCAGCCAGACCCCAACACACCCAGGCCAGAGGGGCGACAGATCATTCCAGTAAAGGGAGAGCCACTAGGGGTGGTCAGTAACTGGCCTCCAGCTCTGCAAGCATCACTGGCACGATGGGGAGCAACACAGGCCAAGAGTCCAGCCCTCACTGCCCTGGACATCACCGGCAAACCACTCTACACCCTTACCTATGGTAAGATGTCACATGTGTCAAATTGGCACAAGTAGTTTTGTAATGTTTTAATGGAATAGTTTACCTGAAAATGAGAACTGTCATTATTTACTCACCCATATGTCATTAAAAACCTGTATGCTATTATATTTATGATTTGTTGGACTAGTTTTTTAATGTTATTGTGACCCAAGACAACAAAACCGGTCATAAGGATCATTTTTTTTATGTATACCATTTATATCATCTGAAAACTGATGAATAAGCTTGTTATGATACGACAATATTTGGCCGATATACAACTAGTTGAAAATCTGGAATCTGAGAGTGCAAAAAAATAAAAAAAATATTGAGAAAATCCCCTTTAAAGTTGTCCAAATTAAATTCTTAGCAATGCATATTACTAATCAAAAATTAAGTTTTGATATATTTACTGTATGAAATTTACAAAATATCTTCATGGAACATAATCTTAATATCCTAATGAGTTTGACATATAAGAAAAATGTATCATTTTGACCCATACAATATATTGGCTTTTGCTACAATATACCTGTGCTACTTAAGACTGGTTTTGTGGTCCAGGGTCACATTTTGTCTTTAATAAGCTTCTGTCATCCTTTGATCTCTGTAGGTAAACTGTGGAGTCGCAGTCTGAAGTTGGCGTACACGCTGTTAAACAAACTTGGCACCAAAAACGATCCAGTTCTGAAACCCGGAGATCGAGTAAGATTTCAAAACACGGTACTTGGTACACTACAATCATATTCTGCTCTCAGCTCAAGGCTGTATCTTATTCTCCATGTTTCTCCTTTTAGGTTGCATTAGTTTATCCCAATAGTGACCCTGGGATGTTTTGGGTGGCCTTTTATGGGTGCCTTCTCGCCGAGGTCATTCCTGTCCCGATAGAGGTGCCTTTATCTCGGAAGGTATGCGAGAAGATTAAATATGAACATCTCTTTAAACATGATATTAGCTAGATGAAATGTTTACAGTTGTTTGTCTGATTTTTAGGACGCAGGAAGTCAGCAGATAGGCTTCCTATTGGGCAGCTGTGGTGTGGGTCTCGCTCTTACTAGTGAAGTGTGTCTAAAAGGGCTTCCAAAGACCCAGAATGGAGAAATAATGCAATTTAAAGGTAAGCTCCCTGTTGCTTTTTCTCATTTTACTACGTTGCCTTTTCAGATTCATCATTAAGTTTTTTTTGAAGCTGTGGAATGAAAGCCTAACCTGTTTTCTTACAGGATGGCCTCGGCTCAAATGGGTGGTCACCGATACCAAGTATCTCACCAAACCCTCCAAGGACTGGCAGCCGCACATACCTACTGCAAACACTGACACTGCTTACATAGAGGTGAGTGCAGGCAGGAAAGTTCACGTGTGTTTAGATGAGTAAGAATCCTTACGATCTGTTTAATTCTGTAATTTGTGTGTTTTCAGTACAAGGCCTCTAAAGAGGGTACAGTGATGGGAGTGGCTGTGTCGAAAATCTCCATGCTGACACACTGTCAGGCTTTAACGCAGGCCTGTAATTACTGTGAAGGTAAGAGCTACACTACTGCTGTAAAACAATACACACTGAAACCTGTTATTGCAATAGCACAGCACTGAGCGACTCTTAAAGGCTTTAGAATTAAGGAGTGAGATAAATTAATTTATATCCAGTGCTTAATCATAGATTATATTTCATTAGATTTATACTGATTAGATACATTTTCAAAATAGCAGTTTGAAGTTGGGATTACTCGATTTCTGTGTAATTTTTCTTTATTTAATTCTTTATCAAATTGTTATCCTATGGAAGCCTGTTTTCACCACTGAATAATAATAAAATAAAATAAAGGTAATTCTCTCAATTCTGGCAATTGCGAGTTTACATCTAGCAATTCAGACTTTTTTCTCAGAATTGTGAGATATAAACCCACAGTTGTGAGTTATAAAGTCAGAATTGCAGTTTTCTGAGAAATTAAGTTAGAATTTTAATTTTCTCACTATTGGAATTCTGGCTCTTTTCTCTCAACTCTGCCTCTTTTTTTTTTTTTTTTTTTTTCTCTTTTCTTTTTTTTTTGAATTGAGACTAATTTCAAAAAAATACTTTTTCTCAGCATTGTAACAATTCTCACTTTATAACTTGCAATTTTGTGTTATAAGCTCAGAATTGTTTATCTTTTTTTTTGCAAAGTAGTTTATATCTTTTTTTCTCATAATTTCAAGTTCATAACTTTTTTTCGTAATTCAGATTTTTTGTTAGATATAAACTTGCAATTTTGAGGAAAAAGTCAGAATTGCGAGTTTATATATCTTTTTTCTCACAATTGCAAGTTTATATCTTGGAATTCTGACTTTTTCTCCTAATTCTGCCTTTTTTCCATAGTTACGAGATATAAACTTGCAATTCTGAAAAAAGAAAGTCAGATATTTGAATTTATATATCGCTTTTTTTTCTTGCAATTGCGAGTTTATATCTTGGAATTCTGACTTTTCTCGTAATTCTTACCTTTTTCCAGAATTGTGAGATATAAACTTGAAATTCTGAGAAAAAAAGTCAGAATTGCAAGTTTATATACCATTTTTTATATCTTGGAATTCTGACTTTTTTCTCGTAATTCTGCCATTTTTCCGGAGTTGCGAGATATAAACTTGCAGTTCTGAGGGAAAAAAAGTCAGAATTGCGCTTTGTTATATCCTTTTTTCCCCAGGATTTCAGAGTCAGAAAGTGCAGGTTTGTATCACGCAATTCTAAGAAAAAAGGTCAGAAGTGTGAGAAAAGGTCCCAATTGCCTTTTTTTTAATTCATTATACAATGGCAGAAACGACCTTCCATATTATCCAGACTAATTGTTGTATTTAAAGTATAACATTACCTATATATATACTATATATAGTTACAACCTATACATAGTTATCAATAATATAATATAAAATTACTAAACATTGTGCTAGTATAGTAATGTACTTTTTTCTAAGACAATTGTGTTTTTCTGTATTCATTCTTAGGAGAAACACTGGTTAATGTCCTGGATTTCAAGAAAGACTCAGGCCTTTGGCATGGAGTTTTAGCGGTGAGTTTGATTCCTCTGAATGTTTCAGTTTTGTGAGTTCTTTTCATTTTTACAGACTTCCCCCATGACTTCCGATAGTTAACCTCCATGTTTGCGTGTTCTTACAGAGTGTCATGAACAGGATCCACACTATTAGTGTGCCATACTCTGTCATGAAGGCTTGTCCACTGTCCTGGGTGCAGAGAGTTCATGTTCACAAAGGTAAAAACATCCTTAACGTATGTTACAGCAATCTGTCTGATGATCAATCATGTAGAAAGCAACGTATCAAAATATTTTAAAAATATCAATAGTTCTGTGCTACAGTATCCAAATGTCTTTCATTGATATGTGTCCGCACAGCTCGTGTGGCCTTGGTGAAATGTAGAGACCTGCACTGGGCTATGATGGCTCACAGAGATCAGAAGGACACCAATTTGTCTTCCCTGCGCATGCTGATTGTAGCTGACGGGGCCAATCCTTGTGAGTAAACAAGCTATGGGAAATAGCTTGAAGTGGCTGTATTTATATATTTCAGTGCAAATAAACAATCTATATTTCTGTTTTAGGGTCTGTGTCTTCATGTGACGCCTTCCTAAACGTGTTTCAATCTCATGGGTTGAAACCTGAGATGATCTGCCCATGTGCTTCCTCCCCTGAGGCCATGACAGTAGCCATTCGCAGGTACCTGCATGTATCAAGAGCTATGCACATCATAATTATACACTTAATTGTTGTAGATATGCTTTAAAGTCACTTTATGTGTTTAGGCCCGGGGCTCAGGGCACTCCGCTCCCTGCCAGGGCCATTCTGTCAATGGCAGGACTCAGTCACGGGGTGATTCGGGTCAACACAGAGGATAAGAACTCTGCCCTTACCGTGCAAGATGTAGGACATGTCATGCCTGGAGGTGAGACTCCATAACTATTTGAAAATTTTACTGTAGATCATGTACGCGTGGCGTGAACGGTCGGCAGTTTGATTCCACCTTGCAAACTACTAATGTGTATTGGTAACAAATTTAGAAAAATGCACAAAATTTAGTTTTTTTAATACATAAGTATAAATAAATAAATAGGCACAGAAGTGTCTAAAACAATCTGTTTTTTAATTTCTGAACCACAGCTCTGATGTGTATTGTGAAGCCTGATGGGCCGCCCATGCTCTGTAAGACTGATGAGATCGGAGAGATAGTGTTAAACTCGCGTGCTGGTGGCACCATGTACTACGGCCTGCCTGGGGTGACCAAGAACACTTTTGAGGTATGGATAAAATGCATGTAAAGTAATATTTATGCAGTCAATACACCAATACAAGGTGCTTAAAGTGCTTGAAGGCCTGGAAAACCCTTGAAAAAATTCACTGGTTCGAAGTGCTCCAATTGGTTCGCGTATCGCAAATCATTTGTTTCAGATCAGGATTTCAAATCACATATTGTGAATCATTCGATTTAGATCGGAACGACGCGTATTGCGAATCGTTCGTTTTTACATCATAACGGGTTTGTGAATCATTCACAAATTGAATGATTTCAAATCAAATGATTCACGATAATTGATTCTTTCAGATCAGAATTTTGCCAATCTTTTTTTTTTTTTACTTAAACATTAGAAAACATCAAACCATTAGGACAGTACAGTTATAAAAACAAACAGAAAAAAGAAAGTATACACAAATCCCTTAAGAAAATTAACTGTGGTTTCACTATAGTAAAGGTGTAGTAATACTTCAGTTGTAATACTTCGCATGTGCCTCACTTTATTTTTGCCCTTTTTTATTAGTATATTTTTATTTATCTATTTCTCTTTTTTTTTAGAATTTGGAATAAAAGTCGATTGACAAAAAGTAGTGCTTGAAAAGTCCTAAATAAAAGTCTTGGAATTTCATTTTACAGTATCTGTATGAACCCTGATACACAGAATACACACATTCACTTAAAATAATGCCTCAATGACCTTATTTGCTGCAGGTGATTCCTGTAAACTCTGGTGGTACCCCTATTGGAGACGTTCCCTTCACACGCACTGGACTGTTGGGCTTTATAGGTCCGGTAAGTAACAGTATAGTAGACGTTGTTGCATTGTACATGGAACCCCATTAAGACTTGTATTCGTGTGACTTGTATTCGTTAGTCTGATGTCACGTGTCACCGCTTCCGTGTCCAAACGCTCTATCAGATGCCACGAGAAAACAACAAACTGTGCTAATATACACTCACAATGTGATATAATACTACCAAAAAATTTGAATCCTCCCCTTTAACTCCATACCGAAATCCCAGACAGCCAGAAAATGAAAATATACATATAAATAAATAAATATTACAATTATTTGAGTTTGGGATTCTGTGAGCATGGAGACTATAGTGTACACCATGAGTTTGAAAAGGTTTAGCTTAAATGTTTAATATGAGTAAAAAATGTTCTGGAAAGAGACCCGGAAACAGCATTTGTTGGACGCATTACATCACCACTTAACAAGCGGATAGCTTAATATAATGTAAATGATGTATCTTACTGAAATATTTAGTAGAAAGCCAGTGATATATTTATGTAATTTTTAAAAATCCACATCATTTTATACATATTTTGGACTATGGGGTCATGATTATTTCAATAACGTCAAATGGTTGCACTGGCGCTACCTATTGCTATTTTTACCTCAACACAAGTCGGAAAATAAATTATTGATACGATGCCACATTGTGTGGATTTTGATTGTAATTTTCAGTCGAAGGGCAACAAGAGAAGCGATGTAAGTCTTCACTGCTTTCCCAGCAATAAGAAAAGGAGAAATGACTGAGAAGATGCCTGTGGACAAATAAAACTTTCTTAAGACCCGTGTCTTTGTTCTCTCCACTTTAGCCCTGATGCCTTTGAGGCTTTTAGTAGACCACAGCTACTGAAAGAGCTTACAAATGGCAGAGACAAGAAACGCTAGATGCCATCCTGACAGGATGTACAGTAAACATGACAACGATTTGGGCTCGATGTTCGATTTAACGGCATTTGATTAAAACCTACGTTTACATTTAAGTTCTTTCAGTAGCTGTGGACACCATAACAGTATTTTATTTTCTGAGTTGTGTTGTGGTAAAAATAGCAACAGGCAGCATCAGTAGCTCACTGAGTCCAAAATATGTATAAAACGATATGGATTTTTTTTTAATAATGTAAATCTTTCATGGGTTTTCTACTACATATTTCAGTAAGATACATCATTTATGTTATATTAAGCCATACAAGTGTTAATACCCAGAGTTTCCTTTAACACATCTCTGCTTATACATACTGTATACAGACTACCATTCATTTGGGGTAAGTTAGATTACCTGTAGAACAAAGCTGATTTGCACATTAGTGATTTGGTATTTTGTCTTCTATTGAAAAAACTCTTCTCTGTGCCCTCAGGGAAGTTTGGTGTTTGTGGTTGGAAAGATAGAGGGTCTGCTTTCAGTCAGTGGGCGCAGACACAATGCAGACGACCTGGTGGCCACAGCGCTGGCGGTTGAACCAGTCAAAACTGTCTACCGCGGGAGGTACGAATGACGCAGAATTACAGGTGGAACTGTGTAGACTAATATAGCATGATGCGGTCCTGAGACTGTGTGTTGTTTACGCAGGATTGCTGTGTTCTCAGTCACTGTATTTTATGATGAGCGAATAGTGATTGTGGCAGAGCAGAGGCCTGATGCCAATGAAGAGGACAGTTTCCAATGGATGAGTAGAGTCTTACAGGTAATACACAAGCTACCCGTCATCCTTGGTGCACTGACCTCACTTAAAACGTGTTTAGTTTAGTCTAAAGTAGGTCATTGAGATGAATGGACCTATGCTGACATGTAATGAGCCAGATAACAATGACGAATTTACAGTATGCTATGCAATGATGCCATTTATAGATTTTGACTCAGTAATAGGTGTCATGACTCCCTGTTTTTTTCCCACACAGGCAATAGACAGTATCCACCAGGTGGGCTTGTACTGTTTGGCGCTGGTCCCTGCTAACACGTTACCCAAAACTCCTCTGGGTGGTATTCATGTGTCTGAGACCAAGCAGCACTTCCTGGAGGGATCTCTGCACCCTTGCAATATTCTGATGTGCCCTCATACGTGTGTAACCAACCTTCCAAAACCCAGACAAAAGCAGCCAGGTACTGTTGGTATCTAAATCAAAACCTAATAGATGTCTCACTCTTTCTTGAATTGGAGGGGAATAGCCTTCAAGCATCACATTAACTAAAAAATAGCTATGTTTTTACAGTTTATGTCCTTTTTATATTTAGTTTTTCTATTATTTAAAAAAAATTTTTTTTTTTTTATTTGTTCATTTATCTTATTTGAATTTATGTCTTATTATTTTTATGTTTTTATTTATCTTGCTCTTTATTATGCATCTGTAAATCACTTTAAATTACTATTATGTGTGAAATTTGCTATAAAAATAAACTTGCCTTTCCTTGCAGTGGGAGTCGGCCCAGCCTCCATCATGGTGGGCAACCTGGTGGCAGGAAAGAGGATCGCACAGGCTAGTGGGAGAGATCTTGGGCTCATTGATGACCAAGAGCAATCCAGAAAGGTTAGCCAAAGAATTCAGGACTACTTAGTAAAGTCATTATTGATATCCCTGAATTATGTTATGGAAGCCTGTTTCGGCCACTGAATAAAAAATAAAAAAAGGTTATATTTTCTCAGATTGCTTGATAGAAACTTGCGTGTTATAAAGTCAGAATTGCAAAATATAAACTCTGACAATTCTGACTTTTGGTTTCTTAATTGCGTGATATAAACTCACAATTGTGAGAAATTCATACTTTTTTCAAATGCAAGTTTATATCTTGTAATTCTGATTTTTTCCCCTCATAATTGTGAGATATAAACTCTCAGTTCTGACTTTTTTCTCACAAATACGAGTTTGTCTTGCAATTCTGACTTTTTTATCAGAATTGTGTGATACAAGCTCACAATTGCTAGATAAAAACCTCACAATACTGATATACACTCAATTCTGACTTCTTTTCTCAGACTTTTTTTTTTACAAATGCGAGTTTCTCTCACAATTCTCACAATTTTTTTCTTCTCAGAATTGTGAGATATAAACTCGCAATTGCGAAATATAAACTCACAATTCTGACTTTTATTCTCAGAATTATAAGATATAAACTCGCAATTCTGACTTCTTTTCTCAGAATTAAGATATAAACTCAAATCTGACTTTTTTTCTGCAAATGTGAGTTTGTCTCGCAGTTCTGATTTTCCTTTTCTCAGAATTGCAATTCTGACTTCTTTTCTCAGAATTGTGAAATATAAACTCAATTCTGACTTTTTTTCAGCAAATGCAAGTTTGTCTCAATTTTTTTTATCAGAATTGTGAGATATAAAGTTGCAATTGCGAGAAATAAACTTGGAATTGCAAGATAACTCACAATTCTGAATTTTCTTGCAAATGCGAGTTTATGTCTTGCAATTCTGACTTCTTTTCTCAGAATTGTGAAATATAAACTCGCAATTGCGAGTTATGAAGTCCAATTTTGAGGGAAAAAAAGACTGATATGTTCTCATAAATGGAAGTGTATATCTGACAATTTTGATTTAAGTTACTTGCATGTTATAAGGTCAAAATTGCAAAATTCAGCCAAAAAGAATTGTGAGTTTGTATTACGCAATTCTGAGAAAAAAGTCAGAATTGAGAGATAAAAAGCAATTATCTTTTTTTTTTTTTACATTTTTTATTCAGTGGCGGAAACAAGCTTCCGCATGATGTCCCAGGGCAATTTCAATAATGTCTCTCATCTTTATAATAGCTCTAAATAATAAAATCTATAACTGTACCATAATACACAACATCTCTATTATAATTACTTCAAACCTCCAGTTTCTGAGTACTTCCAGACACCACTGGGATTCCACCTTTCAATCTGGTTTAAATGATAGTGTCATTAACTCTAACTCAACACAAATAGAGAATTGGGGATGAAGAGAGTTGTCTCGTCTCCTCTAAGCTTGTGCTCTGGTCTGTCTTTTTCTCTCGTGCTCGGGGCTGTAGCTCTGTGTGTGGCCCACTAACATGGTAAGCCTGAATGCCAGCAACGCTCTGCTATTTGTGTGCGCTGAGCTTTAATTCCTCTTTGCAACCAGCCACAACAACAGCAACCTCAGGGCCTTACAGAGACAAAATACATGTTTAAAGTTATAGATTTTTATTAAAGAAATGTAGGTTTTACTTAAGACTTTATTAACTTAATATCTCAGAATTGTGACTTTATATTTGTCACAATTTGTCTTTATATCCTACAATGTGGCTTTATTTCCTGTTGTAAGTTTGGTCTCACAAGTACCTCTTTATTTTTCGTTAACGGAAAGCTTTTGCGCTGCATGGTGTGGTCATTATTGCCGCTGCCTGCATGAGTCCTGCTGTGGGTGTTTAAATATACAGACAAATTATGTGAACTATCATCCGCCCCTGATTTTAAAAACCTAAACCCCTTTTTTTATTTGCTGGCTTAGTAATGCTGTTTGCTGAAATAATGCTATTAGTTGATTTGTGTCTTCCTGTTATCATGTTCAAAACTAAGATTTCTGTTGTTTTGTGGTCTTTGTGTTGATAATAATTTGAGACCTGTCGTCTTCTGTCCTACAGCATCAGTTCCTATCTGAGGCCCTGCAGTGGAGAGCACAGACTGATCCAGATCATGTCCTCTATATGCTGCTGAATGCAAAGGTGACACATACAACCCCCATCAAACTGATCATTTAGTGAAACCGTTCTGTACTGAGACATTTCTTGCTTTGGCCTTTAGGGTGTAGCAGTGAGCACAGCCACATGTTCTCAACTGCACAAGCGGGCAGAGAAGATCACTGCAGCTTTGCTGGAACGAGGAGGAATTAACACTGGAGACAACGTAGTACTGCTTTATCCTCCTGGTAATGATGTCTATTTAAATTCTGCAAGCAAAAAAATTGGTCTGTTTTCTACTGCCAATATTGTACCAATGTTTTAAGTCAAAATGTCCTGATTATTTATTCACCCCTGTGTCATCTTAGATGTTCATGTCTTTCTTCAGTTGAAAGAAATTAAGGTTTTGAGAAAAAATATTCCAGGATATTTCTCCATATGATGGACTTCAATGGGATCCTAATTGCAGTTTCAATGCAGCTTCAAAGGGCTCTTGTTGGAAAAAAGTCAGTTAGTTCTATGTCTGTGTACTTCGGTTCAAAAAGGGAGGGTAGGAAGAAAATCTCCTCCAACTTCACAATCGTCCAACATCATTGTTTTAGCTTTTTTGTAAAGAGCATTTGACTTTTGGTAGTCTGTACTTCCGCCTATGTCACGTGTGCGGTTGAGCTCGTGCAAGACAAGCATTTGTGGTTAAAGTATATAAATGTAAAAATTTTTTAGAAAATGGCAGATCGTTTTGCTAGAGAAGACCCTTATTTCTCGGCTGGGATTGTGTAGAGCCTTTGATGCTGCATTGAAGCTGCAATTTGGACCTTCAACCCATTGGCCACCACTGAAGTCCAGAATATGAAGAAAAATTGTTTGAAAAAATGTTGAAAAAATTGAAGAAAAAATGTTTCATTCTTTTCAACAGGCATAGACCTAATCGCCGCATTTTATGGCTGTCTGTATGCTGGCTGTATTCCAGTCACCGTCAGGCCTCCTCATCCACAGAATCTTGCCGCCACTCTTCCCACAGTCCGAATGATCATAGATGTGAGTGACTATATTTTGCACATTCCATCCATTTATGATTTTATAAAGCGTAACATGTTAATCTGACAAATATTGTCTGTTTTAGGTCAGCAAAGCAGCCTGCATCCTCACGACTCAGACCCTGATGAAAATTTTGCGATCTAAAGAAGCGTCAGCCAGTGTGAATATAAAA
Organism: Garra rufa; assembly: GCF_049309525.1. Classification (NCBI taxonomy): domain Eukaryota; kingdom Metazoa; phylum Chordata; class Actinopteri; order Cypriniformes; family Cyprinidae; genus Garra; species Garra rufa. The sequence continues at coordinate 26,319,605 of NC_133378.1, read as the reverse complement.
ACTTGGCCGAATATCCTAGACACAGGTACAGAAATGAAATACATTCACATGGCTTTTATGCCAATTGTTGAAAAATCAGTATCCCTGACTTGACTGATTTTGTGTGTGCAGATGATCTTCCCAGAAAACGGCCTTCACAAATCTATAAACCCCCCACTGCGGAAATGTTGGCCTACCTAGACTTCAGTGTGTCCACCACAGGCATGCTGACTGGAGTTAAGGCAAGACTTGTCTCTTCATTTTACTTTTTTAAAGAACAAGTATGTAGGATCTTTGACCGGTCATGTCCTAAACAGCAGTTTATTTTTCTTTTTAGATATCTCACTCAGCAGTCAATGCTCTCTGTCGATCCATCAAACTGCAGTGTGAGCTGTACTCCTCTAGACAAATTGCCATCTGCATGGACCCCTACTGTGGCCTGGGCTTTGTTCTGTGGTGTATGTCTAGGTAGTACACACAATTAAACTTTTAAACTATGACTTAACCAGACATAACACAATTAATCACATCTATTCCATGTTAATATGAGGTTAAACTGAGACTGCACCTGGTTAGGACACAATGCCACACATGGAATTTATAGAATACCCACTGTAATTTGTATCTGTGTGTGTCTAGTGTTTATTCAGGTCACCAGTCAATCCTGATCCCTCCCATGGAGTTGGAGACATCTCTGCCCCTGTGGCTGAGCACGCTCAGTCAGTATAAGATCAGAGACACCTTCTGTTCATACTCAGTCATGGAGCTCTGCACAAAGGGCCTTGGCACACAGACTGAAGCTCTGAAGGTGAGTCAACAGCATGTAGATTCACTGCAGTTCAAAACATTGGGGTTGGTATGATTTGTTTTTAAAAGAAGAAGCTCTTATAATAGATTCCCCAAACTTTAGTCGAACGGTAGTGTACAGTCACATTCAGTCACATAAAAGTTATTATTCATCTGCATGTCATTCTGAACCTGTATGACTCGAATGAAACACAAAAGGAGTGTTTTTGAAGAATATCCTGGCCACTCTAACTATATAAGATACAGGTAATTTGCCATAGAATTTTTTTTTTAATGTTTATGACTGTTGTAGCGCAAGCTGTGGTCTCCCTAAAACTTTAGAATCACCCGTTGCATATGCCCAATAGGCTTTTGTTTAGGCTTTATGGGTTTTTGGGCATTCTTGGGCAAGTCTCATTTCTAAACGAGTTATAGCTTTCCAAAGAGTACATTTTAACATTATAAATTATTGACCTAGAGAGTCCAGAGAATTGCACCGCAGTGTTTATTTTCCAGAAACCTAGGACTAGTTAGTTTTTTGCATTTTTCTAAATCATTTAACAAACATTTTGATTGACAGCAGTGGTTCTAAAGGCATAAGTTGTTCGGAATGAGGAGGTCTGTCTGTCTGTCAAATAGGCCCACCAAGTTTCGTTCTGATCAGCCTCCATTAACCTTGGGTAATAGGTGCTCAAATTCATTGGCCTATGGTGGCCATGTTTTTTGAGATACACAAATGTCCTCTTAGTACTTTGTACCAAGGCCATAGTTATGGCCATTTTTGTTTTTTCCCTCTTATAGTGCCACCAAGTGGCCAAGCTCCGCAATTTTTGTTCCACACGTTTTCCACAAGTTATAGCCGTTTTAGTAAAAGTGGCCCTGCCCCTTTCGAACGTTTTGCGTTCCTTTTGCAACGGAGGCTTTTTTTTTGGATAATTATTGATATTCACTCTCCAGAGAATCTTCCTGCACTGGTTTGGTTCCGATCAGGTGGAAAGCCTACGACAAGTAGGTTTTTAAAAAAAAAAAGCGAAACAGATGAAAATTTAGCCAAGGATTCCAACTAGAGTGCGGATCGGGCCGCATTTTTCTGTCCGAGCCCGGCCCGCGTCCGACAGAGCAGTAACCGAACCCGACCCGAGCCCGACAGGCATTAAGATATTTATGTCCGAGCCCGATCCCAGCCCGACACAGTTAAAATCTTTTTTTTTTTTTTCTCATACTAATGACACATGCACTTTTTTGTGTGGAAAGCCCGCTTTTATTAAGCAACTGTAGGAAGGCGTTCGGAAATGTCAACAGATGAGCGCATCAGTGCACACGGGGCAAAAAGCGCTGTTATAACACAGGCGCACTATAGCGCTGATGTGACCCGAACCCGAGCTTCCTTTCTAAATATCTGTCCGAACCCGGCCCGGCCCGTCGGGTACAGTCGGGCTCGGCTCGGGTATCCATCCTCTAATTCCAACAACATAAGACACTTGAGTGATGAACCATTTAGGAGTTATGACTATTTTGTACTTTTGATCGCTGTAGCGCCCCTGTCAGGCCGATTGGGACGAGCCTTGGTGACATTGTAGACAATGTGAGTACTACCATCCCTCCAAGTTTCAAGTCTCTGCTACTTACGGTTTGGTCTACCCAATCAGTTTTACGTGGAGATTGCTGATCCTTGGCCATTCTAACAATTACAATAGGGTTTCACTACTACACGCTTGAACTCCTAAAAAACATAAAATTGATTCACTTGACTTGTGTACTATATATTCGAAGTCTTCTGAAACCATACAATAAGTTGAAAACAGACTGTATAGGAAGAGAATCCTCCTCAGCTGGCATGTAGAAGCAATGTCTTTTTCTAAACAAAATGAGTCAGATCTTCAGTGCTTCAATCGATCCAGTTCACAAAACCAGTGAATGATTCATTCACAAAAAGAACTGATCCAGTTCTTGTTTCAACTCAATAGCAGTGAACATCTTTTGAAAAACTAACGTTTTCTCACAAAAAGCTATTGTGTGGCTTCTGAAGAATTGAAATACACACGTTTCATGTTTGAAAGCTCCAATCTCCATTTACTGCAATAGAACAACCAGCACATAATTAAAATTCCATCGTTTTGTATTTCTTGGAAGAAAGTCATACAGGTTTGGAATGAAGGTGAGTAAATAATAACATAATTTTCTTTTTTGAGTTACTAATCCTGTAATTCTGAGGAAAACAGCTTTCAGAAAGGGATGTTCAAGGTAAACATAGTGTGGAAGTGTCTATAAAACTGACGAGTGATATATGTGCAGGCACGCGGCGTAAACCTCTCATGTGTAAGGAGCTGTGTCGTCATAGCCGAAGAGAGGCCTCGTTTGGCTCTCACGCAGTCATTCTCCAAGCTCTTCAAAGATCTGGGCCTGTCTCCACGCGCAGTGAGCACTGCTTTCGGCGCCAGAGTTAACCTGGCCATCTGTCTACAGGTTGGGGCAAATAATATACTGTCAAATGTGTCATGATGCAAGAGCAGAGCCTTATTTTGATTTCTGTCTCCTTCCGTCAGGGCACTGCTGGTCCAGACCCGTCCACTGTTTATGTAGACATGAAGTCCCTCCGGCATGACAGGTATGCGTGAGATGAGTCCATTTGTGGCATGAAGACAGTCTGCTACATGCTTGCAGTGTGACATTGTCTGTCTTTTTCTGTTATAGAGTGAGGCTGGTGGAGAGAGGAGCTCCTCAGAGTCTGCCACTGATGGAGTCTGGGACTGTAAGGCCATCCTAGTTCTGTCCTATGTTGTTTTACACTGTTATTATAAGACACATCAGTCATCCCGTATTGTTTTCTGTGCTTCACATTAGATGCTTCCTGGAGTGAGAGTAATCATTGTGAACCCAGAGACCAGAGGTCCACTAGGAGATTCTCATCTGGGCGAGGTGACCAATTGCACAAATTCTGCTTGTTTACATAGGAAATCCCTCCATATTCTGAGCAGGTTTTGTCTCATGGGTGCCATCTTCATCACTTTCTTGCCTTGTTTTCCAGATATGGGTAAACAGTCCTCATAATGCCAGTGGTTATTATACCATCTATGGTGAGGAGAGCCTGCAGGCAGACCACTTTAACACACGGCTGAGCTTTGGCGACACTGAAACGCTCTGGGCCAGAACTGGATATCTGGGATTTGTCAGGAGGACAGAGCTACTGGATGCAAGTGGAGGTCTGTACTATATTACATATTGATGATTATTGTGTATATATTATTGCAAAATAGATTGTTCAGACTCTGAATTTGGATTGTTCACAGCCTTCACTTGCCCTGCTAACCTTTTACTGGCTCCAACACAACAAACTAATCATTTTTAGGAATTTAAATTTATACTTCTATATATATATATATATATATTTACTCACCCCCATGTGATCCAAGATGTCTTCAGCTGCAAAGTATTTAAGGTTTTTGAAGAAAACATTCCAGGATTTTTATTCATATAGTGGACTTCAATAGTAGCAAGCTCCAAACTGCAGTTTCAAAAGGGTCTACATGATCCCAGTCGAGGAATAAGAGTCTAATCTAGCAAAACGATCTGTCATCATTTTCTTAAAACAATAAAAATTTATGTACTTTCTAACCACAAATGCTCATCTTGCACCAGCCCGACATCATGTATTATGCAATCATGTTGGAAAGGTCAGATGTGACATAGGTGGAAGTACCGACCCAGTGTTTACAAAGTGAATGTACAAAGAAAATCTAAAGTTTTTTACAAAAAAAATTTAAAACGACGATGTTGGACAATTTTGAAGTTGGAGGAGAAAATGAGATGGAGTTCTTCACCCTACCCTACCTTTTTGAACCAAAGTAAATGGATGAAGAACTAACCGCACGTGACCTTTCCAACATGATTTCATGAAGCATGAAGTCCAGCTAGTTCAAGACAAGCATTTGTGGTTAAAAAGTATATAAAATAAAAAAAAGTTTTTGTTTTTTTAGAAAATGACCAATTGCTTTACTATATTAAGACCTTTATTCCCTGGCTGGGATCGTGTTAGAGCCCTTTTAAGCTGCATTGAAACTGCAATTTGGACTTTCAACTCGTTGCCCACCATTGAAGTCCACTATATGGAGAAAAATCCTGGAATACTTTCCTCAAAAACCTTCATTTCTTTGCAACTGATGACAGAAAGACATGAACATCTTGGATGACATGGGGGTGAGTAAATTATCAGGAAATTTTTATTCTGGAAGTAAACTAATCCTTCAAAAATTACTGACCCTAAACTTTGTAGAACAGTCCATTAAATGTTTAGTTTTTCTTTACAAAACATGCAATAATAGCTGGAAATTATACAATTATTTTATTTATCCTGGAAAATTCCAAGAAAAAAGTTCACAACAAAATATCAATTTTAAAATCAAATATTTAAGTTTGCAAGGCATAAAACTGCACATACAGTTGAAGTCAAAAGTTTACAAACACCTTGCAGAATCTGCAAAATGTTAATTATTTTACCAAAATAAGAGGGATCCTTCAAAATGCATGTTTTTTTTTTTTTTTTTTAGTACTGACTAGAATAAGATATTTCACCTAATAGATGTTGACATATAGTCCATAAGAGAAAAATTAAAAAAACAACTACTAATACTGTGTTTTTACCTAAATGATCCACAGCTGTGTTTTTTGTTTAGTGATAGTTGTTCATGAGTCCCTTATTTGTTCTGAACAGTTCAACTGCCTGCTGTTCTTTAAAAAAGTCCTTCAGGTCCCACAAATTCTTTGTTTTTTTAGCATTTTTGTTTATTTGAACCCTTTCCAACAATAACAGTATGATTTTGAGATCCATCTTTTCACACTGAGGACAACTGAGGGACTCATATGCCACTATAACAGATGGTTCAAATGCTCACTGATGCTTCAGAAGGAAACACAATGCATTAAAAGCCAGGGGTGTAAACTTTTTGAATTTGAAGATCAGGGTAAATTGAACTTATTTTGTCTTCTGGGAAACATGCAAGTATCTTCTGTAGCTTCTGAAGGGCAGTACTAAAAAAAAAAAAAAGTTATTTAGACAAAATAAGAAAAATTTACACATCTTCATTCTGTTCAAAAGTTTACACCCCTAGCTCTTAATGCATTGTGTTTCCTTCTGGAGCATCAGTGAGCATTCGAACCTTCTGTAATAGTTGCATATGAGTCCCTCAGTTGTCCTCAGTGTGAAAAGATGGATTTCAAAATCATAAAGTCATTGTTGGAAAGGGTTCAAATACACACACACAAAAAACCAAAGAATTTGTGGAACCTGAAGGACTTTTCTGAAGAGCACAAAAAAACTAAACAAAAAAACACAGCTGTGGATCATTCAGGTAACAACACAGTATTAAGAATCAAGTGTATGTAAACTTTTGAACGGGGTGATTTTCATAAATATCTAAACTATTATTTACTGTGGACTATATGTAAATTCCTTTCATGTGAAATCAGGTCAGTACTAAATAAAAAACATGCATTTTATATGATCCGTCATATTTTGATCAAATAATTAACATTTTGCAGATTCTGCAAGGTGTACGTAAACTTTTGACTTAAACTGTACATGCTCAAAGAATGTTACATGTAGTGCTGGTCCAGTAGCACACTTTCTCATACTCCTTTTTCTTCTCCTTTATCTTCCACCAGATCGGCACGATGCTCTGTTTGTGGTGGGTTCGCTCGATGAAACACTGGAGTTGAGAGGTTTGCGTTATCATCCCATTGACATCGAGACCTCTGTGTCTCGGGCGCACCGCAGCATCGCCGAGAGGTGAGAACCTCAAGAAAACTTCCACTTCTTGTCTGAATGTATCAGTCTCTGATTTCCATGCTAAACAATTTTTGCTGTTACTTGCGTTTTACAGTGCCGTCTTTACGTGGACCAACCTTCTGGTGGTTGTAGTGGAGCTCAGTGGATCTGAGCAGGAAGCTCTCGATTTGGTTCCCCTGGTCACTAATGTGGTTCTAAAAGAGCATCACCTCATCGTTGGTGTGGTGGTCATCGTAGACCCTGGCGTCATCCCTATCAACTCTCGGGGCGAGAAGCAACGCATGCACCTGCGCGACTCCTTCCTAGCCGACCAGCTGGATCCCATCTACGTGGCGTACAACATGTGAGCGTGGACTAACGTGCTTAAAGCTCAACATGGCACCCAAAGAACCACTCGCAACGTGGCCGTTCCTCTGTGCCTTCAGCACGCAACACGGAGGAAGAAGCCAGCTAGTCGTCTTTCCACCCCTGCGCTGAGCCTTGTACATATTTTTATGTTCTTTTCAATGTGATTGTGGCCTGTTCGACCAATGGCGGTCACCCGGCTCAAGCCATCCAACCTTCTCTGGACCTCCAGGAGGGTGGTGCTCTTCTTTTAGAACATCTTTCTGCCCTTTAAAACAGGTGAAAGCACATTTTCGCCAGTTGCATTGACTTCCACGTCTTGGTGCCACTTCCAATATGCCTCTTCCATAGAGCAGCGCTTGTGCTCTTGCAGTCAGACCCGAGGGACTAACATGAAGCTTTCCTGCGCACTTTATCTCCTCTCGTGGCTAGAGGAGTGTCCTCCGGTTTCATTTTGGAAGTGCTAACTTAGGTTTATGGATCAACAGTATCACCAGCAAAACAAACATATCTTCTTTTATTCAAAACTGCTAATCATTTTAATGGTTTTAATAAATGCACCACATTTTATGATGGTGTGACAGGTTTTTTTACTCACATTGCCAACTGTAACTGTAAAAACTGGAGTGAGGAGACATTGTCCTCACTGAAAGCACAGCAATTTTAACACAATACATTCGTAACTTGACATCTATATGCATTAGACGTATATTGAGGATGACAGAAACATTTGGCAATGAAGACAGTTCAATGCCTATGTTTCATGTCTTCATTTTGTTTTGAGGTGACTAGAAAGGTGAAGAGACGGAAGGTGTTTGTATGTAGACTATATATATTGTAGTGTCTCACTGGTGTTACTGTATAAACAAATGGACCCCGTTATCTGGTCCTCCAAAAAACTTGACTAATCTTTCATACTTGATGGTTTAGATCATGACGCCGAAACAAAAATATTTTTACACATTACAACGTCACAAAAAATAGATTGTTTTCATGGTTTTGTCATTCTGTTACTCTTACGCCCCGTTCGCACCGACACTGGGGTCGTCGAGCAAGTCGCTGTTGGTGTGAACAACCCTTCAAGGTTTTCTTGATTGTTTTGGATGTGTGTGAGAGAGAGCGAGTGTGCTAGAAAGGAAAAAGGGTGTTTTAACTGACTTATGGAACAGAGAATGTGAGCTAAGAGAGGAAATATCTTTTCTATCTTAATAAAATTACAGTAACATTTATTAGCACCTAACATGTTTATTTCAAAATGGCCTTAGATATCAAAACTTTCTTTCTTCCTGCAGATTGTTTACATGTGAAATTCTGTGCAGCTCCTTTCTTTTAACAATGCACACATTCTCATAACTGTTTTTTGTATTTTTAATTCATTTCTTAATTGTCAAAATATGTGTGTTGGTGCAAAATTTATAAAGTTTTATGTTAATTAAATTTATTGTTGTCATCACTGAATCTTTTACTGTCTTTATTACAGTAATTTTACTGTATTTTAAGTTTAAGTGTGCAAATAACAAACTGCTAAATGAGGAAGCATCTAGTTCATTTATATTTAACTTACAGTTGAGGTCATAAGTTTACATAGACCTTGCAGAATCTGCAAAATGTTTATTATTTTACCAAAATAAGAGGAATCATACAAAATGCATGTTTTTTTATTTATTTACTACTAACCTGAATGAAATATTTCACATAAAAGACGTTTACATGTAGTCCACAAGAGAAAATAATAGTTGAATTTATAAAAAGTTTACATACGCTCGATTCTAAACACTGTTGTTACCTGAATGATCCACATTTTTTTTTTGAGTCCCTGGTTTGTCATGAACAGTCAAACTACCCGCTGTTTTTTTTTTTTTAGAAAATTCAGATACTTTACACACTGAGGGCAACTGAGGGATTCTCATGCAACTATTACAGACAGTTCAATCAAATTTAAAGGTGAGGGTAAATTTAACTTATTTTGTCTTCTGGGAGACATGTAATTATCTTCTGTAGCTTCTGAAGGGCAATACTAAATGGAAAAATAGATATTTAGGCAAAATAAGAAAAATGTACACGTATTCATACTGTTCGAAAGTTTTCACCCCTGGCTCTTGATGGGTGGTGTTTCTCTCTGGAGCATCGGCGAGCGTTTGATCCTTCTGTAATAGTTGCACGAGTCCCTCAGTTGTCCTCAGTGTGAAAACATGGATCTCAAAATCATACAGTCATTACTGGAAAGGGTTTAAATACACAAAAAATTCTGAAAAACCAAAGAATTACTGGGACCTGAAGGATTTTTTCTGAAGAACAGCTGGCAGTTTAACTGTTCAGGACAAACAATGGACTTATGAACGACTATCACTAAGAATCAAGGGGATGTAAACTTTTGAACAGGGCTCAGGATTTCAGTTTTTGAGTGAAAAAAAAAAGCATTATTCATGGATAATTTTGTCAATGTTCATTCAAGTGCACAATCTTAGATCAATGAGGCCTACGAGCAATCAGTTCCAAAAAGAATGCATAAACTGTTCTAATCGAAAGAAAAACAGATAGAATCCAAGATTTTGTGATAATATAGCGTAACAAAATCTAAGTCAGTAATGAGGGTTAGCAAAATCATACATTAGTGCTAATATTTAATTTTATTTATATTTATTATTTTAAGGTAATGTCCATTATGGAGCACATGCTTCATTCAAAGCAAGCTTAGTGTAGGTATAAATCCAGGGACATATTAAGGAATTATATTCATGGCCCCAAATAATCCACTATATTTTACATTTTACCATTACGGCAAACCAGGAATCATTAAACAAAATCATCAGAATACAACCTCCTCCAAGCTTCAGGCTAAATTCCGATTTGTCCACCAGAGGTCACTATATCCTCTGATTCTTACTAATTAGTTTAGTTCTTCTGATGTCAATACAATCAGGACACATACACACTCTGCTGTATATACAAAAAATATCATTATGTATTAGTAAAATCAGCTTTAATGTAAGCTGTTATTCAATTCACGCTCAATCCAATAATAGTGGGAGTAGACTTTCAAATAAACATTGGGTCGGTAAGGCTGTCCACAAGAAGTGGCCTTCACTCGAATTCCAATCAAAAAGTAGCGCTCCTCAATTTCAATATAGCAGTTCAGCGGTCCACCAAGATTTGTCTGCATAAACATACATGCACAATATATTATTATAAATAATGTATATAAACTATTTTGTTTAAATAAAAAATTTAAATGCTCAAAAATGAATTTTGGCATCACAACAATATGATGTACAGTTTAAAAAGTAGGCATTACATTTTCCTATACCATATTTAACGTTTTGGGTATAATTAAGATCTCTGATACTCACCAGAGCTGTGTTTAGTTGATCAAAAATACAGTAACATTGTGAAATATCATTACAATTTAAAACCAGTTTTCTATTTGAATATATTTTAACATTCTTGTGACGGCAAAGCTGAATTTACAGCAGCTGCAGTATTTAGTGTCACATGATCCGTCAGAAATCACATGCTGATTGGGTACTCAAGAAACATTCTTATTAAAATCAAAACTGGTTTTTACAGTATTATTTGATTAATAGAAAGTTTAAAAGAATAGCATTCATGTGAAATGATCAATTAAGACATTTATATAATGTTATAAGACTTATAAAAGAAAAATCTTACTGACACCAAATGTTTAAATGGCAGTGTGAAATGTGAAAATAGTGCTGTCAAATTTGATTAATCATGACTAATCACATCCCAAATAAAAGTTTGTGTTTATATAATGTGTGCATGCATGTTGTTAATTTATATGAGTATACAGAATAAATACAAACACATACATGTATATTTAAAAAAATATATCTGTATATATGTAACAATGTAATCAATATTCTATTTATTAAAACTGAGTGTGAATCTCATCAAGTTTTTAAAACTTTTTTAAAGAATTTTACATTCATTCCAAAACAATTACTCAAGGCAGTAACAATTTAAACAGTATTATTTGTGAACTTTCAGCTTTCCTATTTAATAGTTAACTTTAAACTTTTTTTTTTTTTCATTTTTAGATCATCAGTTTAAATTTCACAAAGCTGATTACTCACTAAAAACTCCCACAGATCATGTTTTCAGTTTTATTTTGATGTAACAAAGTTGTGATATAAAGTTGACTAAATTAGTCTTTCAATTAACACCATTATATTGTTCATTCAGACTGATTTGTGAACGTGGATGATCACAAAAAATATTTCTTAAATATATACTTGTATTCTATGTTTGTGTGTGTTTACACAGTACTCACACATTTTATGTAAACACAAACTTTCATTTTGGATGCGATTAATCGTGATTAATTGATTTGACAGCACTACAAAATCTTTTTTTTTTTAATAACTGGAAAATCTATACTATCAACTGATAACGGATATGGTACTAGCATACTATAGCAAGTACGTGCCTTTACTTATTTTACATTTCACAAGTTAAAGCACTAAAAGAGTATTAAAACATACCTCACATCCGTCAACGCCACCACCGAATTGACTAACACAAAGCATGTCTGCTGCCACAGTATAGTTCCAGTACTCTGGTTTATTGCACAATGACCGTGACATTAAATCCACTTCGGCCTCTTGCAGCACGCCAACATCATCTGATAAATGTTAAATATAAAATATAAAACAAACAGTAACAACTGTAAATCTCATCATTTTGCGTATAAATAGCACGACTTTGCAATAGCGTGTAATACATAAGCCAAAGTCAAATTTTGCGTGCATATATGATACGCCAATCCTTCCATCATCTTATATATATATATATATATATATATATATATATATATATATATATATATATATATATATATATATATATATATATATATATATATATATATATATATATATATATATATATATATATAAT
>NC_133378.1:26273155-26307293 GCF_049309525.1 Garra rufa | reverse complement strand
GTTACGTATTACCTTTGTTGTTGCACATTTACACAGGAGGCTGCTGTCATTATCCAATATCGGTGGATAATTGCTCCACCACAGACCTGAATGAACGGAGCAGATGAATTGGGCTGGTACTGTACAGACACCTGCCACGGCCAAACGCTCACCTTGACATTCTCACCTCCGATCATCCGTTTATCTCGATGTTCAGCTACTCTCTCAGGCCTGTGTCCGCACATTACATCTAGGAGATTGGTACAAAGACACAGTCACCAAGTTCGCTAAAAGTAGTGTAGGCCTACTGATCTCATTGTAAACAAAGTTAATAGTAGCCTAACTCACACTCTGTGGGCGAATTTTCGATTGCGGCAAAATAAAAAATTAACCCCCACCCAAAAGCACCCATAAAAATGAGAATTTTCATGCTAGGGCTCATCACGGAGAATTTAGTTAGTTTATAACACACTGCTGTATTATAACGCGAGAAATGTAAGAAATTGTCAGTTTAGACAACGGTCAAATATATTTGAATTCAGTGACGTGGGTGTTCTCATGAAGCGTCTCAACTGGCCATTTGATGCCACTGAACGTAAACAATGCCACTGCATAACTTGCATATTTTGCTGATAATTGCTGCTGAAAATGGTAAATTATTGTCATGTTTTGGGCTTTATTAATCGTTTGAACCTGGAAAAACATAGACTGCTAAAAGTTATAACAAATCAAGGAGAAGAGTGCAAAAAACTGTCTGAGGAACAACAGGCGTTTGTGGTTGAACCAGGATTTCCAGGACAAGAATCTTGACAACATTCGTGTTTGTTCGTTTTTCCAGTCAGGTAGGTGAAATATTAGGCTAATATCTTAATTAATACTGCCTGTGCATATCTCTACCACATATTAACTTTAGTTTGTCATAATATTGCACCCTTTCCTGCTTACTAAGTCCTTCTCTTTATGGTTTAGAAGCTAATTCCACAGTTTTTTCCCATGGTTTAGACAGCATTAACTAGCTAGCAGAACAACATATTCAGTAATACATTAACCGTGCAATCCATGATGTTGTTTACATCTGAGTATCACCAGTATGGCTGCGCATCCGGGTAACTGACCCTAACATATTAACATGGGTCTTTAATCTAGATTTAAATTGACAGAATGTGTCTGCCTCCTGAACAGTGTTAGGTAGATTGTTCCAGACTTTGGGCACTAAATAAGAAAATGATCTGCCGCCTGCAGTTGATTTTGATATTCTAGGTACTATCAAATTGCCAGAGTTTTGAGAACGCAGCAGACGTAAGGGACTATAATGCGATAGGAGCTCGCTCAAGTAGGAGCTAAACCATTGAGGGCTTTATAAGTAATTGGCAAGAAAATGCTAGAAATGTGGCTTTCAAAGAAAAGATTGCTATCAGATAGCACACCTAGGTTTCTTACTGATGATGAAGAATTGACAGAGCGGCCATCAAGTATTAGACAGTGTTTTAGCTTATTACATGCTGAGGTTTTAGGTCCAATAATTAACTTAGCAGTAAGAAGTTACTTGTCTTCCAGTTTTTTATATCAACTATGCATTCCATTAGTTTTTCAAATTTGTATGTTTTGCCTCGCAGCAAAGAAATGTAGAGCTGAGTATCATCAGCATAACAGTGAAAGCTAACAGTTGTCAGATATACACTTGCAATTCTGAGAAAAAAAAAGTCAGAATTGCACGTTTGTATCAAACAATTCTGAGAAAAAAGGAAAAATTGTGAGATGTAAACTTGCAATTGCGAGAGAAAAAGTAAGAATTTTGAGTGTCGCAATTACCTTTTATTTTTTATTCAGTGACAGAAACGGGCCACTGGTTGATGGTATACAAAAATGATCAACTAACATTTTTCCATTATTATATTTGCAAGAAGGCATTTGTGACCAAAATGCCTAAAATGCAAAGCAGTAACCCAAAGTGGAAATAGTAAAGTTCTATTTCTAAAAGCACAAACATGTTTGCTATTTACTTTGCGTACTATTGACTATTTTTCATGTGATTTTTAGTGAATTTACGGTCAGTTTAATAATTAATTACAAAATAAGTACGTGGAACCCAAAACTAAAAAGCAGAAACTTACAAAAATGTATTGCTGTTGTTTATTAATTCACAGATAATAACAAGTGATAATTCAAATATGTTCTGACCACTTATCTAAATGTCTCCTCATTTTCATTTCAGAAATCAGAATTCAGGACAGTAAATGCAAAAAATAGCTGCATTTCTTTTTTTTTTCAATATTTCTGTTTTAATAGAACACAAATGATTAAATAAAGCCAAACACTCGTTTGAGGGAGGCTTTATTGAAATGACAGGAAATCAGCACACAGCCCAGAGAGCTGTTCTGATGTCTGATGGGTGACGGCTTACATTAGCAGCCCCATCCAGGCAGAGAAAAACAGGGCTGAGATTAATTTAAAAACTGGCAGCTCTGCGACTGAGGCAGCAGATACAGATCTTGCTTGAGCTATTCTCAACCAGACGGTGTACCGGCTAGCACGAGTATATATGCCAGGTTTGTTTGGCAATGCACAATCCTCTCCATGACTTGTCACGCCATAAAGGTAAAATCTCTCCATGTCTTTGCTGTAACACTGCAGAGGGCCTCCGCTGTCGCCCTTGATTGAAGAGTATTTCAACAGATATTGTTAATCACTTTGAAAGTCTTTCACTAACCAGTTTCTCTGCAATGTGATATAATGAGATAACACCTGACAAGTGTCCACTCCTCCTTTGTCAAATCCTGCGCAGATCATGTTGTCAGTAACATGGCCATCATACCAGCCTCTCTGGTTGCAGATTCCAGTTTCAATGAGATCAACCTCAGCTTCCTGAAGATGGCTATATAACATTCCTATAAAAAAGGAGTTTCAGATTTTAAAAAAATTAAAAGGATAATTATAAATTCAAAACAAGATCATTCTTTCTTTAAATGTTTCACTTAAATTGGATCATAACAAATGATCTTTAAGGGATAGTTCACCCAGAAATGAAAATCACTAATGTCATTCCAAACCCATAAGACCTTCATCCTTTGGAGCACAAATGAATATATTTCTGATAAAATCCGAGAGATTTCATACCCTTCATAGACAGCAACTGAAAGGTTTTCTTTGTGCACAAAAAGTATTCTCATAGCTTCGTAAAATTACGGTCTACTGATGTTTACGTTTCTCGGCCTGAGAACATTTCAGTTGCTTTGCTGTCTAGGGTCAGAAAGCTCTCAGATTTCATCACAAATATCTTGATTTGTGAACGAAAGTGTTACAGGTTTGGAACGACATGAGGGTGAGTAATTAATGACAGAATCATTTTTGGATGAACTATCTCTTTAAACTATCCATAAATGGTAAAAATACAAATAGTCGTAATAGTCGTTTACCCAAAAATGATAACTTCGATTTCTGAAAAACCTGGACGTGTGAAAAGTCTCTATTACATATTCCACTAAATAATGGTTTGTTAATAATGCGGAGGTTTTGAGTTTTGGACTAGTGTTTTTATACATTTAAACACTAACCTTCTAACACTGAGCTGCCCCAACCAGTGATGTAACATGAGCTGAAGCTTAGTTGTTTCTCCTCCGTTTCATTTTCCATAATGCACACAGGCTGCACATGTTTTGTGAAATACAGAGGGTGATGCAGATGCAAAAGTGCCACATCGTTGTCATAATTCAATCGGTTGAACTCCTCATGCAGGATCACTTGCTGGACTGAACGATACTGGACACCTTTTCCATGCCTGTATCGAGAATTCACTCCAGCCACTATTTGTAGTTTATAGTTGTTACTATAAAAGAAAAACATAAGGGAATATTTCAAAATGCATGTAAAAGATCTGCAATACAAACTATTATTTTAGAAAATTAGAAAAGGTTTTAGGCATTTTCTTGGTTTGATGTAGCAAGTAGTCTACACCCAATGCTAATCTAAATAGAAAGAAGCATATAATTAACTGAATCACTAATGTAAGTATATAATTTTAGATCAACCACCCGCCCTTGCTTGTTTAAGTAAATGTTCATCTGTGAATGCTACTTATACTCAGATGAAATATCACCTGTTTACTTTTACAAATAACATTTAACATTGCTTAAAGTTAAAATAGTGAGTTGTGATATCTGTACATATGAGTCCCTCAATTGTCCTTGGTGTGAAAAGAGTTTAAATACACAAAAAAGCTGAAAAAAATAATAATTTGTGGGACCTGCACATTATGAGGGAGGAGAAGTATAAAGCATCTCACCTATTTTTAAAGCAGTGGGATGCAGTGATTACCCACCGATGGCTGATGATGGACCCACCACAGAAATGCCTTAAGCTCCGCTGTATGCTCACCTGCCAAGGCCAAGCGCCTTCCAATGCAGAGAGGCCTCCTGAAATACGAAGCTGCTTTGGAGAATCCAGCAAAGGTCTCTGTCCACAACCTTAAAAGAGCATTTAGTCAGTTGCACTCAACACTTTTCATTGCTTTTTATATGACAACCACTAATGTTTAGATGGTCTGTTAATACAGTTGAGGTCAAAAGTTCACATACACCTTGCAGAATCTACAAAATGTTAAATATTTTACCAAAATAAGATGGATCATACAAAATGCATGTTATTTCTTATTGCTCACTGATGCTTCAGAAAGAATCACGCTGCATTAAGAGCTAGAGGGTGAAACATTTTGAATTTGAAGATCAGGGAAATTTTACTCATTTTGTCTTTAGGTAAACATGTAAGTATCTTATAGCTTCTGAAGGGTAGTACTAAATAAAAAAAATATATTCAGGCAAAATAAGAAAAAAGTACACATCGTCTTTCTGTTCAAAAGTTTACACCCCTGGCTCTTAATGCATCATTTTTCCAGTGTTTGAACCATCTGTAATAGTTGCACATGAGTCTCTCAGTTGTCCTCAATGTGAAAAGATGGATTTCAAAACATACAGTCAAACCAAGGAATTAGTGGGACTTAAATGATTTTTCTGAAGAACAGCTGGCAGTTCACTTTTCAGGCCGAACAGTGAATAACTATGAGCTGTGGATCATTCAGGTAACAACACAGTATTAAGAATTATTATTTTCTCTTTGGGACTATATTTAAGCGTCTTTTATGTGAAATATCTTATTTAGGTCAGTAATAAATAAATGTAGTACATTTATTTATTTAACATGCCCTCTTATTTTGGTAAAATAATGAGCATTTTGCAAATTATGCAAGATCTATGTAAACTTCTGACCTCAACTGTAATATTAACCCATTTTATCCACCAGCGACATTTATGACTAAAATAGGTTAATAACAATACAAATATTGTTAAAATGAAACTACCTGTAATTCCAGAGGATAACGAGCTAATGAAGACTAATTGTAGAGCTGTTTTAAACATTTTAAATATGAAAGCAATTCGACGGAGATACAAAGCAGTTAGAAACAATCGGATATCTTTGTGAACTGATTATTAGAGAATCTGAAAAGATTCCAAGTGACGTAACATCGTTCTGTAATGTCATAAAAGACCCGGACAAGGAAGAATATGCAAATCAACACATTTTAAATCTTTAGTTCAGGGAGAAAACAGCGTGAAAATATCGTACAGTACATATTCCTCATTTCTGTGACCTTTTGGAGTAAAGGACACTTAAAAGGAAAGTCATCCTTTAGAAACAAATCCACTGAGATAAATTTTATTAAAGAGTTTGTCCCTCATGGTAATACACCAAGCCAAAAACCTGTTCTTTTATTAAGCGTTTTAAAGATATCTTTAAACTGCATGCTAAGTCGAACACAATTCAGTATGTGTGATTGTTCCATCAGACATTATTAGGCTACTACATAACATCAAAACCATTCCCGAAACATCTCATTCTCGAAGAAGGTTCCAATAAAAGAAAACTGAAAATGAAGTCCTTTTATTGTGGAACTGGTGCTACCTATTGGCCGACACTCCCTTACATTTTGCTGGGAGTCATCAATTATGCAGGGTAACGGTGCACACTGAAGGAAGGTAGCAGCAACAATATGGCGACATCCGCAATTTCTTCCGATTTTATTCGACATCTACAGTCAGTTGAGGATTTTTTGGATACCCGCTAACGTAATCATAGTAAGTATTGTGTTTAAATATCGCACTCCGGATGCGTTTATTCCCTGCAATGGGAGTCGTTGCACTGTCAATGAATGTCGCAGAGACGCCGCACGCTGAGGGGGTTTGACTGCTAAATGTTTCTCGCAAAATGCACATTCGCTTTTACACATTCCGTTTTTAACTGCAATGACGCTTTATCAGTTCACATTTTGTTTTTGTTAAAATGATCATATTGTGATCAGGCCCTTTCATTTCCCCCTCTCAAATGAGTTTAACAAGGTCAAAATACGAGTTAAACACATTCTTGCAAGGCAATACGCGGTGTGTTATTTGTATTTGCATGATCAATGACGTGATCCGTAGCCTGTAGCTTTGCACCCTCATCTGAATAAAGGTCTTCTTGTCAGCATTTATCAAATGTCAAGCTGAGCAAATGAGCAAAAATGCACATGTGGACAGGTTTGAAGTGATCCGTTGTAATTAAGACGTTCAAAAGGCAATACATGCTTGGCTGCTTATTGATTGTAGGGTGGACGCAGGTTGCACGGGTGTGGTATGCTACATTTTCTTGTTTATGTTCCTTGGGAGCAGAAACCTCGCACAACGTCGTCGAGATACCTCGCTGTTCTCTAAAAACGAAAGACGTTTTAATCGGAAATGGGGTTATGTGACTAAAACGATGTTGGCTGTGTGAGTATAAAAGGGTAAACACGACGAGAGAGCGAAAAAACACTGCAGTATTTTCCGTTTTTCCTCCGTGGCTTCGGCCCGCTTTCGTGAAGGCGTCGGGACTGCTTAAAAACGTACGTTTTCCGACAAAATTGCTTTCTGATCCTGAGGAAAATGTGACAACGTTTTGGAAAACGCGAAGAAGCTGTTCGTGAAAACGTTGTGTTGCTAAAACATGGATTTCATGACCAAACATTGATGAAATCAAGGTAGGACCATTGCGCATTCAGTCACATAACCATACAACTTGACGATGTTCTCGAATAAGATAGAGATTTGTTTTAAGGTATTGTTGTTGTAAAATTATGTTTATAACATATACGTTATTTATTGACATGTATTTTGCATTTGGAGACGTTATGTGCCGTTTACATACAGGGCCATTTCTGTGGCGCTTAGAATGGTTCGAAAAAACACATGGATGAAAATGAATTCGTAATTATATTCGTAATGCTTCCCTAATCTGTAAATGAGCTGGACCACGTAGCCCACCTGACAATTTCTAAAGCGGTTATGTGTTCCCGTGCAGCCCAGCATAGTTCCTTCAGTTATTTCCAGATATTTAGGCCCACCCAATAGAAGCCCACCTCATTCATTTATACGGATTCCCTCACACCCTTTTTAGAACCTCCTGAAAAACAATATGCCTATAAATACCAATTAAATAGACAAAAATTAAATAAATGCCAACATTATGCAAAGAGATTTCATAACTGTCTTTAGTGACACTACTACGGTTTAGCCAGTTTGAATCTGATTCTTCACTAAATGCAAAATGTACAGATAATGAAACCTTGTGAGGGCAATTATTGCTTTTATGTGTTGAGGTTGTTTATTTGTTAAACAATTCAAATCAGTTTTAATGAAACATTAAGTGACAATATGTGAATTTTAACCAGAATTAGCAGCATATGGCAAAATAATAATCCTATAACTATAACTGCATAATTTGTTCATACTGCAATACATGCTGGAAACTTGCAAAACCATGAATTGGCAGCATTTTCTATTATGTAAATGTTTATTAAGACAAATTTATTAGGCTTGGTGGGTCAAAATTTGCATAAATATTGTTGCTCTTGGATTTATTTATTTACTTGGATTTAAAAATGTATATAATGTAATTAAACTTTCCTCCAATATGTGACCCTGGACCACAAAACCAGTCATAAGGGTCAATTTTTTGAAGCTGAGATTTATACATAATCATGGTTTGTTAGGATAGGATAATATTGGTTGAGATACAACTATTTAAAAATCTAAAATCTAAGGGTGCAAAAAATCCAAATATTGATATCAATCGCTATTAAAGTTGTCCAATTGAAGTTCTTAGAAATGCAATCTACTAAGCAAAAATTAAGTATTGATATTTTTACAGTACGAAATTTACAAAATATCCTAATGAAACATCTTTAATTAATATCCTAATGATTTTTGGCATAAAAGAATAATCAATAATTTTGACCCATACAATGTATTATTTGCTATTACTACAAATATACCCATGCTACTTATGACTGTTTTTTCTGGTCCAGGGTCACATATGTGATTCAAAAAACCATTGTAATTCCCTTTTACGATGTGGTGCTGATTGGACAGCTCCCGTGAGGCAAGTTTGTCTTTGCTTGTGCTGTTTGGGCCATAAAGCTTGAATTACTTTTTCACTAGTAAGGCATAGAAAATGACAAATACAAAATGTGCTTAGATTTGTTTAGCAAAAGCATTTCTTTTGTTTATTTGTTTTGTCTCTTGCCCTGCTGAGAAAAAAAAATCATCTTACACCAGCCTAATCTGGTTTGTCTTCACTCGTCTCCTAGTCTGACCAGGTGAATGTGCTTAAAACCATTTAAAAACCTTCCAACAGGCCAGCTAAGGCTGGTTTAGGTTTTTTTCCTGAAATGCTATGAGATTCATACCTATTGGACTTCTGCCACTAATGGTGTCTGTATTGTGCCAAAGTTTGTCGCATTCCTTGATATTTTGTTTATGTGTCTGATTTGCTTGAAGGTAAATGGGGTGTATATTTACTTCAATGGCAAGATGAAAATGCAAGTGCCTTTCTAAAACAAAACTGGAATTGGATGGAGAGAAAAGCTAAAAGTGAGCTAAGTAGCTCAGTAATATCAGGATATGGCTTGGTTAAGTGTCTGGCCCATCAGTGCACACAAGCTTTTAGACGATGTGGTTCACCAGGCCTCCCTTCACCCACCCTATTTCCCATTCTGCAGCCTTAGGGACATAACGCATGTCCCAAATCGACATCTCAGTGGAGGTTTTGTTCATAAGGAAGACAGGTTCAAATCTGCTTGTGCTATCGTGTGCTATCTTCTAATCCAGTTTACATCTTTTCGGCTCGCAGCACCCTTTCATCTAAAATAGGAAACATCCATCATAATGACCCAAAAGAACCATACCAGAAGTTATGCAAACACAATCAGGAAAATAACTGTAATGAATCACGCATCACAAAGGCAATTAATATTATTGCAAGTGTAATCCAAAGACAAACATTAGCCTAAGTATCACCTTTATCTCCTCATAATGGAGGGTGCTTTTCATTTTTCATGAAGTGGATGACTCATCCAGGATCTAGTGCCAGTCCCTCTTTAACATGCTCTCAATTTAGCAACAGATTGTTTTGATGTGTAAGGTAATATTTTTAGATGCAAGGCTTAGCGTTTTACTTTCCTGTGCTGAACGGATCAGTTTGTGTGAGCGGATGATGTAACAAGGTGGTATTGTTAGAAATAAATCTAATTGACATTTTGCTGCTTCCCAATTTTTTTTTAATTGTGACAAGATTGTGTGGGCTCTCTTGGCTTAGATTTTAAGTATTGATAATGTAATACAAGATAGTTGTAGCTGGTAATAGTAACTTGAGTGATGACTAATGATCAGTGGTGGACGAAGTACACAAATCAAGTACTTGAGTAAAAGTACAGATACGTATAATAGAATATTACTCCAGTAAAAGTAAAAGTACTCCTTTTTCCATTTTACTTGAGTGAAAGTACAAAAGTACTACATTTTTTGTGTACTTAAGTAAAAAAGTACTGACATATTTCGCAATTTTATAAAGGCTATAAATTTATATTAGCATATATATTTTTTATAATCCTACTATAAGCCTTGGTTTTTCCCAAAATAACCACTAGCCTATATGGAGTCAAGATAGATTTTTGTTGTTGATATGGTCTACGTTGACAATGTTCACTGTGAAGCTTACATTGCATTGTAACGTTACCTGAGAGAAAACTGATTTAACCATCTCATTTTCACCAGTAAGAAAAGTGTTTTAAAGCTTGTTATTTTGCGGAACGGCACAGTTATAAATGATATGAGAATAAGGCCTGAAGTTAGGAAGAAAAATGTAATTATATTTTCATAATATTTTTCTTTTTTCTCAAACATTGTCTGTGGTGTAAAAACACCCCTGGCCAAATGTCCCCAGAGGGCATCACTTCACACTTTGATAATTACTGTAGTTACCATCTGAACATCACATATTTTCTTTTCCCTCAGATGTAATCTGTCTAGGTGGTTGATTATAAATATTTGGACTTCATATCTGAAAATTACCTCAACTTAGCACCAGCAAGCTTGTTTCAGCTAACAATATTTACTTATTTTCAGTATGGTTATGAATAAACATTTATTTCTGTATACTAGGCTAGTTGATTCATACAATATAAAAAAGTATACCGTTAATAAACAATATAAAAACAGACGTCACATAGGGCTAAATGCGTAGCATTTTAATAAAACTGTTGAGGTTACAGCAGCGAGGAATATGAACGTGTAACGTTATGAGTTATTTGATTTAATCTGTTTTATTTTAATGTTTCGTTTTTTTACCTAAAAAGAGACGATGTTGATGTGTCTGCATTTAATCATTTCAGCGGGCTTAAATACATCACCCTTTACAGCAGATTTAGTTCGCAAACAACTGACAGTTGCAATAATTAATCCTAAAACTCGACATTATATCTTACTTTTCGCAGCATCAGTCGCGCGCGCTCACAATCTCCCGGTTCTTATTTGTGAATTCAGATGACTGGAGACTCGCTCTAAACGGCTCATTTGAATCAGTGAGTTTGAACAGCTGCAATTGGATCAGTCCAATTCGTGAATGAATCGCTTGTGGCGATTTGCGAACCGATTGAAAAGAATCAGTTTGTTCATTAATCAGACACCGCTTCTGCGTCTCGGAGCACGTAATATATTATAAGGAGTAACGACATGTTTTATTAAATGTAGTGGAGTAAAAAGTACGATATTATGCTTTGGAATGTAGTGAAGTAAAAGTAAAAGTTACTCAAAATAAAACTACTCCAGTAAAGTACAGATACTTGAAAAATGTACTTAAGTACAGTAACGAATTACAACTACTTCGTTACTGTCCACCACTGCTAATGATCATATGTTGATGAATGAATAGTTATTGTTATGTAGAGTAGAAGGTCTTGCAGCATATTTTGAACTGAACTGTTTTTAAATGGACAGAATGTACATTTACAGTTTATATGTGATGTTTTTTTCTAAGTTCATTTATAGTAGATTTATTCAATACATCTTGCTTGATTTTCTACTGACAATGACTTTTGCCTGATTTCTCAAATCATATAGTCATCTTAAATCCCTTTCTTGCATTCGACCACAAAACCAGTCATAAGGGTCTTTTTTTTAAAATTGAGATTAATACACAATCTGAAAGCTGAATAAAGCTTTCCATTGATTTATGATTTGTTGCGATAGGACAATGTTTGGCCGAGATACAATTATTTGGGAATCTGGAATGTGAGGGTGCAAAAAAATCAAAATATTGAGAAAATAGCCTTTAAAGTTGTCCAAATGAAGTTCTTAGCAATGCATGTTACTAATCAAAAATTAAGTTAGCCATATATTTATGATAGGAAATTTACAAAATATCTCCATGGAACATGATCTTTACTTAATATTCAAATTATTTTTGTCATTCATTTTTTTATATATAATTTTGACTCATTTTTAGCTATTGCTATAAATATACCCATGGTACTTAAGACTGGTTTTGTAGTCCAGGGTCATATATTAATAACACATATCACCCCAAATTTTACAGTTACTTAGATTTTTTTGTAGTTATTATGATATACTATATTTAGGTTGACTTGAAGAGGCTGATGTCACATGTCACCATCGCCGTGTCCAAGCACTTTATCAGTCATTCTTTATTTTTTTTCATAGTATGGAAATCAATGGGGACCAGCAACTATTTGGTTACCCACATCTTTCAAAATAGTGCCACTTGGACGCAGAAACGGTATTCATTACATCACAGAAAATTGCTAATAGTCACTTACAGTGTGCTATCATATTACTACCTAAAAATTATGATCCTAACCTTTAACTCAATACTGAAATCTAAATTTGTCACACAGTAATTAATCTTTAACGAATCATTACAATATTGGTGTCCAGGACACTGTGAACCCAGAGACTGCAGTCAAAGTCCCTTTCAGGGAAAGTCTGTTGCCTCGGTGGCCATATTTGCAGTGCCTCTGGGAAACTATTTCATGCATCCAAAACCAACTCCTACCTGCTTGATTGGGGAAAGCCTGAAATCTCAAAAACTACATGCCACACTCACGTTTCATAATTGTAGTTTTTATGCTCAAAAAGTGTTAAAAAATCATATATTTAAAGCTGAACCTGCCAGTGCGAATGTGCAATGACTTTACCAATTGGCAATTGGCTCTCAGAAGGCTGGACTTATTCTGCCATATGTGACCCTGGACCACAAAACCAGTCATAAGGTTAAATTTTACAAAACTGAGATATATTCATCATATGAAAGCTCAATAAATAAGCTTTCTATTGATGTATAGTTTGTTAGGATAGGACAATATTTGGCCGAGATACATCTATTTGAAAATCTGGAATCTAAGGGTGCAAAAAAATCAAAATACTGAGAAAATCACCTTTAAAGTTGTCCAAATTAAGTTCTTAACAATGCATATTACTAATCAAAAATTACATTTTGATAGGTTTACAGTAGGAATTTAACAAAAAAATCTTAATGTAACATGAACTTTACTTAATTTCCTAATGATTTTTGACATAAAAGAAAAGTCAATAATTTTGACCCATACAATGTATTTTTGGCTATTGCTACAAATATACCCCAGCGACTTAAGACTGGTTTTGTGGTCCAGGGTCACATATTGCGTGTTGCACTTTCTACTATTTACAAGTAAAGTGTGTGCACTGCCGTTGTATAGACCAATTTGGTGTTTGCAAACAATGATGACTTTTTTTGTGATTTTTAGGATTTCAATTTTATGAAATAAAAGAATAAAAGAAAGGTAAATTCGAGTTTATATAAAAAAAAATCTGACTTTATTCTCACAATTCCGAGATTGAATCTCACAATTCTGAAAAGGAAAATCAACTTATTCTCTCTTTTCCCCTCAGCTCAGAATCATGAATTTATATTCCACACTTTTTTTCCTCAGAATTGATGAACTCACTATTGTTGAATTAAATCGAGTTATAAAGTCTGAAATATGAGATATAAACTTGCATTTGCGAGAAAAAAGTCAGAATTGTAAGATAAAATAGGTAAATGTAAAATGATATAGGTTTACACAGTATTTTATGCTGTAACTGTAAGGCTATTATAATACGTCCCCTATAAACTGTATATGTAAATATTATGTAGACATATTGTTTAAATCTATGCTTTAAAGGTAGAGTTATCATAGCATGTTTCATCCATTAGACTGTAGCTTTAAATGCTGTCCTTTGATTACAACATTTTATAAAAATGATTTGCATTATGATTGATAGATTTTACCCATTTCCCTCCACTTGTTGCCAGTGTTTTTCTGCCACCACAACATAACTGTGATGTCTACTCCAAATTGTAGTTTTTGCTGTAGTGTTCACTGTGAGTTTTAAGTTTAGCTTAAATGGATAGTTTACCCAAAAATGAAAATTCTGTCATTCTTTATTTTTTTTTTTCATAGTATGGAAATCAGTGGGGACCAGCAAATATTTGGTATTCTGTCATTCTTTTTTTACATACTATGGAAGTCAATGGGGACCAGAAACTATTTGGTTACCCACATTTTTCAAAATAGTGCCACTTGGATCCAGAAGCAGTATTCATTACATCACAGTTTAATAGGCAGATTAGATATGATTCAGCTTCTGTCGGTGCTTAAATCTAGCATGTGGATAAATGTACAGTATATGAATATAATATATTAATATGAGTTCAAATAGAACAGTATCACAACACCAAGGTCAGGGATTTAAATCCTAGGGAATGCATGAACTGATAAAAATGTATGAAAACGTATGCAAAATGCTTACAGGGTTAGTTCACCCCAAATTTTGTAATTAGTTACCCACCCCTCATGTCTTTCCAAACCCTTAAGACTTTTGTTCATCTTCAAAACACAAATTAAGATATTTTTGATGACACCCAAGAGCTTTCTGACCTTGCACAGACAGCAACACTAGGCCCAGACAGGGAGTAAGGACATCGATAAAATAGTCCATGTGACATCAGTGATTGAACCATAATGTTCTGAAGCTCCAAGAATACTTTTTGTGCATGAAGAAAATAAAAATGACGACTTTAAATTGAACTATTTTTCCGTGTCAGTTCACTAGAGTAAAACGACGCAAGCATATGATCCTGCTAGCTAGCTAGAACAAAAAATTGCTAGTCATCCTCTCTGTCGACATTCTCAGACATGTTTATGAAGACTGTTTTATGTACAGTGTGCATCTTCTGATTGTAAACAAGGCACAGCGCATCTGGGTTCTGTATCAGAACGCAAGTTGAAGACACGTAAGAGAAGTAACCGTTGAATAAATGTATTATTTTAGTTTTCTTTGCATACAAAAAGTATTCTCGTAGCTTCATAAATGTATGGTTGAACTACTGATTTCTCATGGACTATTTTAATGATGTTATAACTACCTTTCTGGGCCTTGACTGTGTCAGTTGTGTTCAGATTTCATAAAAAAATATCTTAATTTGTGTGCTGAAAATGAACAAAGGTTACAGGGGTGAGTAGATGATGATAGGATCTTTCTTTCTTTTTTGGGTGAACGACCCTTTTAAATAAACATTTTGAATGCAAAACTGGAAAAAATATTAATGACCGGCTGACTTTTGGCAGTAAGAGGTGCACCAGGTTCATATCAGTTGCTTACAAGTACGTACTTTGGGCCAGAACAAGTGGCAATGTGGACGACACTGCTATATGATTCTGACTATGTGAGCCTAGATGTCCAGTAATGTCTTTTTCTCCTTCTGACATAGAAGTGGCTGCCGTGGAGGGTACATAACAGGAGAAGAAGTTGCTGCAGGATGAAAACATGGCTGCACACATTCTTGCACCGCCAGGACCTGACAGCTACAAATACTTTACCAGGGAATCTCTGTGTGAAATCGAGAAGCGCATTGCTGAGGAGAAAGCCAAGCCGCCACCTAAACCAGACAGCAGCTACCGCGACGATGATGACGAGAACAAGCCCAAGCCTAACAGTGACCTGGAGGCGGGCAAGAGTCTGCCCTACATCTACGGGGACATCCCTCGTGGAATGGTGGCAACACCATTGGAGGATCTCGATCCCTTCTACGTGAATAAGAAAGTGAGTGTCTCATCATATCTACTCGCATGTCCTGCTAGAGCTTATTTTCTTATATAGAAAACCCCTGATAGAGACATACAGCTGTAGGATTTTCTTGATAAACATGTCAGTATGAATAACCTCCTCCTA
This sequence comes from Garra rufa, assembly GCF_049309525.1. Classification (NCBI taxonomy): domain Eukaryota; kingdom Metazoa; phylum Chordata; class Actinopteri; order Cypriniformes; family Cyprinidae; genus Garra; species Garra rufa. The sequence continues at coordinate 26,291,697 of NC_133378.1, read as the reverse complement.
TAATCCGCTACAGTGCTGAAGCATTTGTTTGTGGTTTGTGTATGTTGTAGATTGTGCATAAGATGATGCTTTAAAAAGGTTTGGAGAGGAGGTCAGCAGTGGTCTGCTGAAGCTTTACAGTTCCAGTTGACAGACTTGTTTTAATTGTTCCAGCAATAATCCTTTAGAAAAGAAGAGCCAAAAGAAACGCTCCAGTGCATTTAAAAAAAGACAGTGCATCATATAAGATCATTTCTCTGAGTAGTGGGACAACGGTAAGATAGCTAGGCCTGATTAAAGATGCCCTGTAATGTTGTTTTGGTGTTCAAAACAAGACTGTTGTTTGGTACTCTTTAGTGTTGCTATGTGGATGTGAGGAGAGAAAAACTGTGGAGAACTGCTTCTTTGAAATATATTCCACTTTTAACCAAAAACGTAGACTAATGTCTACTATTAAAAGTTTGGATTAGGTATAGATTTTGTTGTAAAAGAAATCCATTTTGCTGACCAAGACAGTATTTATATTTCAAAAATACAGTAAAAACATTAGTATTTTACAGATTTGATTCCAATTCTATATTAGTATATTTTAAAATGTCATTTATTCCTGTGATGACAAAGCCGATTTTCCAGCAGATTCTGTCACGGATTCTTCAAAAATCATTCTAATTTGAAAATTTGAAGATATGAAGATTTGGTGTTTAAAAAACATTTCTTATTATTTTCTGGATTGAAAACAATTCTATGGAAATGGTAATACTTTTCCAGGATTTTTTGATTAGTAGAAAGTTCAAAATCGTTACACTGCCGTTCAAAAGTTTAGGATCAGTAAGATTTTTTTATTTATTTTTAAAGTTTTTTTTAATGCTCATCAAGGCTCAGTTTATTTGATCAAAAATAAAAGTAATATTGTGAAATATTATTTTAATGTAAAACAACATTTTTCTATGTTAATATACATTCAAATCTAATTTATTCCTGTGGTCAAAGCTGTATTTTAGCATCATTACAGTTTTCAGTATCACATGATCTTCCAGAGATGATCCTAATATGCTGATTTATTATCAGTGCTGAAACAGTTGTCCTTCTTAATATTTTTTGGAACCTGTGATACTTTTTTCAGGATTCTTTGATGAATAAAATAAAAAAGAACAGCATTTATTCTAAATGGAAATCTTTATTTTATTTATAGAAATATAAACTACCATTCAAAAGTTTGGGGTCAGTAATTTTTTTTTCTTTTTTGAAAGAAATTAATACTTTTAGAATTTGTTAAATTGATTAAAGGGATGGTTCGGAGTAGAATTGACTTCATTGCTATGCACTCCGAAGCCCATCTAAATACCCCATCCGGAGTTTTTTTTTACCTTAGTCGAACATTTATGGAGATATTAGAGTTTTTCGAATTGCTTGTTACAGGAGTGATTGGTACATGTAATGTATCTCGTAAATTGCACCACTAAAAGTGCAAGTAATCTTACCAAACTTGTACAGTAGTGTAAATAGGTTATGTACTCACAAAACGCTGCATCAGCACATTTGTAAGTCCACCATGAGTGTTTTAAAAACACGTTTTACCCGAGAACTACTAGTCTCAGAAACTACAAGTCAACGTCACTTCCCTGGTTTGAAAAAAGCACGTAAAAGTCCTCCTACAAGTTGACATGCACACAGATGTAGTAGGAGGACTTTTACATGCTTTTTTCAAACCAGGGAAGTGACGTCGACGTGTCGCCATTTGTAGTTTTTTTGACTAGTAGGGATCGGCTAAAACGTGTTTTTAAAACACTCATGGTGGACTTACAAATGTTCCGATGCAGCGTTTTGTGAGTACATAACCTATTTACACTACTGTACAAGTTTGGTAAGATTACTTGCACGTTTAGTGGTGCAATTTACGAGATACATCACATGTACCAATCACTCCTGTAACAAGCAATTCGAAAAACTCTAATATCTCCATAAATGTTTGACTAAGGTAAAAACAACTTCGGATGGGGTATTTACATGGGCTTCGGAGTGCATAGCAATGAAGTCAATTCTACTCCGAACCATCCCTTTAATTTATAAAAGTGATACCAACGACTTATATTTTTAGAAAAGATTTAGATTTTTATTTATCAAAGAAAAAATATTTGTCAGCACAACAATTGCCAACATATATAATTCTAATAATAAATCAGCATATTAGAATTATTTCTTATTTAAGATTAAGACCAAGTAATGGCTATTGAAAATGCAGCTTTGCATCACAGGAATAAGTTAAATTTTTAAGTATATTAAAATAGAAACCATTATTTTATATTTTAAAACATTTTACAATATACCTGTTTTTTCTGTATTTTTGATCAAATAAATGCAGCCTTGATGACCATAAGAGACATTGACATGATTCTTAAAACTTTTGAATGGCAGTGTCTTTGCTGTCATTTAGAATAAGTATTTTATTCAGCAACATGTTTAAAAACAAATCTTACTGGCCTCATGTTTAAACGTTAGTGTAGATTCACATTATGAACAGAATTTGCAGGATCCAGCCAGAGCTCACAATTAATGGTTAATCTATTGCATTTTGCCTGATGTAATAACATCATGCTGTGTGTTTACTAGTATTTCTGTCCTGTATGCCAACCAATGACTATTCTGATTTCCATTTCATCTTATAACTGCCTTTAATCATTTATGAGTGAAACCTCCAAGCCATGGACACATTGAGGCCACATTAACAATCTGGAGCTCAAAATTTAAAACTGGCATTGGAAATTTTGAATAAGCAAATGTTAAGATGTAACATAAATATGAAATTGTTACAATTCTAAACTTCTTGGATTCTGTTGGAGCTTAAAGGGTTAGTTCAACCAAAAATGAAAATCCTGTCATTAATTATCGTTAATAATCACCCTCATGTCAATCCAAACCCGTCTTCAGAACACAACTAAAGACTTTTTTTTAATGAAATCCGACAGCATTCTGACCCTGAAAGTGTTCTTGTAGCTTCATAGCATTAAGGTGGATCCACTGATGTCCCATGGACTATTTATCAATGTCCTTACTACCTTTCTGGGCCTTGAATGTTGTCAATTGCATTGCTGTCTATGCAGGGTCAGAAAACTCTCAGATTTCATCAAAAATATCTTAATTTCTGTCCTGAAGATGAACCGAGGTCTTACAGGTTTGCAACAACATGAGGTTGAGTAATGGAACATTTTAAATGTTATGCAAAAAATATGTGACCCTGGACCATTTAAGTAGCACAGTCATATTTGTAGCAATAGCCAAAAATACATGGCATGGGTCAAAATTAGGGCTGGGCGATTAATCGAAAAGTAATCGAAATCGACATTCAGAACCTATAATCGTTCAAATTTTTCCAGGACGATTATTTCGATTACTTTCCCTTTAAAAACACCGAGGCGCCAGAGTTCACAGAGGGGGGCGCGGGAGCTGAAATGCTTAGAGATAGAGACCTGTGCGTGACAGATTTTTCAGTCAGCACGGAATTTTGTCCCTCTCCCGCCTGCAAAAGCCTGCATTGTGGTTACCTATACATATTTTTTGAGTACATCGATCTTATTCTCAACAGAAAAGCAAGCATGGGCTGCTGTGTGCATGCATGGCAGAATGCGAGCAAACAATGCTCCCTGCCTATCTCAGTTCATCGCGATCTCATACAACTCTTATAACACAATGAATATTTGCACAATGAATATTTAACAGTGTCTACACTTCGTGTGTTGCAATGAGTGGATTCGTGCGCACGCAATATTAAGCAGTGCGCAAGAACTTTCGGTGAGTGGATTCTTGCATTCCAGAAACTTCCTATTCTTGCACCTGTTAATCATTTTGAAGTTATATTAGTTGTTCGTGTTGCTTTTGTGTAATAGATGAATAACAATTTGTATGTTTTTAGATATTTTATGTTTATATATTTCTATTTTCCGGGAGTCCCTCCAATCATTTTATTCTCCCGCATCCCGCACACACACGAGTTTCTACCCACTCGCGCATCAAGTTTTGTCCCGCGCCGCACTCTGTTTCTGTGCAGGTCTCTACTTTGAGGTCAAATAAAGATGTATAAAATGTTTTACTAATAATTTTATATAAAAATGTTTTTAAATCATATGCTTACAATGCCAATATAGGGCAATTAAAAAAAAAAAAATTAAACAAGTGTAATTGACAGTATTCTGACGATCCGGCGTTTCAATCTACAAATCACCAACGTTTACCATGGTTTTACTGTAGTAACACTGACAGTAACCATGGCATGGCAGAAAAGTAAAATATTCATATAGAATTTTATTATACTTATAATGTGTTAAATATATTAAAGGAGTAATGGAATATAATAACAATATATATATTTTTTGTAAGTCATTACAGTTGTTTGTTGTACATTTGTAATTATACTGAATGTCTTCAGGATGCTGTTTTTCATTACAAATTCTTTACCGTGGTAGTGGTAATCTACAAATGTATGCAAATGTATGAAAGATGAAGCTGTTGTTATTTTTACAGATACTCACAGAAACAGAAGCTGTCAACTCTGCTACTGTCAAATGTGCATTTCTAAAATCTAAAACTTGTGATATATATGCATACATACATACAAGAGTAATTTTATTAAGAAGAGATACTGCTTATTTTCATTGAAACATTGAAAATAATTTATTTTGTTTCCAAAAGTGCAAGTTATTTATTTTCACTAATTTAAGAAAAATGTGACTGTTCGTTTTAAGCAATGTGTGCTTTAATTTCAGTTGTTCAACACTGATGTTCAATAAATAATCGTAGATAGTTGATAGTGTGTGTTTCCTTCAATTATTTTAAAATCAAGTAATGCACCCTTCATTCAAAAATCTCTCACTTGTAATATGTGAGCATATTTACTGTACAAAACTTGTCAGTGAACTATGAGGGCAAAAAAAATATATATATATAAATATAATTAAATATAATTTTATTAATAAATAAAATAATCGTTCATTAATCGTAATCGAGTTAAAATGTTCAATTAATCGAGATTTTGATTTTAGGCCAAATCGCCCAGCCCTAGTCAAAATGTTTGATTTTTCATTAGGATATTAAGTAAAGATCATGTTCCATGAAGATATTTTGGAAATGTCCCACCATAAATATATCAAAACTTATTTTTTAATTAGTAACATGCATTACTAAGAACTTCATTTGAACTTTTAAAGCCGATTTTTTAAAAAAAAAATTAATTTTTTAATTTTTTTTGCACCATCAGATTTTTAAATTGTTGTATCTCGGCCAAATATTGTCCTATCCTAACATCAGCCATACATCAATGGAAAGCTTATTCATTCAGCTGTGATTTATAATTATTAATTTAAAAAAATTGACCCTTATGACTGGTTTTGTGGTCCAGGGTCACATATATACAGTGCCTTGCCAAATTATTCATACCCCTTCATTTTTTTCACATTTTATGTTGTTGCCTTTTGTTAAACTACTTTAAATTATTTTTTTTCCCACATCAATCTACACTCCCTACTCCATAATGGCAAAGCAAAAAATAAGTTTTTAACATTTCTGCAAATTTATTAAAAATTAAAAACTGAAAAGATCCCATTGCATAAGTATTCATACCCTTTTCTGGGGCACTCGAAATTTAGCTCAGGAGCATTCATATTGCTTTTAGATGTTACTACACTTCGAGTGGAGTTAAACTGTGGCAAATTCATTTGAATGAGTATGATTTAGAAAGGGACACACCTCTAAGAAAAGGTCTAACAGCTGAAAATGCATATCAGAGCAAAAACCAAGTCCTGAGGTCAAGATAACTGGCTGTAGAGCTCAGTGACAGACTTGCGTTAAGGCAATGATCTAGGGAAAAGTTCAGAAAAAAATCCGCTGCATTGAAGGTTCACAGAAGCATTATCCATAATGGAAGACGATTGGAACAACTAGGACTCTAGAAAATGTCTGCCAGCCCCCATCCAAGCTGACAGAGCTTGGTGAAAAGGTGAGGCAAAGAATGGCAGATAATTGCCAAATGCAGATGTGCAAAGCTTGTCACATCATACCCAAAAAGACTTGAGGCTGTAAAGGTGCTTCAACTATGTACTGAGTAAAGGGTATGAATACTTATGCAATGTACTTATTTCAGTGTTTTATTTTTAATAAATTTGTAAAATTTGCAAATCTGGTTTTTGCTTTGTCTTTATTATGGTGTATGGAGAGTAAATTGATGTGGGGAAAAACTAATTTAAAGCAGTTTAACATAATGCTGCAACAAAACAAAATGTGAATGAATACTTTTGCAAGGCACTGTAGTGAAAAAAAAACACTGCAGCATTTTGTGCTCCAGGGTGTTTTAATGAATGCACAGATTCTCAGTTACCAGTCATAAAACAGTGGCTTGATTTGATGTTGCAAATGAGCAATATCAAATGCAGGCTAGTCCTCAAACAGATTTTCAGGAGCGAGTTGTTGTTATGAGCTGCTGTCTACGGGTGGAAGATGAGGTCATCTTTTCTGTCTCAGGCGTAATGGAGACCAACAGGCTCAGCCCTGCATTCCTGTTTGGCTCGGCGCTAAGTGCAGTGGTGAGACTTCAGCAATGTCTGCCACACCGGACTTTACTAAATAATGCACACACTCGTTTGTGTGTTAATGCCTGTTAATGCGTGCATGTGTCGAAGCGTTTCCCTGCCTCTCTGCCTCCCTCTCTTGCTCTCTCCCTCCGTCTCATTCCTCTGCCTCCCTCTCATGCAGCACACACTGACTGTTATGTAACCGCCCGCTCCATGCACAGGAAGGAGATTTCAGTCTCCTGATGAAAACCTCATGGAGAAGCGTATGTGAAACGCAGTCTATGTTTCACACCAATTTAATTTTTATTGTAACAATCGCTCACGTTAGACCTTGTGTTAGAATTTTTTCAATATTTGGATGCATCACGTTTTCATGCTCGTCATAGATATCTTGTAGCCCTTGATGTTGAACTATCATGTAATCTCAAGGATTTAATGGCTCTGTGATTTGTACGCTTTGCCAGCATTGGGATCAGATCTCTCCGTATCCCATTGTCCCTTTGTTTGCAGACGCTAGGCTTGATTTGCAGCCTGCAGCAGTAGTGAAACCTGATTCTTGAGGCTCAGGGCAGCTCTCTTCATAGTGTAAAACCAGCTGAGAAATGGGAGCTGGCAGCTTTTAAATCCAGACCTGTGACACTATCAGAAGCAATTAGCCCAGGATGCTTTGCTACACGACCAACTGATGAACTCTGAGTCCTCCAGCACAGACGATACAAAGAGTTGGTTATATAGTAGAGTATGTTGAAAACAAATCAGTTGTGAGACAGAGAGGCTTTATGCATTTAGATTTTTTTTTTTATCCTGTGTGATTTACAGTGCATGCAAGGTATGCAGTTAATTAGTAAACCCAGATTTTTTTATTTATTTTATTATGTATTTATTTTTTCTAATTGTTTAATTTTTTTTAATTTATTGGTGTATTTTTTAATTTTATCTATTTTATATTATTATTATTTTTTTTTTATTGATATTAATATTATTGTTCTAGTTTATTTTATCTATTTCATATAATTTTAATAAATTTCATCTATTTTATAATTATATTTAATTTAATTTCGTTTTCATTTAATTTTATTATTTTGTTTGAGCACTGCATTATTTACATTTGTGACCCTGGGGCACAAAACGAGTCATAAGGGTCAAATTTTTCAAATAAATTAAATGAGTTTTCTGATGTTGTATGATTTGTTAGGAAAGGACAATATTTTGGCCGAGATGCAACTATTTGAAAATCTGGAATCTAGGCGTGCAAAAAAATCGGAATATTGAGAAAATCGCTTTTAAAGTTGTCCAAATGAAGTTCTTAGCAATGCATATTTATTTATTTATTAATTAAAATTTTTTTTTTCAAGTTAGAGCCATATGTTTTTGTATAGAAATAATGTATTGTTATTTTCAATCAGGAATTGGCTATCCATAGTTCATTTTAGCCAAATTCTGTAAAAACATCCTATACTTTTGTAAAATTTGATTTATATTTATGCATTTAGAATTTCTTTTTATCCAGTGTGATTTACAGTGCATGCAAGCTATGCATTAAATTAGTAAACTCAGATTTTAATTTAATTTAATTTAATTTGAATTTATTTATTTATTTTGATTTGTTGGTGTATTTTTATTTTATTTTATATATTTTATATTATTATTATTATTTGCTTTTCTATTTTATTTGATCCATTTTATTGTAGAATTATATTTAATTTAGTTTTCATTTCTTTTTTTATTTAATTACACTGCACTATTCACATTTGTGACCCTGGACCACAATAACAGTCATAAGGGTAAATTTTTTTTTTTAATAAATAAAATTAATAAATTAGCTTTCCATTGATGTATGGTTTTTTAGGATATGACAATATTTGACTAGAGATACAACTATAACAAAATCTGTAATCTAAGAGTGCAATAAAAATAAGTGCTAAATATTGAGATAATCACCTTTAAAGTTGTGCAAATAAGGTTCTTAGCATTGCATATTACTAATCAAAAATTAAGTTTTGATATATTTATAGTCAAAAATTGACAAAATATCTTCATGGAGCATGATCTTTATTTAATATCCTCGTGATTTTTGGCATAAAATAAAAAATTGTTCATTTTGACCCATACAATGTATTGTTGGCTATTGCTACAAATATACCTGTGCTACTTATGACTGGCTTTGTGCTCCAAGGTCACATTTTAGGTTTTCAATTTAAGGTTTTCATTCACATTTCTTATTTGAGGTTTGTTTGATAGGCTTGTTGTTGATCCAGAGTAAAGGGTTTGCAGAAAAAGGAGACAGAAGGAGAACGACAGAGATACAAAGCTCCATACGGGGTCATACATTTTAGGAGGGGCTCTTTAAATTGTGCCATGTAGGACCATTGCTTCTCCCTGTGAAGACGCAGCACTCATAGTAGGCTTGTCTGGGCTGGGAAAGGCAGGGTGATGCACTGCTTCAGTATAATGGCCATTTCACTCCTCCCTCACATCTGTTCACAGCCTTAGCACTTTAAACTCTTCTCATAAATACTCATCTTATAATGTAGGGATCTCATTTATTAGATATATACTGTACCTCAGTACATATGCTGTGAATGGACACATGCAGAAACCGCCTGTACATTTTCCCCTGTGCTTTAGAAAGAGAAATATAATAGAGTTATTCTCTTAATTTTAATGAACATAATTCAATCACAGGTTTGAAAGTGAAGCTCACTGCAGAGGTTTGAAATATTTTGTGGTGTATGAAATTAAATGTTATTGAATGAAGAGAGTTTGGCCTTGGATTGTGACGTAGGTTTCTATTGATGTGGCTGAATTATTGGATCTGAATCTTTTCACTCTTTTCATTCATCAGTTGCTGCTCTGCTTGTCAGGCTCTTTTACATTAGTCACCATCTCTGTCATTTGTTTTTCATGTTTCTCTCCTCTCCATGTCTCCTGCCACAAGTTTGGTCGGTGCTTCACCTGCATCTTTTTATTTATTTATTGTTTTAAACCTCACTTACTTTTTCCTGCTCATTTAGCATCATCCTGTACCATGATCTCTCTCTCTCTCTCTCTCTTTCTCTTTTTCTGACTCGTTTTCTGTATGCTTTCATTCTCCATGATGCTTTTAACAGGGTTCCCATGGGTCATGGAATTTCTGGAATATCATGGAATTTTAAAAGCTCTATTCCAGACATTGAAAGTCAGGGAATTATGTATTTTTTGGTCCAGGGATTTTTGTTTGTTGCCTGAAATTTTAGTTTCCATGTATCAAAATGTAATTTTTCTTTACTGTTTCACACACTTTGCATATTTTTATGGTTAGGCTATTATTCAGTGCCATTTTATTTTAATGCCTATCACTTAAGTCAAATGCAGTCACCAGGCTGTACCTGATAACTAAGGCAAACATGCCAGGAAAATGTCAATTTCAAGAGCTTTGGCTACAAAATGGCCACTTTCAAGACTGGGTATTAAAAGTAGATGATAGAAAGCAAAAACTTAATGTAAAGAAATAATGTGAAGACTGAATGATGAATTGATTTCAAACAGAAAATCCTTCAGAGCGTTTAACCCCTGAAATTATAAAAAACATGAACATTTCTGTTGAAATAGTACAGAAAAATATCAACGCGCATTTAACGGGTAAAAAAAAAAGTGTGTGTAAGTTTTGTATTAAAAATTTCTGTCAACAAGTAAATAAAGCTTGCAAAAGGAATGAATATGTTCATTATAGGTCATGGAAATTCAGCTTTTAAGTCAGTAAAAGTCAGGGAATTTGACATTTGGCTTAGGGTGGAAACCCTGTTTTAAGCTTTGGTTGGAATATTCAAATAAATGCATTTTTTTATAATATTTTTAAATGTTTATAAATAAGTATTTTAATATATATTTTTAATGCATATTGCAGTGTAACAGCATTATTTAGAAAAAAATGTGTGCATTTTATCTTGATTTACATTTGTTAACATATTGCAATTCCTAGTTAGAAATTGTGAGAACTATGACTATCCATTGTTCATTTGAGCCAAATTCTGTAAAAACATCCTATAGTTTTTCCAAATTTAATTTAGATTTTATTAGATTTTTTTTTTTTTTTTTAATTTCTAATTAGAGACATGTTGTATGGAAAATGTATGAAAGTAATTAATTTATTTATTATATCAGGCTTTGGCTATCTATCATTCATTTTTAGCTAAATTCTGTAAAATCCTGTACTTTTTTTTAATTTAATTTGATTTTTGTTACATTTCATTAAATTATTTAATTAAAATAATTTTTACATTTTATTTGCAAAGTTTCTAACAGACATATGTTTTGTATGGAAATATGTATGGAATTAATCAATTAATCAATCAAGCAAATAAGCAAACAATAAATTAATTAAATAATTAAATAATTACAATCAGGCATTGGCTATCCATCGTTCATTTTAGCCAAATTCTTTAAACACATGCTATAGTTTTATTAAATTTTTTTTAATTTTTTGGAAATTTCTAGTTAGAGACATACGTTTTTTGTATTGAAATATGTATGGAAGTTATTTATTTATATATATATTTTTTAAATCAGCTGTTGGCTATCCATCGTTCATTGTTCAAAACATCCTATACGTTCAAAAAAATAATATATTAGATTTTATTCCATTTAATTTAATTATTTTTTTTGTTTTATTTTATTTTTGAAGTTTCTAGTTAGAGACATATGTTTTTGTGTGGAAATATGTATGGAATTAATTCATTCATTCCTTCATATATTTTAAATCATCCATTGGCTATCCATCGTTCATTTTAGCCAAATTCTGTAAAAACATCCTGCACTTTTTTTAAATTTAATTTAGATTTTTTTTATTACCAATTTACTTCTGTAATTTTATTCTTTGTTCATTTTATTTACTTTTCTATTTTGTTTTCTAGTTGGAGAGATTTTTTATTTTTGTATGGAAATATGTATGGGAATTATTTATTTATGTATTTATTAAATTAGACATTGGCCATCCAATTATTATTTCCTTCCTCGCCTTTTTTTTTTTTTTTTTTTTTTTTTTTTTTTTTTTTACCCTAGCTGCTGGATTTGAAGGACATTTGTCCAAAGAATTTTCATTCAGTGCCCAAGGCTGGGTCCAGTTTATAGCTTTTTATAGCTTCTACCTTTTTTTTCAAATATATTTCCCATTGGCTTTTAATTGTCTTTCTTGTTGCCTCATTCGTTCTCCATCTTCCTCCCTTCTTCTCACTGCTTACTCATTCCTCTCTGGGCTGTCGTTCTCTAGCTCTTCATCTCTCTTGTCATTTTTGCTTCTCCATTCTGGATTATAAAATTTTCAGTAGCTGTGCAGCCCGTCATGCATTAAAAAGAGGAAACCCACATGCACTTCTCTTGCATGTGCACGCCCTGTACTATAGCAAGCGAATACTGAGAAAGGGCAAATGTGTTTTTGTTCATATATGCGCCACTTCTCCATTATTTTTTTCATCTCATGTTTCATCTGCGGCCGAGTATATGGGCTGCTGGTTTGAATGAGTCTTCTCCTGTTTTGTCCCCACAGCATGCAGCGTGTCTCAAACACTGTTGGGGTTGCTGAGCAGTGAGCAGATCTTTTTTTTTTGACTAAGCAGGTCTCAGTATGTAGTTTACATGGTGGCCTGATTCAGTCTGACCCAAATAGATCCAGCTCTTCTCCATCTTTAGTTACTTATACAAAGTGTTATTTACTGAGCTGTGCTTCTTTAACCTAATTTGTCATATAATTTCCTCTGAGGAGTTTCTGCATGTATGGTGCAGATGATAATATGGTGCTGCATAGACTCTGCGCTCTCCGTGGTGCTGAAGTGGGTTTCTCAGTGTTCCACTAAACTCAAGCATGTAAAAGGAAGTGCAGGGGTGAATCCCATCTCTGCAAATGTGAGCGACCTCCCATGAAACTTTGATGGTAGCGAACATGTTTTATTTAAACAATTATGAGGTTATCTACTGAAAGCCTGGTGAGCTTACGCTGGCTCGTTCATGGTCTCATATAAATTCTGGAAGATGTTCCCGATTCAGTCAGTAGTGAGAAGTATCCAGGTAAAACCAGGAAACAAAAATATCCAATGTGCATATGTTGTTGTTTTTATTGATGAGTAAGTAAGATGAATTTCTTATGGCTTGTAATGCAAATCAGTGACTTTTTTTTTTATAACAGTATAGAAGACTTACTTAAATATGCATATAAAATATGCATATTAAAAGGCATAGAAATATCAGCTGTCATACTGTCTCTCCCCATAATATTAGTAAGATGACATTTAAATGCTTAGTTTTATTATCAGGCCTCTGTGGTTTGAGACATTAAGAGATGCAAATAAATGTTCTCTAAAAGCTTGTTATATTGTGATTAATTTTAACACACACATGCACACATGAATAATCAAGTAAACCTAAGTTGCTTCAGACCAGCTAATTTTAATATTACAATGTGAAAGTTATTCTCTCATGTTTATTTTCACATAAAAAATTATGCAGCAAAAAGATGAGTGCGAACCTTTTAGAATTCTGCTAAAAGTTGGAAAGAATGAAATAATCAGAAGGCATGTACTAAGTTCTGTAACAGGTTTTCAGCAAAGTTTTAGTCATGATGATAATGTAAAAGCTTTAGAAATGTATGTATTAAATATTCTGTAGGTTTTGTAAGGTTACTAAGCTTGTATGTGTATTTCTTTCCTAGAATCACTAGTCACTGAGTCACTAATGCTTCTCCAAATTCTCTGGTGTGCTCTGCTATTTTGAGTTGTTTAGTCACAGCTCAGGGAAGATCATTTTCTGTTAAGGTGGTGAATTCTATGCTGTGTTTAAGTTACAAAATAGATTTCAGTCCTCTTTCTTTATTTTCAAACCTACATGTGACGTTAATGTTGTTTACTCTTTCCATCATTATTTGGGTACTTCAATGGTTAATGATGAAATGAAAACATCAACATTAACTCATTGATTCTAGGAAAGAAATGCACATACAAGCTTAGTAACCTTACAAAACATGTCATTGCAAATCTTTACAACTTTTTCCAGTTTTTGACAGAGAACAAATGGATTTTTTTTAATGAATATCTGGTTGGGTGATTTAATTACAATAGCAGTACACTGTGATTTAAATAAAGTAAGGAGAAGTGTCAGCAAATAACTACAAAGGCTTACTGATAATTTAGTTTTTGTGAAAAATAATATAATATTTAAAGGAGGAGTTCACTTCCAAAACAACAATTTACAGAATTTTTTTTTTCACCCCCTTGTCATCCAAGATGTTCATGTCTTTCTTTCTTCAGTTGTAAATAAATTGTTTTTTGAGGAAAACATTTCAGGATTTTTCTCCATTATGGTGAACTTTAATGGTGACCCCGAGTTTGAACTTCCAAAATGCAGTTTAAATTCAGCTTCGAAGGGCTCTAAACGATCCCAGCCAAGAAAGAAGGGAAAAGAAAAAAAATACAATTTATGTACTTTTTAACCTCTTGTCTAGCTCTGCATGAATTCCGGTTCATAACAGTTAGGGTAGGTTGAAAATCATCCTACATTGCTGTTTGTTTTTTGTTTTTTTGGTGTTTGATCACTTTGTAAACACTGGGTCAGTACTTCTGCAGTGATGTAGGATGATTTTGAAGTTGACATACCCTAACTGTCTTGAACTGGAATACACAGTTCATACAGAGCAAGACAAGACAGTCATTGGAGGATAAAAAATATATAAATTGTTAATTTTTTTTTTTTTTTTAGAAAATAACTAATCGTTTCACAAAATAAGATAGGGCTGCAACAATTAATCGAACGATGTTGTGAGGCGCGTTTAGTCAATGAAGCCAGTACTTTGATTAGTAGTAAATCCCCATCACGTGCGATTTTCAGCGCGATTTGGCGTGGCTTGTCAGTGATTTACGGCGGGGTGTTTGAATTGCCGCTCCAGCTGAACGCACGTGATGGGGATTTACTACTAATCAAAGTACTGGCTTCATTGACTAAACGCGCCTCACAACATCGTTCCATTAATCATTGCAGCCCTAAAATAAGACCCTTCTTCCTCGGTTGGGATCATTTAGAGTCCTTTGAAGCTGCATTTAATCTGCATTTTGGAAGTTCAAACTTGGGGGCACCATAGAAGTCTACTATATGGAGAATAATCCTGAAATATTTCTTAACGACTGAAGAAAGAAAGACAAACATCTTGGATGACAAAGGGGGTGAGTGAATTATCTGTAAATGTTTGTTCTCTAAGTGAACTTCTCCTTTAAGCAGTATTAACAGTATATTTGTGGTGGACACTATTACGCTTCTACTGTATATATCACACTCCAGTCCAGTAGGTGGCTGAAATAATTCGTACGTTGCTGTATTTTTATTTTATTTGTTGTTTTGAGATGTTCTTTTGAAGTAGAAGTGAAGCAGTCAGTCAAACACGATTATTGCAACCATTTTAAAGAAAAATCTGTTTTGTTGTAGCTTTTGGAGAAAGGGTGCCACCATCTTGAAATACAACAGTGCAGGACTCTAGACTCATTTTACCCACTAGTTGCTTTTTCGCAAACAACTTTCTCAGTTGGTCGCAGGAGCACATTTTTTTTTTCTTTTTCTTTTTTTACCCAAGCATTTCTTTGTGAACACACAAATGTTTTTGCTTTTCACCATAATTTGGATGAATATCCAACATTAAACTGTCTACATCACATTACACTACTAAGTTTTGATCACGGTATCCCAAATGTTGTTTTTCTAACACAAGGTGCAATGTGATGTAAGCAAACATTGCTTAATACAATATCATTGATTTCGCATTGTTACATCATACCTTTCAGACATATTTGCATTACACTGGCTTGTTCACCAATGGTTCTATGTAACACATTTTATGTTTACCTGTGAATACAATTAGCTTACCTGCTGTTAACAGGACAGTCTTTCACTAATCACCTTTCTGAATGGTCAGGCTAGTGCTGCTTCCTCAGGAAAGATTATCTTTCTTACATGTTTTAAGTCTTGTCACTTCATTCAAGCGCAAGACAGCGTGAAAGAGATTTCAATGCGGAACTTGTACGCTGTAATAGATAATTTCTGTACATGAACATGCAAAAACCACAGCTCGTACGGCGCACAAGTACCAAATTTATTCTTCATAAGCAAATGGATACAAAATTATGTCTTGACAAGTAAACGCACATTGTTTCCGACCCACTCTTTACCCCAAACCAGATGATTCACAGCTTTCTCCGCTTGTAACGGTAGTACCACTCGGTCCCGTTGCCATATCGGCTCAAATGCTTAAGCAGTTGTACTTATTATGGGTTTAAAAGTGCTTTCAAGTTCGTATTCCTCCATTTCAAAACAACCTTGTGTACAAAAAGTAAAGAAATGTTTATAATGCTTTACTGGTCGATGGTGCAAACTAACCCTGTGACGTCACATGCTTTGGCCCTTGCTTTAAAAGCTACAACAAAACATCCCTTTTTCTTTAAAAAGAATATTATTTTTATTAAAGTGGAAATCAATACTAAATAATGTCAATTTGACTGAATGTGCTATATTAAAAAAAAGTGTACTACTATTATTCGTTGTTGGGTCAATTATTTCTTTAAACATCCTGAAGCCTCATGTTCATGTTTAAATTACAGCCGTGCTGATATTCAGATCACTGTTTTGGACTAGATAGCAGCACTCTCAACCAAAGAAATTTGAGAACTGGAACTAACTGTTGTGTAAAGATTGTTATATAATCATCTTCAGCTTTATTGTACTCCACTGACAATGTGGATGTTTTGCATGCAGACTTGTGGATTTGCATTCTTCTTGTCAAAGAATATGATTTTAATTATTTAGTAGTATATAAAGCAGTATGTCTTCATTATGATGCCTTGTCCTCCAGAAACAGACGATGGTTTTCAATATGAAATTATTACTTCTTAACGTCCAGTTGAATAAGTAATAATGCTTCTCTGTGCTTGCAACTAATCTTATGTTTCTCTTTCTCTTTGTTGTTCTGTCTTTGTCTTCTCTCTGGCTTGTTCTGTTTTTTCTCTCTCTCTCCACAGACGTTTATAGTCCTAAATAAAGGGAAAACAATCTTCCGCTTTAGTGCCACACCTTCCTTGTATATGATAAGCCCTTTTAATCTCGCTAGACGGATAGCGATTAAAATTTTGATACATTCATATCCTTTTTCTGCTGTTTAGATGTATGTGATGATAAATGTCCATTGGCTTTCTCTGCATGTAAATATGTAATATGTCTGCTTATTGCTAGAGTGCATGGGATGGTCAGGACTAACGCTAAGAATTCAGACTAATATGTTGTAGTTAAACAGTGTGTTCCTCTGTGGGACTGTAACAGCATATCAGTGGGTGTGGATGTAGGTGTGAATTTTAGATGCTCGGCAACTGTTTTGTTTGACAGTAGAGATGCCAAATAGAGAGAGAAAATGGTGGAGCTCTGTCGCCTGTTTTCAGCACATTGTGTCCTGTTTTGATGCTGAAATCCATGACCAAGGACATCGAGTTGAGTGGCCGTATGCCATGCAGCAGCAGTCTCCCTATTGGCCAATATAGCACAATTTAAAAACGTGCTGTCTCCCTATTGGCCAATATAGCACAATTTAAAAACGTGCTTTCTCGCTCTGACCATACAGTAGCATTTGTTTGATTTGAATTCTGATGTTAGTCATGCCACATTAACTTGCAGCTCATTCATAAAACATGTGAGTTACAGAGGCACTGCAGTTAATATTGAGCTGAATGGATACAAGTTTCAGACATGCATCACAAAGATTTGAACCATAATGCTATGCTCTCTCCTCTAAGGACTGATTGACTAATCTGATGGTTAATGTGGTTGTAGTCCAAAATTATATTTTAACTGCCTGCATAAATGATGCAAATGAGCTGAAAAACTCCCTGTTATGCTTTACTGTAAGCACGTTACCTATTGTTATAGTTTTTTAGGGCTGGGTAAAAAAAAAAAATCGGTTTCTCGATTTTAATCGATTCTCATTTTTATGAAATGATATTGATTCTTAAATCCCATAAATCGATTAGTCTAACCTGTTTTCAATGAATGAACATAACATTGTTGCACACCTTCCATCCAATGAATCACAATAAGCTTTGTGCTTTGTTACTTTTGTATGAAAGAAAGACTTAGATTTCAAATTCAGTCCATTATATTGCAATATGCAAACAATAAATGCCATTTTGCCATTCTTTTATGTGAGTGACATCGCTATAGCGCTGCAGTTAAAGAAGCGGCAACGCAAAGAACGTGTGAACTGATCATCTCCTCCGCTTTAATACTAGTTACAGCACAAAATAAACATGAATGAACATCCGAAGGTATGTTAAAAGGAGTACAGCTTACCGAAAAACATATCAGTGTTTCAACTGTGCAAAGATGTCAGTATAACAGCTTGTAAACTGTCACATTTACCTCAGAAAAAAAAACATATTTAGGGACCATAAACTTGTTAGTCAGCTAGAAAAATGAACTCTAGAGAATATATTTTACTAAATATATGTACCATGTAACATTTATTATAATCTTTACTGTTTTTTAATATTAAATTTACGTTTGAATAAATCCATCAAGTTTTTATGACAGCCACAATTTAAATGTTTATTTTCCAAATAAATGAATTGGAGTAAAAATAATTGTAATTGTTAGTATTATAACTTTATTATTATAAAAACTTAGTGTTTGAATGCATATGATTTAATTTTAAGCCCCAATATTATAATGTAGTACCAAATGGCTGTCATGTATATTTTACAGCATTAGTTAAGAGATTTTTTTTTTTTTTTTACCTTGAGAAAATTTACCATGCGCTTTACCTGATATATATCCAAAATAATCAATATTAAATCGAATCACAACCTTATGAATAGAAATCCAACCAAATCGTAAAAATTTGTTTCAATACACAACCCTGCAGTTTATAATTTATGGTGTATAAATGAACATTTGTTCTTTATTTGTTAATTTAGTGGCAAACATTATGGAAAACATGCAAATATTTTT
>NC_133378.1:26240158-26272655 GCF_049309525.1 Garra rufa | reverse complement strand
AGTAAGTATTGATCCTAACTACTTTCCATTCACATCACAACATCATAAATATACACGTTTGTGACATGTAGTTTCATTTTGTTAATCCAGTTAATTTGGCTCTTTCCTTCAGGTATACCTTTACTGGAATTTATACATTTGAATCAGCTGTAAAAATCATTGCCCGTGGATTCTGTATAGATGACTTCACATTCCTTAGAGATCCATGGAACTGGCTGGATTTCATGGTCATCTCGATGGCGTAAGTATTCTGTCATTAATGTAATTATAAACCTTGTCTGATTGGTGAGGTACCAATATCAAATGATTAAAGTAATTTAGTTGGTCGGTATTATCACATTTGCTTAAAACATAATTTTCAGTCTCATTTTTGTTTATAATGGATGGTGAAAAGAAATATTGGTAAAGCTGTTCACACCGTATGTGGGGGATGCAGACAACACATTTTCAGCTGTTATATTCTGTCTCTAACTGAATGAACATTTTTAGGTAGCATCTTTGTGGATATGGCAGCTCTGCTCATGTTTTGTCCAGTTCCTCACAGCTCTGCATTTGTCCTTGTGACTGTTTTTCTTCTCATCTCTCTGCTGCTCTGTGAACATACCTGGTTTTTGCACCGACCCAGAATAGTCACTCTATTCTTCTCTTCTGAGAATTTTCATCGTTCAGATGTTTCTACCGATCAGTGTTTAGAGCCATTCACCAACAACACGACTCCCAGCAGCCCACGCAGAAGACTCTCTCCCTCTCTCTTCCTTCTCTCACTCGCTGACTCTTTCTGCCTTCCTAGTTCTCATTCTCCATTTTTCACTGCATCTGTTTTTTGGGCTTATTAATCTGTTCTGTTTTCTGTAAACATACCAGACACATTCATCTATGATATATTGTATGTCTTATAATAACATCATCATATGACCATGTTTGTTTATGAAAGATAATAGGGTGGGAGACAGAGATTAGGTTTTGAGTTGCTATGCCAAATATCTTTTATTATTATTATTATTATTATTATTATTAATAAATGATATTGTATATATTAGGGATGGTATCGTGATAGACTGTCTCTATATTATTGTGGTCACATGATGATATGAAACGATAGGTCTTCCAGATAAAAAGTGTAGTTTTTATAATATATTTAAACTTCTTATTCTAAACATAAAAGGTCTTTAAAGTAGTGTTTTGGGCCATTATGCATTTGCACAGTATCTTTCAAACTAACTAAAAACGAAAGCACAATATGGCTTAATCCCTTCATCAAGTCTGTTTTCGCTGTGCGTTTCAAAGTGAAGCACACACTTCATTCAGGTGATCAGCTCGTGATCCGGTGTTTTCCGTGGCTCATAACGGCTCAGTTCACAGTGAATGCTGTGAACTCGTTTATTGCATGTTTGGAAACACATGGCCACCAGCTATGCTTTATTTTTGCGGCAGATGATTATAGAATTTCACTAGGTTTGTAGTTAGACACGTTTTTGTAAGCCTGTTTTCACTGAAGCTGGTGTTTTCCGACAAAATAAAAGCTCTACTGCCGTTTCCTTCAAAATAAAAGCTTAAAAGTGCAGTATCAATTGCTGACAGCTATCGGTTTAAATGAGTAACATTACTGCAGTCCAAAAGCAAAAATAATATACTGTAATGAAATATACAGTATATATATAATAATGAAATATTCACTTTCATATATGTGACATATGTGATATTGTTAGGATAGAACAATATTTGGCTAAGAGACAACTATTTGAAAATATGGAATCTGAGAGTGCCAAAAAATTTAAATATTGAGAAAATCGCCTTTTAAAGTTGTCCAAATAAAGTTCTTAGCAATGCATATTACTAATCAAAAATTATATTTTTACAATTATATTTACAGTAGTAAATTTATAAAATATCTTCATGGAACATGATCTTTGCTTAATATCCTAATGATTTTTGGCATAAATAAAAAAAGTGATAATTTTGACCCATACAGTGTATTGTTGGCTATTGCTACAAATATACCTGTGCTACTTAAGACTAGTTTTGTGGTCCAGGGTCACATATTTTACAGTGCAATTGTTTTACAATATGGCTATTACTGTCAAATAACAATAATGTAAAATTGTTGTTATTATTATTATATTGTAATTAGTTTGACTTCCTAACACACAAGTGTGAATGTAATTTAGACTGAGACAGTATACCACAAATAAAAAGAGGGTTGGGTCTCCTTTAAACTTCAGGTACAAGTCAATTCACTGACTTTTTTCTGACTTTGGTATTCTGATATCGTTACATCCCTAATATATATTCTAACATAATAATTATATTATAAAATTCATGATTAGTCCACATATTCTATCTGAAAGATAACTTTAGTGCATATTGCATTAGTATCTTTACTTTCTTTCAACATGGAAAATATTCATTGTATAATATAATAATAATAATAATAATAATAATAATATTTTTTTCTTTTCTGTCATCAAATGATTTGAATATTTGGCATTTCTACTTTGTATTGTAACTACATTAATTTCCCCTCCCTTTTTTTTATAAAAACAGATCATCTTAGTCTTCATATGGAAGTCATCGAATACTAAGTCATGACCATGTCTCCATGTAACTTTGATCTGATCATTGCAGGTATATAACAGAGTTTGTAAACCTAGGCAATGTCTCAGCTCTGCGCACATTCAGAGTTCTGAGGGCATTGAAAACAATTTCTGTAATCCCAGGTAAGAGAGCGTGTGGGCGGGAGGGGTGTCGGGTCGGTGTTAGGTGTACGTGTGTGTATCTTGGTTTTCTTTTCCTTCCTTTCCCCCCGTAGTGGACAGGCTCTGTGAGTGCCGTACCTCCTGGTGGTTCGTTGGCGTGGTGGTGTTCTTGGTGTGTTTGTGGTTGTCATTGGTGTCTGTGTGTGATCCTCCCTTATTTCAGATATGTAACAGAGTTTGTGGACCTGGGGAATGTATCTGCGCTGAGAACATTCAGAGTTCTCCGAGCATTGAAAACTATCTCTGTCATTCCAGGTGAGACGCAGTTTTGACGCTGAGGTTAACTTTCAGTATGACCCCCTATTACTACTCAATTTGAAATCTTTTTTTTGTTTGTTTTTTTTGGACTTCTCTCATTATTTTAAGCAGAAATTAATTTGGAGAGGACCATTTAATTTGCTTTTTCAATCTCCAAAATTATCAAAAATGGTACTTATACATTTTTGATAGGCTTTGCAGTCTACTATCAATCTCCAGAGTTCCTTTTAGAAACTTCAGAGCAGATTAGAGCAAATTAGAAAGCTTTAGCGACTGAACCCCTGTAACCTCTTTCATGTAGGCAGTACACGTATCTGTGAACAAACCCTGAACTTGCATCAACTCAAGCCACTGTATTATTTGTAGGTTTGTTGTTGAGATCTTGCTAAAGCAGATCTTTGTGTTACATAAGGCATATTTTATTTCATATTTTACCAGTAAGGACTTTCTAGTA
Organism: Garra rufa; assembly: GCF_049309525.1. Lineage (NCBI taxonomy): Eukaryota > Metazoa > Chordata > Actinopteri > Cypriniformes > Cyprinidae > Garra > Garra rufa. Next base: position 26,269,187 of record NC_133378.1, on the reverse strand, counting down.
ACCTTAAAAATCAAACTATAAAGGTTTGAACTCCTTAATTTAGCTGATTAATATATTAGGAAACTAATAGACCTTTTCAAACTAGCCTCCTGGCCTCAGAGCACTAGAGTAGATATTTTGTTCCCCAAACTGAAAATTGCATAGCTCTCAGTGAGTTCCCAGAAAATATATACTTGTTACTTATTTATGAAGACTGCCAAGCCTAGTTTGTGGACATATTTTATGCTGCATGATGCTTTGGAAGTCACTTGCTTTTATAATATTAGCCTACTAAATGCTTGGCTGCCTTTTATTTTATTTTTTTGAAAATTCATTTTTCTTCACTTTTTTCCTTTATTTTGTATGAAACTCACAACTTGCACCTGGAAATAAAATAACCAAAATAGTGCAGATGGTCAAGGAAAAAGTGTTTTCATTGTATTTGTGCAGTTGTTTTTATTTCTTTCAGGGGCCTTGCAAAAACGCCAGACCTTTAGCTTAACGTCTTGACACATTAGCATCATATACAAGTCATTTTCAGTAAAATAACAGGATTTCTTTAGCTGACTAGGTTTTACTGCAAGTCATATTTGTCATCCTGTGTTATTTTCAGTAGGGCTATGAACTAAAGCCTACTCATCAAATCTCTGAGCCCTGTGAGATTTTTCAATGTTTTGGTGGGGTTTATGGGTGAGAGATTTGTAGTATATCAATATCAGTATATCATTTGAGTGTCTGCTGTTCTGAAGGTAAAGCAGCTCTTTTGTATTTGGGAGGGAGTTATGAAGGATTCAGTGCAGTTCTGATGAGTTTAGCTCAGCATGTCCGATGGAGCCTTGGAAGATTTTTACACTGGACTTGTTTCTGTTCAGCCTACGAGCTGAAATGACCTGCATGCAATCTTCACCCCCCCTAGTCCCTGCTTGCCTTACTCCCCCTATGTCATGGCCCTCTGGTTGTGCTGCAGTATTTATAGACAAATGGATGTCAGGCTGTTCTCTCTGTTTCAGGGAGCCCTCCCTTTATTGTCAAGAGAATTCCTTAGAAGCTTATCCTTTGAGAACCTTAAACTATTATTTTGGAATGCTGGCATTCAAAAAGGTTTCAGGACTGATTTTTGCATGTCCTGAAATAATATATAAGCATTGTAAGCATTTATTAAAATCACATTTCAAGCAGAATAGTAAATTATTCATGTGAATAGACCAAATGATGGGATGGCTCCCAAGCAGAATTTGTGTAAAGAAGCTTAAAGTGTATTTTGTGGTTCTGTTATTTATACATTGTAATTCTGAATTAAAATAAGGATTCAAGGTATGATATTATAAAAAAATAATAGTTATCAATTAAAGATGATGCTGAAGTGAATCCCTAAAGGAGAGAGTTCACCCATTAATTACTCACCCTCATGTTGTCCTAAACCCATAAGATTTTTGATGAAATCTGATAGCTTTCTGAACCTGCATAGACAGCAATGCAACTGACATGTTGAAGGCCCAGAAAGGTAGTAAAGGTATTGTTAAAATAGACCAGGGTTCCTGAGAGAAAAATACTTGGCCCACGCTAATTTAAAATAATGTGACATGGGAACCCATTATAATCACTGATGCTGCCTGTACTGGATTCAGCGAGACGCGACGCGACGCGACACGACAAATCCCCATTTTTTTTAACTTTACATGATTTGCAGCGGCCGCCTTGTCGCGTTCAGTGTAGACAGCCACACTGTGTCCTAAATAAACGCAATGCAACAACGCGACGTGACCAAATCATTCAAATATCACAGCTATTCAAAAGCGAGAAGCGCACTGCACTCCCAACGAAATGGACAAGTTTGTAATCTAATTCATGAATATTTAACCTATTTAGTGTTATTACAACTACATACTGAGTGACTGATACCTTCTTTGTCATGGAAAACACATATTTGTTTGCCTTGAGTTCAAAGTTTTAATGTTCATGCTTGCTTTAATTTATTTTAAAGATCTGATGTAAACTATTTGCTGTTGCTTTCAGTATGGCTATAAATGTCATGCATTCAAACTCGCATCATTACCTGAGATCATAGGTGCCGATTTATGTTTCTGCCTGTGGGTGCTTAACCACCCCACTCCCCCAAACCTGCAGTTTGTTTGTTTCTTTTCTTTTTTTTAAATAGCCTATAAAATAAATTTTTACCACTGTTTACATGACTAAATAATACGTTATCATACACATGCGCTACAAATTTAGAGTTTTCACATATTTCATTCTCATTACTTACTCATTTATTATACTGGGTTTTAGTTCTTTTCTAGAGTATACTGTGGGATGGTGCGTTTGATAAATTCGCTACACAAAATGTATCTTGTGAAGTGAAACACACGTACTGCAAATACATTATAAATAGTGTATTACTAAATTTAGTAATCAACACACATTTTTTCTTATGAGGGCTGCGCTTCACTAAATAAAATTATATACATGTTTACAATAAGCACTTATTTGCGCATACACAGGACAAAGTTTGAAGGGCGCACATGTAATATCTGAAGGCACGCAGAGCCATGATCTCTATATAGGAGAGCAAGCCCGCTGCAAGACAAAAGATTTGTGCTGGCAGTCTCATATTACAATAATGCACTCTTGACATTTTCCATTAAAATAACGCCAAAACCTGCCTCAAATAAACTATGAAAACAAGAATAAATCGTACAAGCTACAATCCACTTCTTATTGTTTAAAATGAGAATATCTCAATGAAAACTATTTGAGGAACCCTGAAATAGACCATGTGACATCAGTGGTTCAACCATGATTTTAAGAAGCTACGAGAATACTTTTGTGTCCAAAGAAAACAAAAATAACTAATTTATTCAACAATTTCTTCTTCTCTGTGTCAGTGTTCAGCAATGTCCTTACTACCTTTCTAAGCCTTGAACATGGCAGTTGCATTGCTGTCTATGCAGGGTCAGAAAGCTCTTGGATTTCATCGAAAATATCTTAATTTGTGTTTCTAAGATGAACAACAGTCTTACGGGTTTGGAATGACATGAGGGAGAGAAATTAATGACGGAATTTCCATTTTTGGGTGAACTGTCACTTTAAGAACCCATATCAGTAGTTCTCAACTGGTTTTGTTTCAGGCTCCAGATTTACATTTAAAATAAGGCAAAATTGGTTTAATATTCTTGGCAGCCAGTAATTTATCTTACAAAACTCATTAGGCCAAAAACCATGTTTATGATGAAGGCACATCAAGCATCATGTTCATGTTGCCATCTGTCTAAATTGGCTAGCTTCTACCAAGTAACAGATGATTTTTTTTTTCTGAGTTTTATTGGATCCTTGGCCTTAGATATCAGCAACAAAAGATATGGGAAATGCTTTCTCACTCTTTCTCTCATATTTACTATATATATTATACACACACACACACACACACACACACACACACACACACATAGCATTATCAAACTAAACAATTCCACAATTTCCTTGGTAACACTTTACAGTAAGGTTCATTAGTTAACTACAATAATTAACATGAACTAAGAATGAACAATACTTCTACAACATTTAGTACTCTGAGTGATTGTTAATTTCAGCATTTACTAATGCATTATATAAATCAAAAGTTTTTGTTAACATTAGATGATGCACTGTTAACTAACACAAACAAAAAATGAGCGACCTCATTTCTATTAACTAACGTTACCAAAGATTAATAAATAGTGTAATAAATGTATTGTTCATTGTTCATTTATGTTATTTAATTCATTAACTAATGTTAACAAATGACGTCTTATTGTAAAGTGTTACCATTTCCTTTTATGGATGAAGAGTCTTCAATAAGCTATCAAGAAAAATACATAAATTATACGCACAAAAAAAACAAGAAATATATTACATAATTTCTATAGGGTTAAAACACACCTGGACACAACCAGTTGGGAACCACAGATCTATATAGTATGTATATAAGATATTCATGAAATGTCAACATGGCCTTACATCTATAAAATGTAAATTCCTCACATCATACCTTGAGACTCCTTTTAGACAATTCTGGGACTTGAACACACATGCAACGGTCTGTGCCTTTTTTGTGTGTGTGTGTGTGTGTGTGTTTGTGTGCATATTTGTGTGTGTATGTGTGTGCATATTCGATATCTCATAGGTCTGAAGACCATTGTTGGCGCTTTGATCCAGTCGGTGAAGAAGCTGTCAGATGTGATGATCCTCACCGTTTTCTGCCTCAGTGTCTTTGCCCTCATTGGTCTGCAGCTCTTCATGGGAAATCTGCGGCAAAAGTGTGTCGTCTGGCCTATCAACATCACAGAACTATACCAGGCCAATGGCAGCCATGCATTCAACTGGGATGAGTACATCTTGAATGACAGTGAGTTTTTATTCAGTTGTCACACATAAATGACTAAAATAGCTAGGTATACAAAATATATTAGTTTCTGTTGAAAAATACTATTATTTTATTGTAAGCCTAAAAAAATAAAATGATAATATTTACTTTTTAATTCGAAACCTGATTTAGCAAGCTTTTATTTTGACGAGTTGCCTGCAAGTATACACGCAAGTATAATTTATTTTTATTTTATACAAGATTTATGTTTTTTAAAGTCTCTTCTGCTCATCAAGCCTGCATTTATTTGAACCAAAGTACAGCAAAAACCGAAGAATATTTTTACTATTTAAAATAACTGTTTTCTATTTGAATATATTTTAAAATGTGATTTATTCCTGTGATCAAAGCTACATTTTCAGCATCATTACTCCAGTCACATGATCCTTCAGAAATCATTCTAATATTCGGTTTTGCTGTTCAATAATTTTTATTATTATTATCAATGTTTAAAAGAGTCGAGTACATTTTTAATGTAATTAATTTTAGTGGCTTAATCTAACATTTTCTGTCTCTTTTTGTCATTAGCCAATTTCTACTTCCTGCCAGACCAGTCGGATGCTCTTTTGTGTGGAAACAGCTCTGATTCAGGGTGAGTGTCTGGCCTTATCCTTCACAACATAATTCCAAACTACAGTATATGACATTTAGAGAATATTAACAATACATCGAAAAAATACGCAGGAGCTCACTGAGATTCTTCTCTGACAAATGTTGTATGCCAGTCCATAGACTGGTGCCAAGTCATTATTTGGTTGTGTGCTCTTTTCCCCTCTCAGTCGCTGTCCTGAAGGCTACACATGCATGAAGGCTGGTCGCAATCCAAACTATGGGTACACCAGCTTTGACAGTTTTGGCTGGGCTTTCCTGGCTCTGTTCCGCCTCATGACGCAAGACTTTTGGGAGAACTTGTACCAGCTGGTAAGGGTGTGGTCTTTTTTTCCGCTTTTATCACTTTCAGTCCCATTTAAAGATATGATATTTCACTCCACCAAATGAATCTTTCTGAAATCAGATAATGTGTATGTAAATAAAATTAAAATGGCTAAATTATACTGTTTCAGTTTTGCACAATTTTTATTAGTTCAAAATGCTTTGTTAACCATAACTTTAATTCATGTTTGGGCAAGTGTTTAGCATGAGCCAAAATATTTATGGTGCTCCAGACAGCCCTAGTTCTGCAGGATGCACACAAACACACTGAACCCTCTGGGATCAGAGCTGTATTGGACAGCTAGAAGAATAAATAGTAGAAAGCTAAATATAGCCTAAGCTGTAGTTGATTCTGTAGTCTTACATGTAGGTACAAGCAATAGGCATCTAGACCCCGTCTTTTATCGCAGCATCCCTTAAATCTCTGATTACCTCTCATGTGTCAGCTGTAGTGAATTATCTAAAATTCTATTTATAAAGCAGCAATGTTCGGTGCACTGCCCCACACACAGCTATCTCAGATTCGTCTAATTACAGGTGGATTTCCTCATCCTTATACTTGCTGTTCCAGTGTAATCACAAAAACCTAACCAGATGCACATCTAAAGTCTCCTGTTTGATGTGGTCGTAAAGATGTCTTGTTTCTAAATAAATGCACTTCTTGTCAAGAAAAAAGCAACAGAAGCAGCAGTTGTGAATGGGGTGGCCATCCCTAACACTAGCCTCGCCCCTGCATATATTTTTATATTTTTCACGCCGTTAAACTGGAGAAATGAATATCCTGTGTTTCCGTGTGTTACGTGTGTTATATCACTTGAAATTTGTATTAAAAAAATTGATTTAAAATGTTATAATTAAGTAGTTTTAATACTTGCAGTTGAATGAACAGAATGTTACAGAATCCGTATTCAGCTATCAAATGCATTTGTTCTTAGAAGACGGGTAACTGCTGCTTTTTTTAAAGCTGATAAAAAGTATAAGTTAGGCTTAGCATTTTCTCAGGATATTGTCAGGATAACCAACTGTACTGTTAAAAACCATTAAAATTACTGGTTATCTCTCGTTCTTCTCTTTTTAATTTTCTCACTCCAAGCAATCTGTCTCACTGTTTGGACACCAGTATCTCAGGGTGCCAGTGACTGCCTTGAGCCAATCTATTTAAAGAACAAAAATGGATGTATGCATGAATGTCTGTATGTTTATTGGCATTCTTTGCACAAGTAGGTCAAATAGAAGCAACTGAGGCTTCGAATAATGAACTGAGATTTGCATTTTTCCAGTGAGTTACGTCTCTACCACTGAAATAATATGGACAAAATCCCTGTTTAGAAATTGTGTGTGTGTAAAACAAACCATTTTCTGTATTGACATGTGAATGCTCTGTAATATCATAAGATGCTTCTGATCTGCCCCTCTTCCACAGACCCTGAGAGCAGCAGGGAAGACATACATGATTTTCTTTGTGCTGGTGATCTTTGTTGGCTCATTCTACCTTGTGAATCTGATCCTGGCTGTGGTGGCTATGGCATATGAAGAACAGAACCAGGCCACTATGGAAGAGGCGGAGCGAAAGGACGCGGAGTTTAAAGCCATGCTGGAACAGCTGAAGAAACAGCAGGAGGATGCGCAGGTCAGGCAATGTTTTAATGCTGATAATAAGAGTACTCTTTTGTCATTTTTAAAGTGTGTTATTGTAAGGTTTGCCTGCTGTATTTAATGGTTGATTTGCATTTCATTATTTACTTGTGACTAAGTCTGGTTGGACCTTTTATATTTTCAACTTGATTTTGTGAGTATGAAGTAAACAGCACTCAATCAGAGTAATCTAGATCAATGAATGAATGATACGTTTTGTGACGGCAGGCTAACGCCATGGCGACATCGGCGGGGACGGTGTCTGAGGACGTGGTGGAGGATGATGGTGATGGAGGTGGGAACTTGTCCTGCAGCTCATCTGAGATGTCTAAACTCAGCTCCAAGAGTGCCAAAGAACGACGCAACCGCAAAAAGAAGTGGCGGCAGAAAGAGCAGGACAAGGAGAAAGGGGACAGTGAGAAGTTTGTCAAATCCGAATCGGATGATGGAAGCAGAAGGAGCAGATTCCGTTTTCCTGACAACCGTTTAGGACGTAGGAGTTCTATAATGAACCAGGTAAAGAATGACTTCTGTTTTTTAATTCTAACTTATGTTAATAGTACTTCTGTGAATAGGATACAAAATAAGGTCTTAGAATCAAACAAATGGTCTGTAAAAGACAAATGCATAGAAAAATATTCAGACAACTGTTTTATTTATTTTATGACTAATAAATTATATTACTGTATATTGCATTTTTGTATCGTTGTCACCATAATTGTATATGATATACAGAAATTGAACAAAAATAATAAAAGATAAATATATAAAAAAATTAATAATCTGTACTAGGAGAAACTGTAACAGGTTTGTAGTTAGTGTTTAATTAATTAATAAATTAAAAATGTTTGCTTGGTAATTTTATTCTTAAAATAATGTTTTAAATGTGAAAAAGCAGTTTTGTACTGTTTTATATTTCTTTAATTTACAGTTTTATATTTATTTTTAAATGGGAAAAACATTTTTTTTTTTTTTTTGGTAAAATTCAAAATATTCTAAAATTATGATTTTGTGTAATTTTATGTGTTGGATTTTGTCAAGGTCAATATTTTATTTATTAAAAAAAAAGCCAAAAAATGCATTTTTGTCTTCCTGTTGCTTTTAAATGAGTCATGACATAAATGTTTTCATTATTTAAAATGTTCCACAAGGTTTATAATGTTAATAAAGTTCTTTGCACAAAAGAAACCCAAATAAATATAAAAATGCAGAGTTGTGGACTCGAGTCCATGACTCGAGACTCGACTCGGACTCGAGTCACAAATTTGATGACTTGTGACTTGACAAGACATAATTACAGATGGCTTGGGACTCGACTTAGACTTTGACAGCAATGACTCGAGACTTGACTTGGACTTGAACCCTGTGACTCGGCAAGTCTTCTAAAGAAAAACTTCGGAGAGATCTGATCAATATAGGCTGAAGCGCACTGGTATGATTAGCGCAGCTTTTGGCACTGAGCCAGAGAGGGACTCGCTAAGTGAGCGCTTGTAATGTATTTATCCACATAATGTTCAAGATATTTAATATTTTAGGAGCCGTTCACATGTCGAGCCTAAAAACACATGAAAACGCTAGGCTCGCTGCTTTCTCTTTCTTTCCATACCGCTCTGTAGCAGTGATGCGTGGGTTGATCCAAAATGAGCGGGTGCCTGCGGTTACGAGTCATCCAAAAATATTTTTAATGATATTCGGTTGCTGTCGGTCGGGTCGTTTGAAATAAAGATGCTAATTAATTAAACCTTTGTAATTTATATAGTACTAGACACAATTTTCTATGAAATACATAGACCTACACTTTATTGGCTGAATGATATTTAGCTTTTGAATGTTGAGCGTTATTAACTGTTGAATAAATGCTGACGCGGGACAAAATGCCCGATTTCCCAACAATGAACAGTGCCATTGTACCATTTTAATAGGCTACTTCTAAACGCATATAGCTCAGTAATGTCAGCTTTATGTATTTTCTGAGAGGGGATGGGATTTTTGTTGGGAAAGTCGTGGAAGAGACGCACACTTCGATTAGACTGGATAAACACACGCATCTTAATTGTTAAGAAAATGGTATTCATAATAAATGTCTTGAGTATTTTGATTATGTCCAATGCTTCTCTTTCTTTTTGGAATTATTACACATTTCACTATGTCTTTTCAAATGCCTAGGTCTGTTTAATTTCCTTAATTATAACATTTCTAGCACTATTTTTAAACGTTTATTCAAGCAATAATATATAAATTATCTCATTTATATGCTTGTTTGAAACCAGGGATTAAAAACGAATTCCAAGTAAAAACTGTATTTTTTCTTTACATTTCCAGAGAGCGAAACGAACGAAATTAAACATTACTTAATAAATTCAAAGCACTATAATTTCCTTATTCATTTGATACAACTATTATAGCTATACAATTAATATATATAAAATAATATAATTTTGTACGAATATTATCATATTCGTGATTCCTGAATTTATATATGAAAACTTTGTTTTGAAGTGCATTCGTTATGTTTGTATAATAAAATTTGCGCGTCTACATTTGAAATAACGAACTTGAGCGCGCAAAAGACGCGACATGTGAAAGGCCCCTTTGACATTTAAATTACACAATCACTATAAACCACTTATAATAATAAGATGAAACGCGATGTATAGTGAAACAGCAGTAGCCTAATAATTGTCTAAACCTTTCAAAATGTATGTATTTTTTCACGTGAAATAGCCTATGTATCCTAAAGTTCACTCTATTCTTCCTGTTCACCAGCCAATCACTTTCATGTCTTTAAAGAAATAGATGAATTCACGATAAATGAATGTCTATATTACGTATTATTAAATATTTGACTCAACTGATTCATTAAAATCACTGAATCGTTAACCAATGAAACAGTGTACTTAAAATAAATTATTAATTCAATTGGCCTATATTTGATCACAAACAATGATTAATTCCTCAATGAAACACCACTAATTATTATAGCCTATCTTTTATAATTATATCTACTGTCTATTATTGACTTAAAATTGACTGTAGTAATTAATACAGAGACATTAATTTGGGCAAACAGCACTATAGTGACTTGTTTAGGACTTGAAGCTTAAAGTTGAGGACTTGCAACTCGACTTGGACTTGCTCGTCTTGACTTGGGACTTGACTTGAGACTTGAATGCCAAGACTCGAGACTTACTTGTGACTTGCAAAACAATGACTTGGTCCCACCTCTGTAAATATGTAGAAAAATTATTAATTTCAACCCTCGTTCTGACCCTCTGTCTGAAATGACTTTTTTGGGGGGATGGGCCATTTAAGGCTTCTCAGTTATCAGCCACTGTTATGATTGGCTAACATCATTGCATAGGAAACCGTATTATTGCCCCCTCCCTATTGCATGTGAGTGTTTTGACAAAATAAAAAAAAAATTAAAAACAAAAAAACACGGTCATTTCCAGACAGCATTATGAAATCATTTACTTACAGTTTGTGATGCAGCTGCAGTCAGATCTAGTACCGATTCATCTTTTTTTTAACAAATGTTTTTTAGTGAACACTCCATGACACTGTGCCTCGTTTACAAAACAAAGCAAACATTCTTTTACTGTAATTGAAAGAAAAAAATTCTAATTGCTTTAGACGCGACACGACACAGCGAATTCAAGTGTTAGTCATTAAGCTACTGAAAGCCAATAGTGAGAAGATGACTATTTGTCGATGCTGCTCTGGAGGCGGTGTTTATGCAAATGTATGTGCCAGGGTGACATCACCTAGCACCTCAGATCCAAACAAGCCGTGTTTGGAGCTTGATTAAATAAATATAAATAATGAGGATGTTTTAATGGTACAAATGCCTCTTATATGCGAAAAGATCAATGCAAATTTGATTTCTCATGTCATGACTGCTTTATGAAGTAATGGGAAAAGTTCCTAATGTCTATACCTATTGTTCAACATTTGACTTTCAAGAGCAAGTGTGTAAAACCAAAGATGTTTTTCCTGCTTTCAGTCTCTGCTCAGCATCCCAGGCTCACCGTTCCCTTCAAGACGCAACAGCAAGAGCAGCATCTTCAGCCGCTGTAAGGACGGAGGCTCTGAGAACGAGTTTGCAGATGATGAACACAGCACGGTCGAGGAGTACGACGAGCGGCGCGATTCCTTCTTAAGCCCACAGCGTCGCAGCAGCTACACGGGTTACTACGGCAAGCGCAACAGCACTGTGGATTGCAATGGAGTGGTCTCTCTCATCGGGCCGGGGTCTGGCGGACGCCTACTGCCTGAGGTGATAATAGATAAGGCAGCCACTGATGACAGCGTAAGGAAGTCTAAGAGTAGATCAGTCTAGGCATGGGCATTATCTATCTCTGAACCTTGGCTCTCTCTCTGTTTGGCTCTTTCTCTTTCCGATGCATTCGTGTAATGGTTATTTTGACTTTGCTCTAAAATTAGCCCTCTTTTAGTTGAGGACTGCTCTCAAAGCCTGTGTGATATGCTGCCCTCCTATGCCAGTTTGAAATTAGTGAACAAGCTGCTAACTATATGTAGTCCTTATTATATGAAATGCTAAGACTGATGAAACTGGTTTTCATACACTACCATTCAAACGTTTGGGGTTGAAGAGATTTTTTTTTATGTTTATGTTAAGTCAAACAGTAATATTGTAGAAAATGATTACATTTTTAATAGCTGTTTTCTATTTTAATATATTTTATGTAATCCTGTATGGCAAAGCTGAATTTTCAGCAGTCACATGATCCTTCAGAAATCATTCTAATATGCTGATTTGGTGCACTAAAAACATTATTATCAGTGTTGAATTTTTGTTTTTGTTTTTCAGGATTCTTTGATGACTAGAAAGTTCAAAAGAACAGCATTTTTTAGGGGGCAAGCACCTATTGTATTTGTTAGTTTTCTTATTCTTTCTCCTTCTTCTTCTGCTCTGGGATTCTGTGGCAGCCCATAGAACTGCTTGTGGGAAAGTTATGAAATTTGGCACACAGACAGAGGACCATCTCAATATTAACCATAGCAAATTTGGTGTCTCTAACTCAAACTCTCTAGCGCCACCAATAGGCCAAATTTACACTAATATCTCTGCTAATAACTTTTTTGAACTGAGAGGTCTAGAAGCAAAAATCTTTTTTTTTTTTTTTTTTTTTTTTTTTTTGATTGCTTGGATTCGGACCAAACTTGGTATGTGTTAGAACAAGCATGACCTGAAAGCACATAAGTAGTTTTGGCACAGTACTATCTACTGGTCAAAAGATCTAAAATATTGACATTTCTGCTTACAACTTCTGACCAGTTTGGCCAAAAATCATAAGATTAGTCTTGTTAGAGTAAAGACTTCATTTTATCTCTGTTGTGCTTGATTATTTAATTGCTGCTTGCAGCTATATTTTGAAATTTTGTAGCATTATAAAGGACTTCAGTTTTTCGTTTTGATCAATTAAGTGCATCCTTGCTGAATAAGTGTTAATTTCTTTTAAAAAAATCTTGCTGACCCCAAAATTTTTAATGGTAATGTATGTCTCAGTAGTAGGAATTAGCATTTATTGCATCATCTCATGACACATTCAGACCACACACAAAATCTTTCTTCTTTTTCTCATCTCAAATATTTTTTTTACATGTCAACTCATTGCCTTTAGTAATTGTATTTCATTTTATATTAATGTAAAGGTGAATTAACCATGAAATTGTTCCACTTCCACTCTCCAGCTTTCAGTTCTCTTTTCATATTTTCTCTTCAGCTACAAATTGTTTGTGTATCATGTATATGTATATCATGTATACATTTTTTTTCATTTTTTAAATGATCAGCACCATTTCTCCATACTGTAATTATAATAGAAGCATTGTAGTTAGCATGGTAGTTAGCATGGTAGGCTACTAGCTTAATGGATCTTCTAGAGGTCTGGTATAGCTTCAGATCTTCAGCATGAGGTTAATGGATCATGGTATTTATTCTTTTCCTTTCTTGACTTCTCTGACTGAATGCATGCTGATGCATGCTGACTGGATCTCCTAAAATCTGGAGATGCAGGGGCTTCAGATGAGAGGAGGAAGGGAGCGGAGAACAATGGTTGATTTATAATATGACAATCTTGTATAAGTTACTTATTCATAGCCTTTCCAGCATTCTGGATATTTTGTAAAACATAACTCATTTATAAAACGTAGCTGACTGTTTCAAATGGCCATATGAGTGAGCATTTTGATAACATATAGCATGTTAATCACATGCTTATGTTGGGAATATGTATCGCATGAATACCCATGAATCTCCACCCTACCTTCTCTCTTGTGAGAGTCCAGCATGTTTCCGCTTTTATGCATTCAAAATGGTTCTTTTTGGACAAAATGTGTTGAAAAAAAAGTCTTCTCCTAACCAACCTTTGTCTAACTAGCCCTGTGATTCAGATCTTTTCCCCTCACCCATTGGCTGCACTGTATATTGTTGTGATGGTGCTGTTTAACCTCATTGTTGTTCTCCTAACAGCCAACCACTGATCTCGAAATCAAGAAGAAGCTCTCAGGCTCTCTAATGGTTTCCGTAGAGCAGCTTAACGCATCATTCGGGCGCAAGGAGCGAGCCAACAGTGTCATGAGTGCATTAACCAACACACTGGTTGAGGGTATGTCCATATCTTGTAACCAAAGGAATGCATTGCTTTAACAAAAAACTAAAGAAAGGAATTCTGTTACCATGGTTACCATACTTCTCATTCTTCACTTCTAGAATTGGAAGAGTCTCAGAGGAAGTGTCCGCCATGCTGGTACAAATTTGCCAACACTTTTCTTATCTGGGAGTGCGGCCCTGTTTGGATGAAGGTTAAGGAGATTGTGAACCTGATCGTGATGGACCCTTTTGTAGACCTGGCTATCACCATTTGTATTGTGCTAAATACTCTCTTCATGGCCATGGAGCATTACCCTATGACGGAGCAATTTGAGCATGTGCTGTCTGTCGGAAACCTGGTGAGGATTCTACATAGCCCCTCCTTTGAATTAAAATATAAAGAATTCGTTCATGGCTTGATGAAACCGTGCCCCTCCCCCATGGCTTATATTTTTGTAGTCTCTGCAGGGACATTGTTGGAACACTCAAAGCCATTTTTATGCCTGGCGTAGAGACAGTGCTAAGCTACCGGCTGAGTGTGGTGGTGCAGAGCCAGCATAAATATTTCATGTAGCCTAATCGATGAGCAGCTCTAAAATGGTGGCGTTTTCACAGTTCTAGAAGCTTGAACCTTTGCAGTTTGGTTTCTGCATGTGAATGAGTGTAAAAAGCTTGTAAAATCATCAATGTTGCAGAGAAGAGCAGATTATTTTTCCCACTCATGAACCAAATTGCTTTTTATATTATGTTGCCGAGTGACACAGAGGCTGTTAGGGGTCATAAATCCATTCTGTCAGTGCAGTGCGCCGTATACCAACCACAAATCATGATTTCCTAAGTCACATGACCTTCCTTGTGGAGTACATCATGTGCAATAGTGAGGCCTCTCTCTCTCAATGAAATTTCAGTTTTGCTCATACAATGATGCAAGTATTCAAACTTCTTCAGTACACCTGTGAGCGCTCTGTTGTCATGGTAGCGGGGGGGCGTACTGGGACGGAGCAGGTCGTGGCTGTGCAGGTGGCAGCGTGACTCACGTTTGCTGGCTGTGCGGACACGCGGCAGGCTTCCCGGAGTCAAGGCCACCTTGTACCCTCCCCCAGTTCACCCGCCTGCAGGGTGATTAACTGCACCCTTCAGCTGTGACAGCAGGATGATCTGTTTGACACTTTGAACGTCATAGAGTCTAGTGTCGGTTTGTCAGAGAGTGTAGGCCAGGATTTGGTGCTGCTAGGTGTCATGCAATGTCAGGAAAGAGCTGTGTTATAGATAAAATGCAAGTCACAGCTGCAGGGCTCTACAGTGTGACCATTTCAGTCGCATTTGCACAGTGTAGAGAGCTTCGTTGATTATAATCGCGATTAACTAAGATGGGTGACCGCTTTTAATGATTTTTAAGGTAGTTTGTAAATGAGATATTGATTTATTACAACAGTTAAATAAACAAGAAGTTAATATTAAGTGACTTACATTGTCTGACTATAAAACTATTGCCTGATTTTGCTGTTTCACCATCAAAAATGGTCTGAAACTAGTCACAAGTGAGCTGCTGCGCATCTCCATTCAAACACAGCGTTGTTTCATTTTTTGAATGAACGTGCGTTTTTAAACAAATCTAGTAAGTCAATTATTTAATTTCCCTTTCATAAAGAAAGTCACTTGCTTTATTCCTGAATGAATCAGCCGTTCTAATAAATCAAATGAATGATATGATTCAGTAATTAAACCAGTGACTTGCTGCCACCTATTGGCAGATTTAGTTTAATTTTTAAAGTATCTTTTCAGTTATTTAAATCATTAATATTTTTGTATTCAAAATTTTATACTTAAATTATCCTCAACATGAATTTATGAATTTGATTGCACTCATGCCGCCTCTGAGCCTCATTAAACATATGAAAATACACTTGTGTGTTCTTCTGTGCCAACTCTGTAGTACAAATAAATTTTGTTAATACTGATTTTATTTGATTGGTAACTTACTGATATTCTACTTGGTCTTATTCTGTTGTTTTAATTAGAAATTTTAAAAAGCTTAAATACACTTTTTTTGAAAAAGAAAATTACATAAAAGATGACATACTTTTAATAAAGTTTCCAAAAATGCCATTACAAAGTTACATACAAAATTCCCCTGTAAATCACTTTAAGGAGTTAAATATCACCTCGTAATGGGAAGACAAATTTTTTTATCAGATTTTTTTGATTATTGATTAGAAGGTGCTCTTGAAATTTTGACTGTGCTCTTAAATTTTTTTAAGTTAGGAGCACAAGTGCTCCTAAAAAGAAAAGTAAGCGTAGAGTTGACAGTTGTAGTTGTTAATATTGTAATGCTTTTATAAATGAGTCTGGTTTGTTAAAGGGGTCATGCCTTTTTTAAATTATTTTGTACTGTTCTCTGAGATCCACTTATAATGTTATCAATATTTTTACATCGAAAAAACGTACCGTGTTAAAATGAAGTGAACAAAGGGCCAAGTTCTTTCTGGAATGTTCTGAAACTTCATTAAAGGAGAAGTTCACTTCCAGAAGTCTCAAAGTGTTTGTTGTAAGTGTAACTTTTATTTCCTTTCTTCCAGGTGTTTACTGGTATCTTCACTGCCGAAATGTTTGCCAAACTGGTTGCAATGGACCCCTACTACTATTTCCAGGAAGGCTGGAATATTTTTGACGGCTTTATCGTGAGCTTGAGTTTAATGGAGTTGGGCTTGGCCGATGTGGAAGGTCTTTCTGTGCTGAGATCATTCCGATTGGTAAAAATTTTCTTCAGATTTCTTCAGATCTTTGATAAAGGAAAATCACCCTATCTCCAGAACACAAATTAAGATTTTTTTTTTTTTTTTTTACAAAATCTGAGAGTTTTCTGACCCTGCATAGACAGCAATGCAACTGACACGTTCAAGGCCCAGAAAGCTAGTAAGGACATTATTAAAATAGTCTGTTCGACCATACTTTTATGAAGCTGACAGGAGCTGGCGTTTTAATGTAGAACCCTGATGCACTTCACCTTGTTTACAAGCAGAAGATGACACATGCTGTACATAAAGAGGATGACTTGAATTTTTTTGGCCAGCCCTACTTATTTAAACCAGAATATACAGTACAGACGATGAACTAAGAGAGATGGATTTTCTATGTTAGAACGCCGGCTCCTGCGGCAGCAGCATCACACGTTTACGTTGTGGTACTCTCATGAACATGCGCTAAAGACTAACACGAAAGAGAAGAGATTGTTGAATAAAGTCTTCTTTTTTTCCTTTGTGCACAAAAGGTATTCTCGTAGCTTCATAAAATTACAGTTTAATCACTGATGTCACATGGACTATTTGATCAATGTCCTTACTATATTTCTGGGCCTTGAATGTGGTAGTTATGTGGCTGTCTATGCAGGGTCAGAAAGCTTTCTTTAAATTTTAGTGCTGTTGTCAACCATATTGTATATTTGCATATACAGTATGTAATTTATGGCATTTCCATTTTTTTCTCATAATTTGATGAGTTTCTGCTTCCAATACCAATAAAAACAGCATAAACAGATCTCTCTTAAATAAAATTCTGTTTAGCACCTTCTTTCTGTGGGCGGTAATAGCACAACGTTAATTGCATCAGGCAGATCGTAGAGTATAATAAGCCTAATTTACATAGAAAGGAGGTGTGTTTGTACTGAAAAGAATGACAGTTATTTTATTTAAATACAGACCAACATTATTTTAAAGAATTCAGCATCCGTTTAAACTGGATTGTGGGTGGTTTGTGAATAAGACATAATGAATAAGTGGCATAACTCTTCAGAGAATTTGTTTTCAGTAGCACACATTCAGAAAATGTTCATGGTGTTTTAATTCTACTTGTGCTCTCTTTTAACAGCTGAGAGTTTTTAAACTGGCCAAGTCATGGCCCACCCTCAACATGCTGATAAAGATCATCGGTAACTCAGTCGGAGCTTTGGGAAACCTGACCCTGGTGTTGGCCATCATCGTCTTCATCTTTGCCGTGGTGGGCATGCAGTTGTTTGGGAAGAGCTACAAGGACTGCGTGTGTAAGATCGCTGCTGATTGCGAGCTGCCCCGCTGGCACATGAATGACTTCTTCCACTCATTCTTAATCGTGTTCCGGGTGCTATGTGGAGAGTGGATCGAGACCATGTGGGACTGTATGGAGGTGGCTGGACAGGCAATGTGTCTCATCGTCTTCATGATGGTCATGGTCATAGGGAACTTGGTGGTAAGTCTGCTTTAGATGCGGAAAATGCATTTTTGTCATGATATTTGAGCTGAGTTCTGAAAACTGCTTCAGTGGTGATAAATGCAAGATATATTTTCATACTACAGGATTTGTATTCATGTACAGTTAAGATCAAAGGTTTACATACATCTTGCAGAATCTGCAAAATGTAAATTGTTTAACCAAAGAAAAGGGATCATACAAAATGCATGTTATTTTTTATTTAGTACTGACCTGAATAAGATATTTCACATAAAGGATATTTACATATAGTCCACAAAAGAAAATAATATTTTATAAAAATGACTGTTTAAAAGTTTACATACACTTGATTCTTAATACTGTTTTGTTACCTGAATGATCCACAGCTGTGTTTTTTTGTATAGTGATAGTTGTTAGCAAGTCCCTTGTTTGTCCTGAACAGTTAAACTGCCTGCTGTTCTTCAGAATTATCCTTCAGGTCCCACAGATTCTTTTGGTTTCTCAGCATTTTTGTGTATTTGAACCATTTCCAATAATGCCTGTATGATTTTGAGACTCTGACAACTGAGGGACTCATATGCATCTATTACAGAACGGTCAAAAGCTCACTGATGCTCCAGAAGGAAATGCAGTGCATTAAGAGTCGGGGGTGAAAACTTTTTACATTTGAAGGAGTAAAATTAGGAGTAAATTTAACTTATTTTGTCTTTTGAGAAACATGCAAGTATCTTCTTTTGCTTCTGAAGGGCAGTACTAAATGTACATAAAATATGATATTTAGGCAAAATAAGAAAAATGTACACACCGTTCTGTTCAAAAGTTTACACCCCTGACTCTTAATGCATTGTGTTTCCTTCTGAAGCATCAGTGAGCATTTGAACCTTCCGTAATAGTTGCTTATGAGTCCCTCAGTTGCCCTCAGTGTGAAAAGATGGATCTTAAAATCATACAGTCATTGTTGGAAAGGGTTCAAATACACAAATGCTGAAAAACCAAAGGCTTTGTAGGACCTAAAGGATTTTTTCTATAGAACAGCGGACAGTTCAGCGGACTCATTAACAACTATTACTAAGCAAAAAAAAATACAGTTGTGGCTCTAAATTCAACTATTATTGTCTCTTGTGGACTATATGTAAACGTCTTTTATGTGAAATATCTTATTCAGGTCAGTTCAAAATAAAAAATAACATGCATTTTGTATGATTCCCCTTATTTTGCTAAAATAATTAACATTTGGCACAGTTGCAAGGTGTATGTAAACATTTGACTTCAACTGTATATATGATGCATAAAATGCCTTCAAAGGCAGCTGACTAGTTATTGATCTGATTTTAATTTGAGACTAAGTTACATTACTTTTCTCTCACACTGATCAGGTCTTGAATCTGTTCCTTGCCTTGCTGCTGAGCTCATTCAGCGCAGACAACTTGGCAGCTCCCGATGACGATGGTGAGATGAACAACCTGCAGATCGCAGTTATTCGCATCAAGAAGGGAATCGCCTGGATAAAGATCAAAGTTCGAGAACTGGTCAACATCATCCTCAGGAGGAAGGTCACCGACGAGGCCAAGCCACTAGACGATATGTACGACCGGAAACTAAACTGCATTGCCAATCACACAGGTGTGGACATCAGCCGTGACCTGGACTATCAGAAAAACGGCAACGGAACCACCAGTGGAATCGGCAGTAGTGTGGGCAAGTACATGATTGATGACGACCACATGTCCTTCATCCACAACCCCAACCTGACCGTATGCGTGCCCATCGCCGTGGGCGAGTCAGACTTTGAGAATCTCAACACAGAAGATTTTAGCAGCGAGTCTGAAGCAGAGGGCAGCAAAGAAGTGAGTATGCAAAAGAGCTGATGCTGTGATGCTTTTAGGCTGTGACCTAGTTGCTTGTGGGTGAAATGTAATACCCTGTGGTTATTGATTTGGCCTCAGGAGTAAATGCTCAGTTATTCTAAACTGAGGTATTTGCTAATTTTTGTCTGTGATATTGATATATATGGAGTAAAGTGCAGTGTATCGCTTCAGAATGATGTTTAAACGTGTGTAGGCCATTTAGTACACTATTATGAAACAGGAATACAGATGCTTGTCATTTCATCATTAGAGCTAAAGTGTGTCAGTTCTAGGGATGGCGAAAACTAAAAAATTTCTTGACCGACCACCGAGCCTCATTAGCCGGTTGAAACCGGTTAACCGATTAGTTTAAAATATGGTACGCTATTTGAAATAACAGCCATTTCCAGCCCCGCCTGCAATTTCGCAACTCTGTCGCATCTGACCGCGATCACACCGAACGCGTCTTTTAGTTCTAAAAACGCGAGGCGCACAGCACTGCCCTTTTTTCGTGACTTTTAATAAAAGAGCGTGCTGCGGTTTTTTATGTTGCTAAGCAACGACCAAAACAGCTGTCCTGTCAGTCAAATCAAAGGATTATAGCGCGAGCGCTCTAAAATCTTAGTTTTATGCTGTTAAGTAAACTGTCATATTAGCAGAAACCCTAAATAATACAGCTCCAGGTTACCCACAATAGACACAAAAGGTTTCTCCTCTATTTCTTGCAGTCTCCGGACTTTTTAAGCAACCGTAAAATTCCGTCACCACAACAGAAGGCCCGCCTCTCCATTCATTCGATTGGACAATGGAAAAGAACGCGAATGACGTTGGGCGTTTTTCCGCTCAGAGTTGTTGTTTTTTTCAACTTCACGCGCTCAGAGCGCTCCTGCAAAAACGTGAGGCGCCTGGGACGCATAAGCAGCGCGTAGAACGCTCACTGCCAACAGAAAACCATTCAAAAGAGGCGCCTCCATCTGCAAAAACGCGTTCGGTGTGATCGCGGCCTCTCTCTGCCGCTCTGCCTCCCGCACACACACACACACACACACACACACTGCCACTCGCGTCACTTTTTAAAAATCCCCTACAGCGCGAAACATGAGTCCCGCAAACGCGGCGCCGAAGAGCTTGTTGTATGTAATCGTAGGACAAATGGCTCCTTAGTTTCAAATGGTTTGGGTACAAGGTGATCGCTTTGAAAATAAAGGCGTTTGTCTAGGTTAGAAGCTCATTTGAAACATTGCCACGGCTCATTTAAGAAAATGACAGCTCCGAAGAGACGCCGCTTTAGTTGAGGTAGTGCTAACCATATTAAAGAAAGATGATGATCATCATCACCTTATCGGTTACCACTGAAATGTAGATGTAATGTATTTCCAAATCTAAGCCCATCTTATGCGGAATGTTGCCTAATAGACTGCAACATGATAAAACCAATGGATAAAACAGGCACCTTCAGAATGCGTAAAAGACGCACCGGCACTTTTTTTTTTAACCGACTACCGACAACTTTGACCGGTTAACGTTGATACGGTCAACCACCGGTCAAACGGTCATCGGTTAACATCCCTAGGTTCTAGGCAAAAAAAAGTGAATGGAATTGTTCAAACTGGTTTACAAACACCTTCTCTTGCCTGTCATTGGGAACGCAGTTACAATTTACACTGAACATTGTTTTCGCTTTGCTGTTTA
Source organism: Garra rufa (assembly GCF_049309525.1). NCBI lineage: Eukaryota > Metazoa > Chordata > Actinopteri > Cypriniformes > Cyprinidae > Garra > Garra rufa. Next base: position 26,247,880 of record NC_133378.1, on the reverse strand, counting down.
CATTTTTTAACATCAAAAAATGACACTTCTGACCTCTCTCTTTTTAGTTGGATGACATCAGCTCTTCAGAAGGCAGCACAATAGATATTAAACCAGAGGTAGAGGAAGCAGTGGTGGTGGAGGCAGTAGAGGAATATGTTGACCCAGAACCTTGTTGGACTGAAGGTAAAAGGGCTCATCGATTTCTCTTTGCACTAACTGTAACGGATTATGGGAACAGAAATATAACGTTTGCCATTTTGCAGGTTGCATTGCCCGCTACAAGTGTTGTGATGTGCCCATCACCGAGGGCTGGGGTAAGAATTGGTGGTTCCTCCGGAAGACCTGCTATCTCATTGTGGAGCACAACTGGTTTGAAACCCTCATCATCTTTATGATCCTCCTTAGTAGTGGAGCATTGGTGAGAATGCACACAAACACACACACATTTCTTTTAGGGAGGTATACAAGTACTTTGTACTGTGTTTAACTACTGTAGTAGAAAAAAGCTACTTGAATATTGGGAACACTTTATAGTAAGGTGTCCATATTACACGTTACATGTACTTGGTATTTTAATGACAATTAATTATGCATAATTACATGCAAGTAACCCTAAACCAAACCGTAATCCTAACTCTGTAAGTACATGTAGTTAATTAATATTACTCAGTACTTAAAGCAGGGTGGCCGCGGATCCTTAAAAAGTCTTAAGTCTTAAATTCCGTTGTCCTAAAATAAGGCCTTTAAATGTCTTAATTTGTCTTAAATCTAAATCCAAGGGTCTTAAATTTTTTACACTTTGAAAAGGAAAAGTTTATCGTTTTGAGGAGAATCTCCTGCGCAGGTTCTAAATCTGTTCTGTTGCTAGACACGCGCTTGCTTGACAACGCCTCAGTGTTGCCAGATTTAGCGGGTTTCCGCCCAACTACACGCATTTGATTCGCAGATTAACTGTTAAGTTTAACCATCATAGAGTAAAAGTTTATAATTAGCACGTGTTTTTACGTTGCCGCACACACCTGACGCGAGCACGCGCAGAGAGAGAGAGAGAGAGAGGAGAGGAGAGGAGAGAGAGGCGCGCGGCGCGATTCACACAGATTGATTCCTCTTTAACTGCTATTTGAACGGAAACGTACATACCAAGTCATGTCTTAATACCCGTTTTGGTATTCTGTTTAACAGTCGTTTATGTCTTCAGTGAACCGAAACAGCTGAGAAAGAGATGCGTGCCAGTATTCGGTGCATTTGGCCTTAAAGAGACAGCATCCTATAAATACCTGCAGTGAGAAACACTAGTTATTTTACAATTAATTATTAAATTTCCCCTCCTGAATACTAGTGTTATTGATTTTATTACTAACTTTATGTTGTATTCATTTACACTTGTCATTTGTGTAATTGTTCTTGTTTTGTTACTGAACTTTAGTTCAGATAGTAGTTTTTGCTGTGGATGAGAAGTAGCCTACCTAAAGTAAGCATTCAGTAATTAGGAAAAAACTAACTTTTTTTTTTTTCTTTTTTTTTTCTGATCCGAAAAATGATCCGATCCATGACTCAAAATCTGTGTTTGTTACACTGTTACATTGGCTTCAAAGTGTGTGAGAGCCTTGACTTTGTCATGGAATAGAAAATAATTTCTTCTTCTGGAATAGTGTTTTCTGTTGAATATTCCCAAGAATAATCAGTTAAATAAAATAATAATTTAAAATATCTTCATAGTTTTGTGCTAGACTTTTGCGGGACTTTCAATTTGGTCTTAAATTTTGTTTGAAAATGGTATTAAAAAGTCTTAAAATGTCTTAAATTTAACTTGGTCAAACCTGTAGACACCCTGTAAAGGGATAGTTCACCCAAAAAATAAAATTTTATGTTTTTCTGCTTACCCCCGGGGCATCCAAGATGTAAGTGACTTTGTTTCTTCAGTAGAATAAAAACAAAGGTTTTTAACTCAAACCGCTGCAGTCTGTCAGTTGTATAATGGCAGTCAATGGGACCCATGGCTTTGAGAGTCAAAAATGTACACAGACAAAACCAAATTAAACCCTGCGGCTTGTGATGATACATTTTAATACATGAAACAGTCCGTCTGTGCAAGAAACTGAACAGAATTTGTATAATTTTTTTTTTACCTCTGATCCACCGCAATGTCCAACTGTCCTGAGCGCGTTCACAACAGCTGGTACGTGAGTTTATTGTGGTGGATCAGAGTTAAAAAAAGTTATAAAATACTGTTTAGTTTCTTGCACAGACCGTTTTTTTTTTTCGTGCGTTAAGACCTCAACGTATCATCACGAGCCACAGATTTTAATTTGGTTTTGTCTGTGTATGTTTTTTGACTCTCAAAGCCGTGGATCCCATTGACTGCCATTATGTGACTGACAGACTGCAACGGTTTGAGTTAAAAATCTTTGTTTGTGTTCTACTGAAGAAACAAAGTAGCCTACATCTTGGATGTCCTGGGGGTAAGCAGATAAACATCAAATTTTCATTTTTGGGTGAACTATCCCTCTGAATGTATAATTACACTGTAATAAGGACACCTTAAAATAAAGTGTAACCGAATATTGCATATTGATTTACTGTGGCTTGTAGTTTGGTATTCAATTATTATATGGTGTTCTAACATAAAAAAAATATGTATCAGTGGCAGCTTATTTCCATTATGTTTTGGATTCTGCCTGACCGTTGCATTAATGTTCATGTGAGGTAAATATAATGTGAGGTTCAAGCAGGCATTGTCTCATTGTAGAGACCTGGCGCCAGAGCTGCACTGCTGGGTGATGTGATTAATGGACTGTACTATTCATTCAATTGGATCTATTTCTGGCACTGGAAATGTTCCTGCCTTTAGCACTACTAATGTTGCCAAAAAAGGAATGTAATAGAATTAGGAATCTTGCCTTATACAATTGCTTTTTGAAAGTTGACTCTGTTTTGAACTGAATTATTGGACAAAGAAGTAGCCTTCTGTTCAGTTGTTTTCACAGATATTGTTGTGCAATAATAATAATGTCAGCATTCTTAAGCAGTTTTTTAATATTATTATTATTAGGGCTGGGTGGGTCAAATGAGTTGCGCTGTTTTGTTCAGCTTTTAGCGCATAGACATATTGAACTCTTGTTATATATAACTTGTTATATAACTCTTGTTTTATCGATTTATCGCCCAGTCCTAATTGTTATATATAATTACATTTTTAGCTGAAATATTACTGCATTTCTACTTTTTTAATTAAAATGAAATCTACTGGAAGGTGTTATGAGCAGTGGATAGTACTTGTTTTGTTAATGCAACCATATGTTATCTATTGCAGGCTTTTGAGGATGTGTACATTGAACAGAGGAAGACAATCCGTATCATTCTGGAGTATGCTGACAAGGTCTTTACCTACATCTTCATATTGGAGATGTTGTTAAAGTGGGTGGCCTACGGTTTTTACAAGTACTTCACCAACGCCTGGTGCTGGCTGGACTTCTTTATTGTTGACGTAAGTCTACTATTTCATTTGTGCTATGTTTGTTGTCAGTTTGATAAATGCCCTTGACGTACACATTTTGTTGATGGGTTCCATCCTGCCAAAAGGAAAATCTGACTAGTGATATCATAACCTGAATCAGAACATATTTTATTTATAATATGAAGCTATGTGGAGCAAGATTTTGCACCAAGGTGTCAGTGTGTGTGGGACCGAGCAACATGCCATGACATGTGCAGTATTGTACATGTACAGCTGCTTTGGACAAAAACATGATTTTGTTTATTCGAAAGTTGTTTTTTTAGTGTCAAGCCTAGTTAAGAAAGTGTTAGTTCAAGGTTTTTGTTGCCTGCTAGTAGAAATGAACAATTGTAATGCGATCTAGGAAAACCTGTCACATGTTGCGCTGGGACGTCTTCAGGAAATTTGAAAAATAGGTTGAATGTCAATTTTTTGGTCAAATTTAGGTTTTCATTAAATGATTATTCTATAACATTTCGTCAATCGTCTCTGAAAATATCTTGGCAAAATTGACTTGTTTAGTGTAGAAAAAACAGCGATTTATTGCAGCAAGCAGAAATTACTGTCATTCTCTAATGTTAAGAACGCACGCTATGTTACACACACTAAACAATATTATAATGGACTATTTCACATCCAGAGATAAAGGATCGAATGATGAAGTTACTAAAGAAGAGTCCTATGACAGTGTTATATGAAAAGTTGCACGAACAGTTGTGCTGTGCTCACTTTTCTAAATGTAAACTACAAAGTACACTATTCATGCTATCTAAACATAGGAGGGGGTCAAAAGTTCAGAGACTATGCCCATAATAAACAATGGAAAACAGATGTTAGCCTGCTTGTGTAATGATGCAGTATAGCGCTCCTGTCTTGACAGACAGCTCTCGTTAAACCCATGAAGTAAAAGTAAAACCCGTCTCACCTTAAACCCGTTTTTCTCAAAATTTCATTCTTGAAAATCATAGCTATCAGCCAACTTACGATAGCTATAACTTGTTACGTTCAAGCTATGGACAAAATAAAAACCGTTTTGGAAAGGGCTTTTATATGTATCAAAACATCAAAAAGGTAAAATTTCACCATGTGTTGAGTTTAAAAAGTGATGATTGAGTAAAATTGATGATTAGATTCAGTTGTACAGTATAGTTCTCATATCAGTCTATATGTTTAAACACGACTGTCAAAGTATTAATTCTATGAAAATTGCAAGTCATGAATTTTAGCAAAGGAAAGAAGTAGAATTATCTTGGACTAGGACAGAAACCGAATAAGTGGGGGTATAAGCCAGAACATAACAATAAATGTAAAAATTCAGAGCAGAAAGTCCGGCCTTTCGGTTAAAAGAGCCAATTGCCTTTTGATACTGTTACTCTAGAACAAACATGCACATTACCCTGAAAAATACTTAATTTGCTATGAGTTTAGCTAACAAAGTTGCATTTTACAAAACATAATTGTCAGATTTTATTTTCTGACTATAAAAAGTCTTGACAATCAGCTTTGGATATTTCTGTGATTTCCCATTCAAGTTAATGTCTTTTACATAGAAATTAGCTGCAAATAGGCATTACACAGATGGCCGCCAAGTGACCTGACCGAGTCTGGGACTTTAGGAGCTTTGTTTAAACTGATAAAAAATTTTTTTTTTGGCATTTCAGACATCAGAGACTTTATAAACTCTGCATGTTCATAGACCTGACAATACTGCTTGCCAGTCACAGCAAGGTATGTTTTAAAGATGACTTAAAAATAGCTGAAAATTGGTGGAGGAGTTTCTTTGAGCTGTCAGTTAAAAACGAAATAGTGTAGCGGAGGAGATGAAAAGACAAATATCTGCCCAGCACCCTGTTTCTATGCAGATGTTTTGTGATAGTCAAAGCCATAAACAGGATGGTTCCCTTTTCAACAAGATGTGAATGTTTCGGGAAGAGAAGAGTCAAATGTGATCTGTTATTATAAGAAAAGTAAAGCTATGTGTTGGTATGCAGGGGTGAAGCTTGAAGGAAAAACGTTATGCTTATCTTGAATATAAATGCTCATGTAATATACATTCTTTGTGTCTAAATCATGTTATTTCATAAGATTACATCATCTCTTTAAGATCTATCACCCATGCATAGCCGTGCAAAAATAATAGACTTATGCGTGATCCTGAGATGCTTGAATATCTGCTATTAATGATAAACTGGCTTTAAAAAACACCAGCATTGTGGAAAAATTGTAATTTGCTTGTCTTTCCCCTTTGTATGCAATGAATAGTGAAATGGCAGAGCCCATATCCATCATTATATGGCTTAAGTGTTGGAATGGAAATGACTAGCCAGAATCAGACTATCAATAACACTGATTATTGATCTATTCAGAGATATTCAAGCACATCTCATTCTAAATGAACCTTGTTTCTAATTCTTGTACATGTGTATGATGTCTATACTGTGTGAACAATAAGATATGTGTGGCCTCTGACTGGTTTCATTTTCTGCCCTGCCCTTATTGTGGGAGACTCACCAAGTGTAACATGCATTTTAGAGTGCATTATAAGTTACAAGTGCAATCAGTTATTCCATAAACACAGAATATTTTATACAACAAATGATTGACGCTAATGTAGTTTTAAATTATGAATCAAAGTGTTTGATGAAATTATGTTAAGCTTTATGTGGACTAAAATGCACACACTTGGACTCCAAACTAAGGGATTCAGAGGAATGTCAATGTGGATGTGCTTTTCTCATGATATGTGGCGGACATGTTACAACTGCAGTGACCATGTCAAGATACAAATTGTTTGTATATGTGTTCTGACCTTGTTCCTAAACTAACCACCTTTTAGCAGAACTCGTACACCCAATACTGTTTAATGAGCTGCTGTGGGGCATTTTTAGATGCATACAAGGTCTATTTGATGTTCTTTCATGTTATATATTTACTTAAATGTGGTCAGAAGTTAATCTCCTTTTACCAACAGTTTTATCCACCTGAAATTTATACATAAGCTCCCACAAGTTTTATTCTGGAAATATATTTATTAGCACTATATAAAGAGAAATTTTACACATTGACAAATAATTAAATATAACGTATTAATTTACATACACTGCCAAATCCCCCATTCATAGCTGTTGCTGTATTCCATTCCAATTCAGAAACTATGGGTTTCCTGCTTGCAAAAGTTCAAAAAGACTTCACTAATGGATTTCCACCATAGAATCTTACACTGAAGCTTGCTGAGATGTTGGTTAAATACAGTCTAAAAGTCTGGTGTCGGAAGAATTTTTTTTTTTAAATACGCACATAAAAAAAATCAAAAATGTTTTAGTAAATACATTTGTAATGTTACAAAAGATTTCTATTTCAAATAAATTCTGTTTTATTTTGAGCTATAATATATGTTATATATTGTGATTTCCACAAAAATATAAAGTAGCACGACCATTTTCAACTGTGATAATGATAAGAAGTGTTTCTTGAGCACCAAATCAGCATATCAAAAAGATTTCTGAAGACTGGAGTAATGGCTGCTGAAAATTCATGTTTGCCATCACTTTAACAAATTGCATTTATATTAAAATTGACAATAACTTTTGAATAGTTGTGTAAAGGACGTAACATTTTTTATTTTTAGCAAATTAAATCCATAAGTCTTTCATGAAGGTAGAATTTGATTGCAGATAGTACAAAACATGGTAAATCATAAAAAACAGATTTTTAAAATGATCTGAAAATTATGATTTTATGTGTAAAGTATAATTGTTTGTCCTCCACAATTTGGTAATTTTAGTTAAATCTATAGAGTTCCTGTGATTCAAATGGAGGAGCATCAGTTGAGTTGAATGTCAATGCCATGGGTTTGATTCACATGGAATTAGGGTTGTCACTAATGATTATTTTGGTAATTGAGTAATAAGCCAAATATTCTGACGATTAATTGAGTAATTGGATAACTATAACTTAAAATTTTTTTAGAAATTAAAATAGACATAATGAAACAACTTTCCATTTCTTTATGACAGAAATGCTATAGCCAACACGTGGACATAAAAACGTGTAAAGTCAAAGTGAGGGTTTGAGCTTTTATTTTAAAATCGCGATACTGTTAGCATATTGAGAAAGACATTGATGTATTCGCCTGTGTCAGCATAGGTTTATAAATTATTTACCTTACAAATCTGATTTAATATTCACAGATAACCATTATAATAAACCCAAACTCACAGAAATATGCAGAGATGGAGTTTGAG
>NC_133378.1:25973360-26239658 GCF_049309525.1 Garra rufa | reverse complement strand
GGGTTTGATTCACATGGAATTAGGGTTGTCACTAATGATTATTTTGGTAATTGAGTAATAAGCCAAATATTCTGACGATTAATTGAGTAATTGGATAACTATAACTTAAAATTTTTTTAGAAATTAAAATAGACATAATGAAACAACTTTCCATTTCTTTATGACAGAAATGCTATAGCCAACACGTGGACATAAAAACGTGTAAAGTCAAAGTGAGGGTTTGAGCTTTTATTTTAAAATCGCGATACTGTTAGCATATTGAGAAAGACATTGATGTATTCGCCTGTGTCAGCATAGGTTTATAAATTATTTACCTTACAAATCTGATTTAATATTCACAGATAACCATTATAATAAACCCAAACTCACAGAAATATGCAGAGATGGAGTTTGAGACTCTTAACACGTGTAATTGATAACAGTTTGTGTGGAGCAGCATTTACAGCCGCTCTGAGACGCTTGTATGTAACCTGCATGTGTGTGTGTGTGTGTGTGTGTGTCTGTGTGTGTGTGTATATATGTATATATATATATATATATATATATATATATATACTCGTATAGTTTTGATTGGGGAAAAATGCAACGCTCATTATGGCCGCGAAGCCCCGCCTTCTTAATGAAAGAGCCAATCATTGATTAGTAAAGTCAGCGCGTCACTGCAGCTGCCGTTAGATGTCCCGGTTGCTATAGAAACAATCCTCGCTCTAAGATGTGCGCTCAGTACTGCGCATGCGCACTGGCTCAACTAGGCTGAAAAATAAGCGTTTTTTTTAATGCTATTGGAGCACAAGGAACCGTATTTTTGAAGCAGTTCTTGTCGGATTTCTTTTTTATTTCAAATATGATATTTAACCGTCAGTTTGGTGAACAGTTTTGGAGAATTTTAATGTTTCCCCGTTCAAAGAGATAGGAGTTTCACTTGCATGCCCGAGAGGTGTTTCAAAGATGGCAGCCGAGTGACATGACTTGCCTTAAAGGGACTTTGGTTAAATATATCATGCAGCCTTGGAAAATTGTCTAAATGCGTTTCATGGATTCTTGTCCGTGGAACGCGTCACTTCCGGTATTTTTCTGGTCAACAAGGGCAAAATGCAATCAAGGACTTTTTAAAATCAAGTACTTAAATCGTGACAGCCCTACATGGCATGCATTAACTGATAAAATGTATTCCTTGAATGCATATCCCATATCTGGCTTTGAATGGAATGCAGCATAACACATGGTCTGACCATCCAGCAACTGACTAAGGAGTCATCCCACAGCTACAAAAAAAATCAAATTTGTGAGTTTGCTCTGACTACAGCCCATACCTACCCTCTGTCCATCAACCCCTACTCCTCAGCCCTAATCGAGGCTGATGGAAGCTATAGTCCTTCATGACTATCCCTGGGGTGCTGGACTAACACTTGTGCTAGTTGGGAAGAACTCCATATCCCAAGATGGATCAAAGTTCATTCTTTCCTCCCCCACTCACACCTGCTCTTCCCTTCCTTGAGGTAGTGCTGAGATGTGTTGATGTTGAGGACATGCAGCAGACGGTGAGTTGTTGTCCTGACTAGTCTATGCTCTGTTCCTCCACTGTTCTTTGCTTTTGCTTTTATGGGTGTGATGCTCAGAGGGCTTTTGCAAAGGGGCCGGCATCATATCTAGCATGTGTTTGTGTGTGTATATGTGTATTTTATTTACTGTATATGTTCCATTGTTTCCTATAGTCTTCATACTATATATCTGTGCCATCAACCATACAGCTTATTATTTGACTATGCTCATATTTCTTAATTATTAAATTAAATTTACATACAAATATCTCAAATATTATTTCAATATGCTTTATCTTAAATTTATTTACTTAACCAAAGTATCCAAAGAATAGTATGATTGACAAACATCAGCCATTTTTGATTGTTTTGAAACTATTTAGTTTACATTTACATTTTTTGTTTATTATTTTCCTGTCTTCATTTGGTCACAGCCACACATCTCATTGACCTTGCCTTGCAGAGCGAGATTGCTGGCAGATGAAGAAAGCTTACACTGAGGGGCCATCTCAGCCGGCTCAGGGGGCCCCTGGCCCTTCGTAAAGGGGTGCTTGTGGGTTCCGACTGAGGCTAAAGGTGACAATTACCCCCAAAGATCACATGATCTGTAGATGAAGGAGAAAGCTTTATTAAACAGTGTCTTCTATCTTCTAACCATGTTATAAAACTGTCAAGAAATCTATTTGACATTATTATTTTTACATACGTGAAACACAAGTGTAATCCGTTTTAACTGATGCCACTAAATCAATACAACTTTTTCAGGAGAATTTAACAGTGGATTTTTTGGTGCAGAGATTATTGATGTTTACTGGTGCCCTTGTGGGTCACAGACCGCCAATAATTCTTGGCTTGTGGTTTTTCTAAAATGTCAGCTAGCATGGTGTTTCTTCAGTGAATGAATATGATAGCCATTCAGAATAAAGCTTTCACCTTTAATAGATCCCCTAGCTTTCGGTGTTGTGAACTTTTGCTGTGTTTTTACCAAGTCTTCGTCAGTGGTTGGTTGGAGGTGTGCAGGTCTGTTTGTATACCTTTTCATAGGGGTGCTCAAGCCTGGTGTCCCAATGCCACTGCCCAATCCATTGAGATTTTGTTCCTGAGCAATTACAAGCCTTTTTTGATGTTCTCGTTTGCACCAATCCTTTACATCGGCATGCATGCAATATAATCAATACGGTTCTCTAGAGAGCCATTTTGACCGATGTGACCTTTCTGCCCTTCGTTCGCTTTATCCTTTTAGCTAGCATGGAGGGCGTTTACTTTTCCGCAATGGATGGCATTTTGAGTAACCAGGGCTTGGGTTCCCGCTGAGTGATTTTTGTCTTTTCAGTGCTGTCTAATGTCCATTAACTATCTGCGACCCCCTGATCTCCCCTTCCGCTGTCACGTTACTGTGTCAATGTGATGCTCTTTAAACTGTAAAATCAATGTAATTTGCAATTTGGCATACATGTACATGTTTACCTGTATTCTTTCTCACAGGTTCCATTAGTTTGTCTGTCTTAAATTAAATGGGATTTAATGCCTCAGCCAAGAGCGACATGGAGAGACAATGTTAGAAGGGCAAGGGTAAGATTCTTGCAGTATGTTGGGTTGTGTTTTTTTTTTTTATGCATCTGCAGGGGTCACCTCTATCTTCTAAACCCCCCACGTCCCCTAATGTACTTCATCAGCCGTGCGTTTTGCGCTTCTCTGTCTTCTTGTGTTCGAGTCTTTTGCTTCTTATTCTCTCTGTCTCTTTCTTTCAACCACAAATTTCTCTGCAGGTGTAAGGAAGCTCACAAGGGTTGGTGACCTCCCAAAACTAACAGGGCGCAAAATCCTGGGTTTATCCTCTGCCTCTAAACCCCTATCTGTACCTGTAACCAGTACTAAACATGAGTCTTTCTCTCTCTCTCTCTCCTTCTTGGGGATATATACATGTATAAATGCAGTGTTATATATGTATATACCCATCCGAACTGTTGTGTATGTTTGTAAACCAACGTTCCAGCAGCTCTAGAGGCCATCTCTTCCCTCAAGAGCTTTCTCCCGTCTAACAGTATGGATCCTTTTTTGCTTCTCTGTTTCTGTGTAGGTGTCTATAGTCAGCCTTATAGCTAATGCGCTGGGCTACTCCGAACTAGGGCCCATTAAATCACTCAGGACACTAAGGGCCCTGAGACCCCTCAGAGCATTGTCACGTTTTGAAGGGATGAGGGTAAGATACAAAGCTATAGAGCTGATCTCTCTGCATGCCCATTCAGCAGTTACAGCATGCTAGAACTGATCCAAAAAAAAAAAAAAAAAAAAGACAAGGACCACCGAAACCATACCGGGGGATTTTTTTTTAAGACAGCCGCCAATGAAAAGGACTCACCCTTTTCATGCACACCTCTTTTGTAAAACATTAATGATCCAGTCATGATGCAGCTGAGATAACTGTGAAAAATAGGATTTGAAAAGCTTCCCTAATTTTGCTGAAATTGGGAATATGATTGACTGTTAGTTAAGTCATTGTCAGATGTATCAAAGCTGCCTCATTACAAATAAGATTTCAAATTGGCCCTAAAGGGAAAAAAAAATAGCATGAACAATTATTTACAAAACCAAATGCAACACCATTCAAATCCCTTCTCATTTCACAAAGCATTTGATCTGCAATTGGCTGTTCATTTGGCCTGACTCTCAACTTCTGCTTTTGATGGAGAGCCCCCTTCCTTCCATTTCTCCTCTGTTACACTGACCCTGTCTCTCAGAGAACAACCAGCAGCACAGAACACTTTACCACCGAGGTCCCCACGTCACCACTACTACAGCACACTAGATATGACTCAGAGCACATTTAATATAATTGACCCTTTGCTAAGCTCCACCCTTCTTTTACTCGCTCTCTGTGATTGTTATTAAAATGTTAAAAGTAGCTTTCAAAGAAATTAAATTACGCAAATATTTACGCCTGAATAAAAAAGCCCCGCTAAAATACATTAAGTAAACACAATTGCACCTATGGTAATTTGAACTCTTTACATATTGCGATTCCTGGTACTTACAATCAATATGTAAATTAGTTTAATTGAATAATTAATCACAACAAATTTAGATGTCCAAATTGCAGTTGAACATGATCATCTTTAAAATTTCTATTTCAAATAAATGCTGTTCTTTGCAAGTAAAAACCACGCAACTGTTTTTAACATTGATATTAATAAGAAATCATAATCATAATTTGAGCACCAAATTAGCATACACTTAAAGGGATAGTTCACTCAAAAATATTAAGTCTGTCATTAATTATTTACCCTCATGTCACTCTAAACTTGTAGAACCTTTGAAAAACACAAAGATCCTCAATAGACAGCAACTACTATATTCAAGGCCCATAAATGTAGTTCGGACATTGTTAAAATAGTCCATGTGACATCAATGGTTAAACTGTAATGGTATGAAGCAGATTTTATCAAAAATATGTGACCGTGGACCACAAAACCAGTAAATAGCACGAGTATATTTATAGCAATAACCAAAAATACATGGTATCGGTCAAAATGATACATTTTTCTTTTTATTAAAAAATCATAAGGATATTAAGTGAAGACCATGTTCCATAAAGATATTTTGTAAATTTCCTGCCATAAACATATCAAAACTTAATTTTTGATTAGTAATTTGCATTACTAGGAACTTCATTTGGACAACTTTAAAGGCGATTTTCTCATTATTTATTTATTTATTTATTTATTTTTTGCACCCTCAAATTCCAGATTTTCAAATATTTTTCAGATCTCGGACAGATATTGTCCTATCTTAACAAACCATGCATCAATGGAAAGCTTATTTATCCAGGTGATGTATAGATTTGAATTTTAAAGGAAGGTCTTGGGGGTTTGGAACGACATGAGAGTAAATAATTACAGCATTTTTGGGTGGACTATCCCCTTAAGACTGGAGTAATGGCTACTTAAAATTTAAGATTTTCCTTCACAGGGATGAACTACATGATAAAGATGTATTAAAACACAGAACCGTTATTTTTTTAAATTGCAATAATATCTCATAATATTATGTTTTTTTTTTTTTCTTTGGTCAGAATAAGAGACTTCTCATAAACATTTTTAAAACAGCTGTATAATTTCTGTATAATTCCATTTAAAACTATCTACAATTAAATTTAATTACAAAAGAGCCAAAGCTTGATATCACATAGCAAGGATTGTGTTTTAAGACTTAGCACAGAGTCAATTGGTCAAGGTGAAAGAACTAGGCTATTTTACTTTAGTCATAATACATACAATATATATACAAGTGACAGTATCATTATAAACAACAAACATCTGTCAGTGCTGAATGTTAGAACACATGCAAGTCATCCATAGTTGCCATCCTAACAAAATTGGCAAAGATAGGTACTTTTACCCCTTTGATGGTTGTGAACAGTTGCATCTGGTTGTTGTCACTTTCAGTCTTTCTTCTCTAACCTGTGGACTGGTTGCCCCGAGCTTCTGTATCCTCTCAACCCCTCTTCACCTCCTCCCTGCCCCTCATCTGCAGCACCGTGCAGCGTCCTCCCTGCCTCCCTCCCTCCCTCCCTCCATTTCACACTGTTCACTTCAGCCCATTTGGCCCGGCGCTGCCCGGCCCAGAGCAGCGTTGAGGAACCAAGCCGCTGGAGGCTCACCTCACCCCTCTTTGCTTGTCTAGGATCTGCACATGGGACTGTAAAAAGAGAAACCCTGGGTGTGAGAGGGAGATATCTGCTAAGCTTCTGTATCTCTCTGTATTTTCCAGCTGGTTTCCAGTTGAAGCCTTAAGCAATGTGAAGTGGATGACGTATTTTAGATTTGATTAGTTAGGCCATTTGTAATAGCTACTAGTCAGTGGTTTACAAGTAGTCAACACAGAAGCTTAGGAAATGTGCAAGATGATGGAAGTGAGAGGTTTTGTGTTAGTTTTTACTTTCAAACTGAGTGACATGTAAAGGAATCAGAGTAAAGAGGTCTGTGATCTCACACTGCTGTTATGACTAAAGGTATACCTGGACCCAAAAATGACAGATAATTTAAGCTGTATTTGATGTTATGTTTGCCCTTATGTATACATTTACTAACAGGGCCCCACTTCAACTAAAATAGTTGCAAATGTGATAAAACACAACCAGTAATTTCAAATCTAGTCACCACTGGCAACTTTGTGAGTTATAATCTGTGTAACGAACATACACTTTTAAAAATAAAGGTTCCAAACGGGTGTTTTTGCCAGTTTTGGTTTCCCAAAGAACCTTTCTGTGAACAGTTCTTAAAATAACCATTTTGAAGAACATTTTAAAAAATCCTCCCCCCCCCCCAAAAAAGAAAAAAACTTTTCGACGATAAACAACCTTTTCTGAATTTGAAAAGTTCCGTGGATGTTCAAGGTTCTTTATAGAACCATTGATGCCAAAAAAGAACCTTTATTATTAAGAGTGTAGTGGTAGTCATGATGTTTGAGTTTTTTAACGAGTTTAAGAATCATTAAACAAATGCGCTTTTCAATGAGTCAAAGTTTTAAGAAACTAATGTGCTTGTGAGTTGTTTTAGGAAATTGTTTAGGCAATGAGTTCCCTTGCTGAACCACTAATTTATTATTTTTTCCATCAAATGTGAATGAAACAGGAAATGCTACTTATGGATTTTTTATTCTTTTGGTAACTTATATATCATAGTCAAAGTCATTTGGCTCGTAAATGTTTGATTTTGAGAGCCAGTTACTCGCTATTCATTTTTATTTTATTCCGGAGCCCTGTTATGCTATTTTACAGCATTTAGTATTTAGTAATTAATTATTTTGTTTGTCTTTCTTCTGTCTCTTAATACCTTTAGTATTATACTTAGACTAGACTGTCATTTTTGGGTGAATCGAAATGGTGTTTTCCTAGATTTGTTCTGTTTGTATGCCTATAATTGGATTCATGAGGGTGTGTAAAAATCAATTTTATGTAAACTGTAGCAGCATATATAAGTCAAAGTACAGAGAGAACGATGATTTCTTACCCTAGAGCAAGGGTCACCAAACTTGATCCTGGAGGGCCGATGTCCTGCAGAGTTTAGCTCCAACTTGCCTCAACACAGCTGCCTGGAAGTTTCAAGTATACCTATTAAGACCTTGATTAGCTGGTTCAGGTGTGTTTGATTAGGGTTGGAGATAAACTCTGTAGGGACACCGGCCCTCCAGGACCGAGTGTGGTGACCCCTGCCCTAGAGAATATTCGATTTCAATGTTCATCAAGTGATATGCTGTTTTGTTTGAAATTAGAGTTAAAAATTAATAAATGACTTGATAAGGAGACGCACCAGTGGAGAGATAAAACCAGCTTAGACTGTGGTATGTTTGCGTTTTTTTTTTTTTTTTGATAGCCGATTCTCTGGCCAGATGCAAACACATTCAGTTTAGGAATTAATTCTTGTATGATCTGTTTTGATTAAGTAGTTTATTCTATCCTAGTTTTTCTACAAATCATTTACCGAACCCCAGCCAGCTTTGAAACGCGGAATCTCTCCACACTGCTGCCTCTCCTGTCCATTTATTTATTGATTTTAACGGTTCTTGAGATTGCACAAAGATGTCATGTAACACGCATGTCCTGTTCAACTGCCAATGCACATTATGCACTTTTGAAAGCCATTTTCCCTCACTTTGATATCTGTGTCGATTCTCACAAAGATATTTTATGTCTATGTGACATTTGAACATGTCTCGATTGAAACATGGAAAGTGATTCTCCTGACAAGCGCTTATTCTTGGGGACTTTTCAATCTTCAGCACTCCAAATTTAACTTATTGTGTCATCCTGTATGTTTCTGTATTTCTCATTTTGAGTATGGGACAAATTGGCACTCAAAAACCAAAGTCAGTCTGGTCCCCTGCACTTGCTGAGAGAATCCTGCCATCCTCTGTGCCTCTCTGTGTGTTCAAGGGGGGAATATGGCTCCACTTTTCAGTATGTGAGAGATCTGCATGCTCAGCTGCCTGCCTGAGAGCTGCGGCTCGGCTGCCTAACACAGTTAGTGAGCGTCTCCTGGCACGCTCTGCACATTGCTAATCACTGATGGACAATGTCCTGACTGGGACGGTGGGGGAGGGGGGTGGATTTGGAGGCAAATGGGTTGTGGGGAGGATGGGTTGATGTAAAAAAAGGTTTTAAGCTACTCAAGCTTGCCATTGCAATGTTAAAGTAGTTGGGTGGTGGGCTGTAGTATTAAGGATGCAACTGTTTGCTTTGGGGATGTAGAAGTCATTGTGTGAGTCTGTGGCATATTTGTATGGAAGGTGTTGAATTCATTTTTTTTAATAAATAAATAGTATACTGCTTAGTCAGAGAGCTACTTTTTAGGGCTGTAGTCCTGGAAGACCCCAGCACTGTGCATTTGATGAGTACGATTTTAGATCTTTTCTCAAAATGCAGAATTCGTAAATCACTAGACCCCCCAAAAAATAAAAAAATAAAATAAAATACCCAAGTGACCTGTAGTTTTTCTTAGCAATTGTGAATTGCACATGTAATAAATACACTGCTCCTCTACAGCTCGTAGGTCACGTAACAGTGCCAACATGCTTGATGTAGTATTTCTTGAATGTATTGTATTTATTATTCATACTACACACCTGCCTTAAGTATGTTCTGTAGGTTCTTAATCAATTGCAGAATGTAATGTTGGACACATCTATCCACATTGTTCAGTGCTGGGATAATCCAGGACCAGAATAAAGAACCACTTTTCATTTTTTAGATTCAAAAGATATACTGGCTTTTTGAAACTAGTATAGACAAGGAATAGTATGTCTAGGATCTTTTACTATGTAAAAGTCATAGGACATCCAAAAAAAAAAAAAAAAAAAGAAGCTATTTGGGCTGACAGCATGGCTAGTAAAAATTATTTCCCAGACCACAAATGTAGTATATACTAAATCCCACCAGTACTACACTAATGAATTTATATTTATGCAAAGAAACAACCAATCAATGTACAAATCCTATTAGGTTAATTGCTTCACTTATGAATATCAATAGCCTTAAAGAGACTTATTCATTTGCTTATTAATTATTATTATTAGTGAACTAATCTCAACTAATCACACTGAAGTTTGAGGTAAAACTTCAAAGTTAAAACGCAAAGCATTCTGCCTTCAAGTTTGCAAGTTTATGGCATAATAGAACTCCTAATTATTTATAGATGTGCTTCCATTACTCTTGTAATTGCTAACTGAAAATACGCCTAATTAGGAAAAAGAAATTATTTTGCAGAACTGTTGTGTACACCTTGTGTACATAAGTCACATGATCATTCTTTAATGTACTATAACCTTCAATAAGGGGCTTTCCTTGCCATTAAGTATAAGTATGTACATGCGTAAACCTACCAACATCCATCGCCATGACTTATCGTGAGAGGGGGAAAAAATTTTTTTAGTTGCATAACATTGCTTATTTCTTTTTCTCTTTTAGCAACATTTTTAAACTTTGCAAAAGTTTTGCGCAAATCTACTGTTGGGGGTAATACATTACAAGTACTTTTACAATATTCCAATTACTTTAATTAACTAGTAAAGTAACATGTTAGTTTTAAATTTGCAACAAAATATGAGACCATGGACCACAAAATCAGTCATAAGGGTCAAAGGGGATTTTAATAAATGAATAAATAAGCTTTTCATTGATGTGTGGTTTGTTAGGATTGGACAATATTTGGCCGAGATACAACTATTTGAAAATCTGAGGGTGGAAGAAAAAATCGAAATATTGAGAAAATTGCCTTTAAAGTTGTCCAAATGAAGTTCTTAGCAATGCCTATTGCTAATCAAAAATTACGTTTTGATATATTTACGGTAGATAATTTCTATATATCTTTATGGAACATGATCTTAATATCCTAATGATTTTGGTACAAAAGGAAAATGTATCATTTTGACCCATACAATGTAGTTTTGGCTTTTGCTACAAATATACCCATGTTACTTAAGACTGGTTCTGTGGTCCAGGGTCACATATCTTGAGTTATGTTTTCAAATAGGTAATGCAAGTTAGTTTTAACCATTTATTCATTAATTCAATAAATTCAAAGTAATGCAAAATTAACATAATGCATACAATGTGCAGTAAATGATAAAACTGTTTGCATTACAAACCAGTGTGCTCATAATTAAGATAAAACATTAAAATGCTATAGAAAGACATACCAATTTGCAATATCAAGCAACAAAACAAGCTGTTTTGTACAGCTAAAATTAGCTGGATGTGGATGAGGCTGGAAGCCAGACCTATAGAAAAAGGTGGATAGGAAAACAATGAAAAAGCATCTAAAAATCAAGTGAAGAATTAATAGCAGGACACTTACACACATTTTAACATGTAAACCAAAACAAAATAAAGATAGTGCGGACCATAAAGCTTTAAAGCAATTTTCTTGGATGGCCATGTGACTGAAACATTAATCAAAAATAGTTTGTAGTTAATTTATTAATATTGGACTGTGAGCAATGTTCATTCTTTGTTGTACCATGCAAATATGCAGCCACAAATGTGAGTGTGTTTTTTGTGTTTGAGGATTTGCCATTTCCAGACTCTTATACTGTGCTGCCTTGTCTGTCCTACTTTGCTCTAGGTGGTAGTCAACGCCTTGGTGGGTGCCATCCCTTCCATTATGAATGTGTTGCTGGTTTGCCTCATCTTTTGGCTGATTTTCAGTATCATGGGTGTCAACATGTTTGCGGGAAAGTACTACTACTGCTACAATGCGACTGAAAAGGCATATTTCGAAATTGATGTAGTCAACAACAGGTCAGAGTGCCTAGCATTGATAGATCAAAACTACACTGAAGTGCGCTGGAGAAATGTCAAAATCAACTTTGACAATGTGGGTGCTGGTTACTTGGCTCTACTGCAAGTGGTAAGAATACCTTTAGACTGCTTTTAAATTTTTCTATTAAGATGGTTCTCTGGCTAAAAAAATACAGCAGGGAAAATAAGTATTTGACACATCAGCATTTTCATCAGTAAGGGGATTTCTAAGTGGGCTATTGACACAAAATTCCACCAGATGTAGCCATCAAGCCAAATATTGAATTACAAAGAAATCAGAACATTTGTGTATACAAGTTGAGTCATAATAAATAAAGTGAAATGACACAGGGAATAAGTATTGAACACACTTTATTTAATACTTTGTAGAAAAGCCTTTGTTGGTGATTACAGCTTCTAGACGCCTCTTGAATGGAGAGACCAGTCGTCTGTATTGCTCAGGAGTGAGTCTGGCCCATTCTTCCACACAAACGGTCTTTAACGGTCTTTGAAGGTTCCTTGGGCCTCTTTTATGAACTTTGATCTTCAGCTCTCTCCATAGATTTTTTAGGTCAGGTGATTGACTGGGCCATTCAAGCAACATGATTTCCTTTCTTTGAAACCACTTCATTGTTTCCTTGGCCTTGTGTTTGGGATCATTGTCTTGCTGAAATGTCCACCCACTTTTCATTTTCAGCTTTCTGGTAGATGGCAGCAGATTTTTATCCAGAATGTCCCAGTACATTTCTCCATTCATCCTGCCTTCAATAATATGTAGTCTGCCAGTACCCCTTGCTGAAAAGCAGCCCCAAAACTATGATGCTTCCACCTCCAAACTTAACTGTTGGTATGGTGTTCTTGGTTTTTTTGTTTTTTGTTTTTTTTTCATCTGACCATACTATAGTCTCCCAATAATCCACAGGCTTCTCCAAATGCTGTTTCACAAACTTTAACCGAGCCTCAACATGCTTTTTGTTCAGCAATGGAGTCTTGCGTGGTGAGCGTGCATGGATGCCATGGCGGTTCAGTGCATTGCTTATAGTTTTCTTTGAAACAACAGTACCTGCTGATGCAAGGTCTTCCTGAAGTTCTGCCCGAGTGGTTCTTGGCTCTTGGAGAACTCTCCTAATTATTCTTTGGACTCCTCGGACAGGGATCTTATGTGGAGCACCTGATCGTGGCCGGTTTATGGTGAACTGATGCTCTTTCCATTTCCGGATAATGGCCCCCACAGTGCTCACAGGAACATTCAGTATTCTGGAAATGCGCCTATAACCATTCCCATCAAATGCTTTTCAATGATAAGATTACAAAGATCTTGAGAGAGTTTTTTGCTTTTACCCATCATGAAGTCTTTCCTGTGTCCCTCCTGGGAAATGAGAAGCCTTTATAGGCCATCATTTAGGACTAAAGCAGCTGATGTCAATTAGTTCTGATAGGGGGCGGGGTTTCTCTCTCAATACTGACAGATTTCAGGTGATCTCCTAGCTTTCTATGCCATTTTGCACCTTGTTATCTTCATGTGTTCAATACTTATTCTCTGTGTCATTTCACTTTATTTATTATGACTCAACTTGTATACTTAAATGTTCTGATTTATTTGTATGAATTCAATATTTGGCTTGATGGCTACATCTGGTGGAAATTTTGAGTCAATAGCCCACTTAGAAATCCCTGTACTGATAAAAATGCTGATGTGTCAAATACTTATTATCCCTGCTGTATTTTAGTGTTAGACACTGATATTAACTTTCCCTTTATAATGCTTAGGCAACCTTTAAAGGATGGATGGACATCATGTATGCAGCAGTTGATTCACGAAAGGTGAGATGTTTGTGCAATCCTAACTGCCACCTGGGTCAAAGTACCTGTTTAAACTTAATCTTTCTCTACTCAGGTGGGAGAGCAACCCAAGTATGAGGACAACATCTACATGTACATCTACTTTGTTATCTTCATCATATTTGGCTCTTTCTTCACACTAAACCTCTTCATTGGTGTCATCATTGATAACTTCAATCAGCAGAAGAAAAAGATAAGTCTCCACTTTTTCTCTTCTTGTTCTTTTACATTGCTTTTGGACTTCAGTTGAGCAGATTTTAACCAAATGTTGTTTTTGACTATACTTTGGAGGTCAGGATATCTTCATGACTGAGGAACAAAAGAAGTACTACAATGCTATGAAGAAGCTGGGCTCAAAGAAACCTCAGAAACCCATACCCAGACCCCAGGTACTTTTACAATTAATACACTTAAAAATGCTGGGCTAAAAACAACCCAACTTGGGTTATTTGGTAACTCAGCACTGTGTAAATATTGGACAAAGCACATTCTGGGTTATTTTGACTCAGCTGGTTAGGTAAAAAAAAAAAACTTTACCCAGCATGCTGGGTTGTTTTATTTAAGTCAGCTATTGTTTAAAAAATATTATATTATTGGCTTAAATGGGTTGGAAATTAAAAGTCACACACAGAAATACAGACGCAACAGCAATAATCAAACGATGAACATTTATTATTAAGCAAGAACATCAATGGGCAAAAAATAAGACTTTATTAAGAATTTATTTGGAAGAGCATAGTTTACGATATTACATTTAAACTCGGTTAACAACCATTTTAGAAAAAAAAATTGAACAATTTAATTTAAGTGTATTCGGCCATTTGTAATCACTTGTCACTGAAATAGTGTTAATTCTCGTGCCGGTGTTACTGCAAAATCTAAGCCGGTGATTGGCTGCTGTACGCAATAGAGGATGGATATCCGAGCCGAGCCCGACGGTACCCGACGGAACCCGACGGGTCGGGCCGGGTTCGGACAGATATTTAGAAAGGATGCTCGGGTTCGGGTCGGGCTCGGTCACCTCAGCGCGATAGTGCGCCCGTGTTATAACGGCACTTTTTGCCCAGTGTGCACTGACGCTCTCATCTGTTGACATTTCCGAACGCTTTTTTTACAGTTGCTTAATAAAAGCGGGCTTTCCACACAAAAAAAGTGCATGTGTCATTAGTATGAGTGAAAAAAGAGATTTTAACTGTGTCGGGCTGGGATCGGGCTCGGACATAAATATCTGAATGCTTGTCGGGCTCGGGTCGGGTTCGGTTACTGCTCTGTCGGACTCGGGCCGGGCTCGGACAGAAAAATGCGGCCCGATCCGCACTCTAGTACGCAAGGGGAAATGCAAACCTCAGACCGCACTTATAGCTAAAAGATGCTGTGACTGACTCCATAACTTGCCCATAAACAAACAGTACTGAGATTAGAGAACATATTTTAACATCAAGTTCAATTAAATTCAGTATTATAACGAAAAAAATCAGTTTATGTTATGCAAGGCAATAGGTGTTTCTATCATGCGAAACAAACGACCGCTGCTGACGACATAGCTGATTGACATCCCGTCCTTGTATGTTTTGTTGTGTAAAATAATATAATTTACAGCACAGTAAAGACTTTATAAACAAAATAAAATGTAAACAAACCTTTATTTCACTGAAGAAGTGCACCAAATCAGCGGCTCTCTCCTACAGAGGAAGCAGTTGTTTCGTTGGAGACAACCTCAACCCAATTAAATGATCCAATAGCATTTGGATTAAAAAAATAACCCAGCATTTTTTTTTATCCAATAGCATTTGGATTAAAAAAATAACCCAGCATTTTTTTTTTGTTTGAGTGTACAGTTCAGTTTCTCTCATTGAATTGTCTTGAATAGAGTACTAATCTTAAACCTATGCTAATTTCTTCTCTTTAGAACAAGCTCCAGGGAATGGTGTTTGACTTTGTGACACAGCAGGTCTTTGATATTTCCATCATGATCCTCATCTGTTTGAACATGGTTACCATGATGGTTGAGACGGACGATCAGTCACAAGAGACCGAAAACATTCTGTACTGGGTTAACTTCATCTTCATTGTGGCCTTCACCACTGAGTTTGTCCTGAAGCTCTTTGCACTGCGTCATTATTACTTCACCAATGGCTGGAACATCTTCGACTGTGTCGTGGTCATTCTCTCTATCGTGGGTAAGTGAACAAATGTTTTTCATTTAGGTTTCGAAATACAAAAAAGTGGTACATGTTTTGCTCATTTGTCCTGTTCTTGTTTGTTATCACCCAAACCACAGGTATGTTCCTGGCTGACCTGATTGAGAAGTACTTTGTGTCACCAACATTGTTCAGAGTAATCCGTCTTGCTCGAATCGGACGTATCTTGCGTCTGATCAAAGGAGCAAAGGGCATTCGGACTTTACTGTTTGCCCTGATGATGTCACTGCCGGCCCTGTTCAATATCGGCCTCCTTTTGTTCTTGGTCATGTTTATCTTTTCTATCTTTGGCATGTCAAACTTTGCCTACGTGAAGCGGGAGTCAGGCATAGACGACTTGTATAATTTCGAAACATTTGGAAATAGCATGATCTGCCTGTTCATGATAACCACCTCAGCAGGGTGGGATGGCCTTCTCGCACCCATTCTCAACTACCCACCGGACTGTGACCCGAATAAGGAGAATCCAGGTACCTCGGTGAAAGGCGACTGCGGAAACCCTTCGGTGGGCATCTTCTTCTTCGTCATGTACATCATTGTCTCGTTCCTCATCGTGGTGAACATGTACATCGCCATCATCCTGGAGAACTTCAGCGTCGCCACGGAGGAGAGCGCCGATCCACTCTGCGAGGATGACTTTGAGTCCTTCTATGAAATATGGGAAAAGTTTGACCCCACTGCCTCCCAGTTCATCACCTTCGCCAAGCTAGGTGACTTCGCTGACACTCTGGAGCACCCGCTGCGCGTTCCCAAGCCTAACACTATAGAGCTAATCGCCATGGACCTGCCCATGGTGAGTGGCGACCGTATTCACTGCCTAGACATCCTGTTTGCCTTCACCAAACGCGTGTTGGGTGATAGCGGTGACCTGGACATGATGCGACAACAGATGGAGGAGCGATTCATTGCTGCCAATCCTTCCAAAGTGTCTTTTGAGCCCATCACCACCACCCTGCGCCGAAAGCAGGAGCACATGTCTGCCGGGGTCATCCAGCGTGCTTACCGTGCATATCTTATTCGGAGAGGCTTCATCTGCAAGCGCTTGCTCAGCAGCGCCAGGCTGGAGAACGGCGGGACCAATCAGGACAAGAAGGAGAGCACGCCTTCTACTGCCTCGCTGCCGTCCTACGACAGTGTGACCAAACCCGAGAAGGAGAAGCTGGAGGAGAGTGACAGCAAGGACATAAAGGGCAAAAACCAAAAAGATGTCAAGGAGTCCAAGTGTTAGGAACGACGGAGACTGAACTGTTGAGTCCAGACTGAAACTATCTATTCCAACAAATGTATAGAAAATCATTTGCAACAAAAAACACAGAAATCTTTTGGGAACAAGGTTGTTTACAAATGACAGATGCACCGGTGCAACAGGAAAGCAGCTTGGTTTTTACAGATTTAAAGATGACCAAACCAACTTATGAGCTTACTGTCTTACATTTGTGCTCCGTGACCAAGATTTTACTCTTTCAACTGCGAGGAGAAACAAAATAATGACCTATGGCAGACATCTTTGATAGGGACCTCCTGCCAAAGGACAAAGCAAGCTCATAAGATGCATTCCTTTGCACCACCATGCGTGGAGTTCAGCATTCCTCTGCTATGGACATCCCTTTGCAACACTACACTGCCGAAATCCCAAGGAAACCTCCCGCTCACCCCAGGAGGGATTCTGGGACGTTGTATTTTAACCATAGGAGAACCAGTAATAACGACGTTAACTCAATCATGTGGAGTGTCCGCGGAACAAAAAAAAGAACAAAAAACAAAACAGAACATTATGCAAGGGTTTTCAGTTGTTGTGATGAATCTCTCAACTTATTTGACACCACAAAAAGTAGGGGAAAAAAAAACATGTCATTCATCTCGTCATCATCTCTTTGTTATACTTGCCGAAAAAAGACATTTTATACATGGGCTTTCACATCGATATTGGGTTGGGGATTTATCAGGGTTTCGACTTGGGCTGAAAGGGACTTACTCAGACCGAGTTCCTGGTAAATAAATAATTACTTGTGCTCGTTCAATGCATAGAAATGACTTGCATGGTGGCATGTTTTGATCAGGAATCATGCATGTATAATCATAGTCCACTTGACACTGCTACTCAAACCACATCAGTGGCTTGACCATACATTCGATACTGTCCACTAGTTATCAAATTAATACATATACCTGGGAAATGATTGGTCAATAGCAGCATATTTAACTACTAAGTATATTTATACTTACCCCTCGTAAAGCTTGCTTCCTGATTAACCGATTCTCACACCATGCGTCATGTGCGTATTTTGAGGTGGTCGATCAAAGTTGTTCCTTCGTTCGGATATACAACGTGCACATTCGCAACACCCGCAGAGGTGTTTCACTGCCCTGGACTTGAGGAAAACTCAATTTGGAGAAACGATTCCACTCGAATCAAATCTTGGATTCATAAACCTTGATTTGTTTTTTTGCACCAGCAATATGATTCAACTGCCCCTCAATGTGCAGCTGAGGCTCCAGTAGGGCCCTCCAATAGATCTTCAAAAGGTACAGCCACCATGCCATTTAAACCCTTACAATGCTTTGTCGGGCCTCGGTGGGAGGCCATCTCTTCGATTTTCCTGGAGGTACTTGTCTTCATGTCAGCACATCCTCATGTTTACCATTTATAAAGAGGTTGTCAGTTGTGTTAGCATCTTGTTTCGTCTTAAAGATGTTGAGGAAAGCACTCGAGTAGCCATTTTGAATGCATCCTGTAGACATGTTATAGCTTTCTCCCTGTTGAATGAAAAAAGTGACTGATGTATATTTGGTATAGCTTGGATTATACATGTAAACTGGCCTTACACAGCGGGAAAACAAGGATGGCGGCACTTTTAGAATGAAGTGATGGGTACTTGTGTTGTCTGATAGCATGCGGTTTATTTTAGCCAGTGATGGTGATACTACGAATTGGCTCGTTGCTACCTCTTGAGCAAACTGCCATCCCTTCTTGCTCTGGGTGCAATAGAAATTGATCAAGTTGCAGTATTTTGAGTATTGTTTCATTACCTCTCCTAGTCTGTGAAGGACGAATGCTTTTTCTGGTGTGGGCTCGCCCAGTGTAAGATAACATAATACAATGCTAGGTCATGGGACATCTCGAACTGCTGGGTCAGTAGACATAACGCCATCAGAGCCGGAGTGCAGGAGAGCACACCAGTTTACAAACCCACTTCCTCTACTTGTCAGACCTGTAGGTCTGCTTACTGCCTGAGATCTGTAAATCAGTGTGGGTGCTGTGGACTTAAACCAAATGAAGCCTGGTCAAACACTTAGACTACCGTGTAGTTTTCCCCCAGAACTCCCATTTTAGTTCAGATGTGAAATGAAAAACACTCTCACTGACTGTATGACAAGTTAATGTATCATTCAATGTACAGGAGGGGGCTATGATGTACATGGCACAATTGCTGAAAAGAATGAACTTTTTGAGTTAAACTATAAGCATTGTAATATATTATTTTCTTTTAAATGGCATGCTTTGTTGTGGGTTTTGTAAATACAGAATTTTAAAGAATTACTGCTATTAATCTAATAATAAATTATAACGATGATATAGAATGGCTTCCAGCTGATGCCCTTGTCACATATTTTAATTTTTGGTTTGTTTTTCTAACACATTTCACTTTTATTAAAGGGAATTGAATGATATAATGTATCAAGAATACTCTATACAAAGAATATATACGTGTATAATATATGTATGAAAGAATACATATAATATACATATAAAAATATATATATGTATGAAAGGATATACAAATGAGCACTGTAATATTTCATTTATATGCAACATGTCCAGTGGATGTCCAACAATAATTATGTTGGAGACGAACACACGCACGATTGTTATCAGCGCTGCTTGGATATTTTAAACCTGATACTGTATGACGAGAGGGTTATGCAACCAGCACTCCTCTGTAACCTTGAGGTTTTATTGACACGCATACAAACACACATTTACATGTGAATGCACATATATGTGCCGTCCTGCTTATGGACATTGTGTGGTCACCCACCCCAGCCTGAAAGTCCAAAACAGTCACAGAGCAGTTCATGTATTCTACTCTAAAGGCCTCCCCCGAACACTTCAGTGCCGGTACTCGCGGGCCTGAACGACCGTTTTGTATGCATTTCGTATCCGGTTTTTATGTGTTCAGTGGTCTGTTTCTAGTGCTACTTCACTAATTGTCGTGTGCCTTTTTCTGCATTTTCTCCATGTTCCTACATTTTCTGAATTGCATTTTAACTGCAATTTTGGAGGATGGTGCCATATTTAACGTTTAGTTGATGGTGGGGGAAAGACAGGAGAATTCAAAATGGAGCACAATGCAAATCAGGGACTATAGTCTGAACAAGGCGTCTGGTCTACTGCCAGAGGAACACTGAAACCAACCAAGAAAACAAGCCCACTTCTTCCAGATTTGATGTTACAAAATCTTCTGATGTTCTGTTTTCTGTACTTTGTGTATCATCCACTTGGCTTGTAAAAAAACAAAAAACAAAAAAAGTATAGCTTGCCTTCAGACTTTTGTGTTCTTTCCATCTTTGAAACTCACTTTTGTATCGATATTCAGTTACTGGACTTCCATTTTTAGCATGACTAATGCTTCCCATTTTGCTGAAAAGATTTCAAAAGTGCTTTTCAAACTGTTGTTTTGTTTGACACAGTGTTGTAGGAGGACATATAATGGTGTGTATGGCACAACCACTGGAACTCTTAGTAAGAACATTTAAAAGATTGTCTTCATTTGAGCACGAAACTTTTTATTAACAATAAAGCAGCCTTCCAGTTGCACAGAGTCGTCACTGCTTTTGTCAAACGTGAATGAGAAGCCACAGATGCATTTAGTGCTACTACTAACACTTTGTTTATTTATTCATTCATTCATTTATTTTATAGCTCTGCTTTTAAAGTAGTAGCTTGCCCAAAAAAATAATAAAAAGGTTTATTATTTGCTTTTCGTATTCTAACTGTTCCAGTCCTGTATGCATTTCTTTTTTCTGTGGAACACAATAAAGCTACTTAATCAACAGGGTCCAAAAACAACGCTGGACTCCATCGACTTCCAATATATAGACAAAAACGCTTTTGAGTTCAACAGAAGAAAGTAAGTCATCAAACCTTTAATTTTGGTTTTGTCATTGAGAGTTTGACAGTATGATAAGCTTTCAAATGATTCTTAGGGTGAGATGGGATCTGCACTAACAACGCAGACTTCTTAAATGAGCGTCACTGCAGATTGTGGCAAGAAATGCTCTTCTGTTCATCTAGTAAGTCATGGTTTAGCACAGAGATCAATAGAAAGCTATTAGCTATGAGCTTAAGTATCAATGACACTCATCTGACTTGCTTTACCCCCTAACCTCAGGGGGGTTTCATCCTGACCACTTTTGGTTGAATTGATTTGCGCTTTTACCAGTATAGCATTGGTTGAAGGATTAGTTTAGCCAATAATGAAAATACAGTTATCATTTACTTGCCCTCCTGTTACTTTCCTCTGTGTAACCCTGAAAGGAGACAAATTTGAATACTGTCTCATTATGACTAAAGCTTGAACACTTTTGCAATATAATGCAAAAGGTTTCAAAAAGAAAAACCTTGTGCAGTATATAAAGGGTTTGCACTTATGTCACAATTTGGTAAGTTACCCAGATGCGCGGCCATACTGGCGATACACAGATGTAAACAACAGCATGGATTGCACGAGTAATGTACTACTGAATACGTTGTTCTGCTAATTTATGCTGTCTAAATTGCAGAACAAAACGTGAGGAAGCTTTTAAATTAAATAGAGAATGACTTGGCAAACAGGAAAGGGCGAAATATTTTGACAAACTAAAGTTAATAGGAGGTAAAGATACGTACTAGCAGTATTAAGATATTAGCTTAATATTTCACCTGGAAATGATATCACACATGAATGTTGTCAAGATTCTTGCCCTGGAAATCCTGGTTCAGTTCGGCAATCCACAAATGCCTTTTGTTTCTTTAGACAGTCTTTTACACTCTTCTCCTTGATTTGTTATAACCTTAAGCAGTCTATAGTACTCCAAATATTTTTTCCAATCCGACTAATCAGTACAGCCAAAAGCATGACAACAGTTGTTCATTTTCAACTGCAAAATTTTCGTTCGGTTCAGTAGCATCGTTTACATGCAGTGCTGCAATATGGCCAATTGATGAAGTTTCGTGCAAATCCACTACTGCAAACCATCTTAAGGCTCACATTAATGGGAAACGGTGAAATTTAAGTCTTACTGTGGGTGAGTTGTTGATCTTGAGATGTTTATTAACCAGGGACAAGATCATTTTAATGAATTTTTGTGAATTCACATCCTCCTCAACTTGACTTGGAAAAAAACTGACCACATGGCGAAGCTTATAACTTTAAATGTGTAATTGTCTAGGCCTGGAATAGACATGAAAATTAATAAAATTGTAAAACCTCATGGGCATTCTTATTGTAAATATATATTTTTCTAGTTCCAGTAGGCTAAGCTCTAAAATATTTTGTGAGGTATGTATATGAACAACTGGAAAATTAAAAAGATCTCAACAACAACAAAACAATTACAAAACCGACATTATTGCCCTATTTCTTGTGAACCCTATCAGGGTTTTTTTTTTTTTTCAGTAAATAGTTTTCAACCTGTTTGTCACAAAATGTTTCGTATGGCTTCAGAAGATTTGGGTATAGTGAACAAGTCTTTCACGATGATTTTATGCCATATTGGAGCTTGACAGTACCAGTCCTCATTCATTTATATTGAAAAAAATAGCCAGAATGTTCTTAACAAGCTATTTTTGTTCTTTGGGAGAAAGGCGGTCAGAATATTCATTTTTGGGTTCCGTTGCCTTTAAAAGAAGATGCCAGAAAGGAAAAGGACCAAAATAAACCGGAGCAAAACAGAAAGAAGCGTGGGTGCTCTTATTCGAACATTAATGTTTCTACCTTTTCCTCCATTTCACAGCTGAGCAGGATTATGTCCCTGCTCCCCTTTCTGCAAGTCACATGACTAGTTTTCGTTTCCCTCCTTGTACTCGTATCGCCAAACCTTACGACGCATGATATCCCACCCCCATTCCCTTCCGTGCACCAGCCACGCATGGTACGGACCTGGTCTTTATCTTAAAATGTCTGTCTCACCACCCCCCCGGTTCGGTTTGTGCGAGGCGAGGTAGAGACAGAGCGGGGAAGACACAGAGGAGAGAGGGTGCGGCGGAGCACTGCAGTGCAGATAAATGAATGCACCACTGGTGGCTGAGTCAGCAGCCCACTCCCAGTTTGGCCCACTGCCTGCACCAACTGTGTCTGAGGAGGAACAACATGCATGCAGTCAACACACACACAAACATATACGGTCAATATGTCTCATGCCTGATCGAAGAACGTTTTGCTTTCGATGTATCACTGGATGAATAGTTTTCAGGTCTCGGAGGCTTATGGGCTCGACCTGATTCTTCTTACATGCATAAAAGTAAATCAAATCTCTTCATTTCAAATTGTTTTTAAGCTCAGTGCTGTATGTTCATTTATCATAGCTATTTATTCGATATGTTACTCCGTAAGGAGCA
Organism: Garra rufa; assembly: GCF_049309525.1. Taxonomy (NCBI): domain Eukaryota; kingdom Metazoa; phylum Chordata; class Actinopteri; order Cypriniformes; family Cyprinidae; genus Garra; species Garra rufa. The sequence continues at coordinate 26,216,678 of NC_133378.1, read as the reverse complement.
GTCTGGGAAAAGGAAAACTACAAACCAGCTGTTTTGATTTATGGTCTGGTGCTCTCAGACTCCACCTATAAAAAAGAGTCCAGTGAATCAATGAAGGGGGGCTATATTACTGTCAAGTCACCCCCATATCCACCAATCGCAGAAGCCACGAGGGTTCTCGAACTCCACCACCTGAGCAGCATAAAAATTACACTGGAACTACAAACATAATGGAGAAACAACATGAAGGTGCTGCTGGGTGTTGTGGGTATTGTAGGCATATCGAATGAATGTAGTGCTGAATTTACGTCACAATCAGTGTGTTCTTGAAATGTCCAAATAATTACATAAACCGATGACACACACACTACAGGCTGCAAGAATGAATCATATTCATTTATTCCTCTGAAGTCCTGTTTAGCCTGAATTATGATAAAGCCGTTTTGGTCTTTTGAATGTTTAAATGAATTTACACTATGACTATATAAAGGTATGTTTATTTAAATCGCATATTCCTTATATTCAAATATAAACGTAGGAACTGATTTAAAAAATTTGAAACCCACAATTAAAGAGCTTGAAAAGTTCAAAAGTTTTCAAACAGTAATATTTTTTAATGTTTTTTTTAAAGAAGTCTCTTCTGCTCACCAAGCCTGCATTTATTTGATCCGAAGTACAGCAAAAACAGTAACATTTTAATATATTTACTATAAAAAATTATAGAAATTGATACTTATTTAACAAGGATGCTTTAAATTGCTCAAACGTGATGATAAATACATTTATAATCAGTGCTGGGCAGTAACTAGTTACTTGTAATCTAGTTACTGTAATATTACTTTTTGCAGTATCTAGTAATGTAACTAATTACTAATAAGATTTCAGTAATAATATTACGGTTACCATCCATAAAATAGCTTAGTTACAATTACTTAGTTACTGCTGATGCCTCAACCCCGCTAAATTAAAATACAACAATTAAATAATTCCTAGATTTATTTTCATAATTGTCATGACTGGCACATGTATGCAAGCAGGTGCAGCAGGCAACCTTGGAATATGAAAAAGCTTACATTCAGCAGATAGAAATATTGCATTATATTGATTTTGTCAGAAAAAAAAACAGATGATCTGAACACCTGTAGCTTTACTTTACTCTGGCATTACATCCCACCAACATCCTTCTGATCAGCATGTGGTACATTATATCACTATAATTAAACATCTTTTTGGAAAATTAAACAGTTTCTTACAAACGTATGTGATTTGACAAAATACATAATGAAATATAATCGTATATGGGTAGCGGAGAAATTACAATCCATGTCAATTATTGAGAATAATACAGAAGAGACATTTAAAATCTTACTGTTCAAAAACTTTTGACTGATAGTGTGCGTGTCAGTCTTGCGTCATTTAAGGTAGTATTTGTGATTTGTAAGTTAATACTTAATTATTTTTTGCATTAATAACGTGAAAATATTTTCTTTGAACATTATGTTTGACAACCATAGACACTAAACAGTGGCGGAGCCAGAGGGGTGTCCGGGGTGGCACTGGACACCCCTGACATCCGATTGGCCACCCCGGGTGCCACCCCAAAATTTTATTTGCTGCTGGCAGTACCTGATGCTTATTGACATCTCATTTGTCTAAAGAAGTTTTAGAATTTTGCCGGTAACGCTAGCCATTTCCAAATCAAGACGAGCCAAAGACATGAGCATCAATGTAAGACGAATAATAAAACATCATTTTTGAAATACTGTACGTTTTATAGTTTATCATAAGGTTTGTTTGCTGGGTAACGTTTATTATCCGTTGTGTAAATTAACTAGGCGACGACGACATCAGTTAACTTAATGAGATTAGAGAGATCAATTCACACTTTAGACAGTTAACGCTATACTTCATCTGTGCTATGGTATTATATGTACATACCATGTTCCATACCATGTACAGGGCTCGAAATTGCGAGCGTTTTGTCGCATATGCTCCCAAAATCTAATTATATATGCAAGAGTGAGAAATTGTTGTGGTGCAACTTGGTTTCATTTCTTTACAAAACTTTCGGTAGCCTACAGCACAGATGCAGTGACAGGTTGCTGTTCGCTCCAACATTACATAACCATTTGAACTTAATCTTTACATTTTTACATTTTAAGTATCAGTCAAAATAGGCTACTGTACAACGCGCCATACATCCACATCATATGATAACTCAGCGGGAGACGTAATTTTCTCTGGGGACACGTTTTTCAAAATCCCGTTTGTGTCCTCCCACTTTCAAATGGTTTTGTTAAAGGTCCACTGAAGTGCCTTGAAACATGCAGCGTTATTCTATGTGGTGATGTACTTTTAACTGAAACAAAAACATATCGCCCAGCCCCGCCCACTTATTTTGAATAGCCAATAGCATTCCATTTATATCTGCTCGGGCCAGAGCCGTTAAGCTCGGTAAAGCTGCATTTGTAAGCTTATGACAGCCACAGACTAATAAATTACCCCACAGATTCAATATGAAACTCTTGCTAAAACAAAATAGTGATCATAATCATGCTGAGGCTGTGTAGTTTAATACATGCCGATCGCACATATGATCCGCTCCGTGTATTGCGTCTCTGTGTAGGGGGCGGGACACTACGGACTCTAGAGAGCATTTGATTGGACAGACCGTTTGATGAGAAACTGAAGTGCACGGTGATATCATCAAAATCGTTGATTCATATTGGCGGAAGTGACGAGACTGTAAGTTTTGAATGCTCATATCTTGTAAACGCGAATTTTGTCGTTGTTTTGAAGCACACTAGCTTATAGATAATCTTAAGGCTAATTAATTCATATTAAAAGCCAAAAAACTTTAATTCTGATTTCAGGGGGACTTTAAAGTAATCTCTTGTATTGTAGAATGCACGCTCAGCGCTGCTGAGAGTTTCGCGCGATCATTAAAACGAAACCAAAACGCGCACCGCATTCAAAAGCAATCTTGAAAGATTCAGTCTCTATTTGCACATTGAATATTGAAAGAGTAGCCTACTTTGATTATGGCTGCATGTATTCTACACGACTAAGAAACAACTGTGTCGTTTATTTTTGTCATTTATAATATATTTTGTTATTTATGTAGATTCTTAAAAAATGCAGTGGTTGTCTCAAATTTAAATGGCTGTACCTATAAATGGCTTCTTGTCCCTTGCTTAAGGCATAAAATAAATATGTAAAAAAGGCTTTCAGAATCAGCCCATTTGCTTGTAAAACATCGGCAATCAGAATAGACCATGAAGAATCAATATCGGTGCATTACTAAAAAAGAAATTGGGTGCTCCTATTTTTTATTTTTTTTTTTGTAAAAAGTGAATTTTGTGCCCTGTATATAAGTTATTATATTTAATTAACAATGTTATTTGGACTTTGTAAAATGTCTCTTGTTACACCAGTGAGCAATGCAACTTGCGAGAGAAGCTACTCTGCGTTAAAACTTATTAAAACCCACCTTAAGACAACGTCTGATGGCAGGTTAAGTCACCTAGGGATTCTCAGTGTTGAGTCAAGGAGTGCACGCTCCCTCAACATGGATGAATTTGTGAAACGTTTTGCCAGTTCTCATCAGAACAGCAGAATTATGTTGTTTTAAACATAACTAGGATAAGTTTGTAAGTGATGACTAAAATTGTGTTTTTGTTTTCAAATCGAGTTTGATGTATGCTCTAATTGCAGTATTTTTTGTTTAGTTGTTTTTTCTTTATTCTAATGTTTTTGTAAATGAACTCAGCATTATTTTTGCAAATAAAACTTTAGAATTCCTTAATTTATTATTTCAACTTTATGAGTAGAGTTCGTGTGTGAGGACCCCCTGAAATAGCAGTGGCCACCCCCTGGCCACCCCATGTAAAAAATTCTAGCTCCGCCACTGACACTAAAAACAGGTGAGCGCTTATAAAACCGTTCTGAAGTAAAGCGCTCCGGCTAGTGGTGGCTATAGCGTAACTGCATTCTTCATATTTTACTAAAATGGTGTGAAAAAGTAGTTCTGTTGGAACAAACATAATAAAGTACTATAAATGTTACTGTTTTTGATATAAATCTCAAAATAACTTTTGGTACTTCTTCCATGATTTGGGGTTGTACATGGGTTGTGAAATGAGAAAATATATTTTCTCTTAAAAACATCACCTAGACAAAACTAGACATAAGGGTCATTTTTTTAAACTGAGATATACATATATATGTGAGAAAGCTGAATAAACAGCTTTTACATTAATGTAAAAATCTGGAATCTGAGGGTGCAAAAAATAAAAATATTAGGCAAATCACCTTTGAAGTTGTCCAAATAAAGTTCTTAGCGATGCATATTACTAATCAAAAATTAAGTTTTGATGTATTTACGGTAGGAAATGTACAAAATATCTTTATGGAACATGATCTTTACATACTATCCTAATGATTTTTGGCATAAAATTGATCATTTTGACCCATACAATGTATTTTTGGCTATTGCTACAAATATACACGTGCTAAGACTGGTTTTGTGGTCCAGAGTCACATATGATTTGTTGACAGGTAATTGGGTTACATTCTCCATGTCATATGAGAAATAGTCTACTGTACAGCATATTGCAACACCTCTAGTTCTGTGTTCATATGGGGAGATGAAATGTTAAATGCTTATTATATACGTTTTCTGCTGAGGGAACCACTGCTTTTTCATAAAGTATGACAAAACATCTTGAAACTCCTGTTGTATATTATAATGGACATCTGATCAGGGGACCTGCAACAGTCAGGTAGCCTCTTTTAGAAAGAAAATTTTGGTATTTTCTTATATACGTTGTTTGAATGTGGATCCCCCATGAACTTTTCAACTTGAAATACCACTGTGTATGTGTCATGTCTTTCAGACAGCTGCACAGCAGATGCTGTCAAGTAACAAGTCTGGTCCTGAGTGGAAACATGACTGTTCATTAAAATTCTTCTGATATATTCTAGTTAATGTTGTTTGACTATTAGCATGAAGTTTTTTCTACCTCCCAGCTTATATAGGAAGACACTGGCGTAGAAAGCATCCAACCACAGAGACATCTGTATGTTAACGAGATAAAGTAAGTAATCAGAAACAAATGGCTCGATCTGTGGATACACTAAACAATTAAAACAGTTATAGTTATAAGTTATAAAATCCAATTTGTACCTGACCAGTTATACACAACATAAAAGCTTCTAAACCAATTCATATAGCTGTTTCATGCTAACTACTGTATCACTGTATATATTAATTTCCTGTGTATTTCTACAACACACAATTACAGCTAGAAAAAAAGACCAAGACGAGGGAGCTTACATTGATTTTGGACGGACAGAGAGGATAACATTTTCCAGGAACTGAAGTAAGTTAAATGCAGCTGTTCAGTCACGATGCCAGTTTGTAAACCAACTCAAAATGACTAATTTACCATGTGTTCCCTTAAGAATTTCTTGCAATTCTTTGAATTGGAATCATGAGCACAGCAAAGTCTGTGGTCAACAGTGGAGAGATTTGATTTGCTGCTAAGCAGACATCATTTTTTGTGCTCATTGTTTGCACAAAAAAGGGGGTTTAAGCATAAAAACAATAAGTGTAATATTGCTTTAAATTGTTGTTTTCCAAAAAAAAGAAATTAATTAATTAATAAAATATATATATATTATATAATAACTATTTACTACAATATATAGACTATATATACTACAAAAAAACTATTTATGACATTTTAAAAGACAAATTACTTTAACCCCAAATACTAATTGGTTGTAATTCTACATTTTTAAAATTTGCCACTATCCAAGGTTTTGCCAATTCGTCAGTAAGAATTTCTTATTCATTTAAAACAATACAATTCAATATGCTTCCTTATTCTTTTATGGTTTTTTTTATATGTAAAAGTCAGAATAAGCATGTTGTTTGCGCTTTTAATACTGTTACACTGAATGACAATGTAACATTATTTAAACTCAATTTTGTCATTTTATTCTACAAACACGTATTTGAAACATTAAAAGTAAACACTTATTTGCAAAATTGAATGTGCTTTCGATGGACATAAAATAACTTTTCTAAATTTCTTTGGATGTGGACATCTTAACGTCTTGACCCGTGTGTGTGTGTGTTTTAGGACATCTATATTTCATTTATTTATTTAAAATTTTTTGAAAGGTCAAGAATCGGCTGTAGTGTGAAAGTAGATGTCAAAACTGCACCAGTAGGCTATTATTTTGGCATAGCCTGTGTCACACTTTCCAAACTTAATTGCAGCCTAGTCCTAAATATGTTATCATATTAATTCATTCAAATGAATATGACTTTTCCAAAAGAAAAAATATATATTATCGATCTGTTTTTGTTTAGGAAAATTATACCAGACCAAATGGAGTAAACCTAATTTTGTTAATTTTCAAACAGCCATTGTTTTCCAAGCAAATCAAAGCGTAAATATATGTTATTGTAGGTAGGCCTACCACCAGGGTCAAACTCTTAATATAACTTTAAAAATTAACATTATTTTATTTATTTTTTTCAACATCTGTAGATCAGTCACATGACAAATGTCATGAAGAACACATGACATGAAGGAAAGATGGCAGCGTCCAAAAACGAAGCAACTGCCATTGAGATGAATGGGAACGCGAACGGATAGCGCTCTCCAGGTACTACAGACCACCATTCCATCGTACAATGCTAAAAGTATCACGATAACCACATTTTCTGCCCAAACCGAACCTATACAACAGTAAAAACACGAAATATAGTACTTTAATGAACGTTTTTATCTGTGAGGAACTGCTAAAAAGTCGACTCTTGGACACCTGTTTACTAGCTCATGCTTACTAAGACAGAAACTTGACAGAAATTTGTTGGTTGGAATGTTTAAACATTCATGTCAAAAGATTAAAACAATAACATAAGCATATAGGCCTGTATCTGTTTTGGTATCTGTGGTAATGCGTGTAAGCTCTCACAAGGGGGCGTTATTTAGCTGATAATATTTTATAGCTAATGCTTATGTTAAAAACACAGTGTAACAACCTTTTCGCACTTTCAAATGAATAACATTATTTTTTGAAATATTGTATTATATTTAAATATAATATAAGCGACGTTTTATAATATGACTTTAATAAGGTTTTTCAACCTCGTATTTGTCAAAAGTGTCAGGAGATGTCAGCGTTGCAGTTTATTTACATATTTTAAGCTGGCGTAGGTTCTCCTTTACACATCTTTACAGTTCTACTTTGTCTGTCCCACTTGTCCAGACAAGGCACAGTACTTAATGACTGATTCAAATTCATGAGTCTGTTATTACTGTAAACGTAGAGCTGGAAAAGTGTATGCCAAATTGACATAGATGTTTAATTCATTTTGTGAATTATTGAGTGCATTTCCTCCATTGTCTTGTTCCCCAGTCAAAGTCATAGTTGACCACTGGTTGAGGTATTAATTAGTAATGAATTTGCTTCTGTATTTTCTTTTTATTGTGTTTTTCCATTATGCAACTAAAAGAATGTTTTGCAATGCACTTGTGTGCATTACTACTTTTGTATTTGTGTTAATGTGTATTTCATTTGTGCGTGCGTGCGTGCGTGCGTGCGTGTGTGTGTGTGTGTGTGTGTGTGTGTGAGAGAAAGAGAGGTATAACAATATTAGAATGTGGTGCCTGGATGTCCTTGCTAGATTTGTAATAAGCAGACTGCATGTATTATTCAGGGTGGTGTGGACAGGTCCTACTCTGCTCCATGCTCTCTCGTCCTGGCTCGTCCCCCAGGGACTGGATGCCTAAATTACTATTTCTATTTGATATATTCCCATAGCCCAGCCCTTAAAATGCATAGGGAGAGAATGGTGTGTTGCGTGGGGGTCACTATGTAGCGGTCACTCCCGTGGAAGTCAGAGGTGGACTAGTGGATACAGATTTATGCATTCGTTCCTGTGATATCATAAAACAGCAATGTCACCTTTCTGCGAGTATGCTGATCTGAATAGGTCAGAAAGGGAAAATTCTGTTTAACTGAATTGTGAGCACATTTTGTTTTTGTATTGAATTTTTTTGAATCACAAATCTGGTGTTGTCATGGTTGATATGTGGTTGGTGGCTATTTATTTCATATTTTATTATAATCTATTTTTTTTTAATCTACACATGCTCTTGCCAAGTTCTTGAAATGTACTCATGTTATTCATGATATTCAGTTGTATTTTTTCAATATTAATAATATAATATTTAAAAAAAAATATATATAAATATCATTATGCTTTTGGTACATGCCATTTTACAGTCTTAACTAACCTTGCCTTTCATAAATGGTCGAATTATCAACCTTGATACAGTACAAAGTACAGCAAAAACAGTAACATTTTGAAATATTTTTAATACTTAAAATAATTGTTTCTATTTGAATATATTTTAAAATGCAATTTATTCCTGTGATTTCAAAGCTGAATTTTTAGTGTCATTGCTCTAGTCACATGATCCTTCAGAAACCATTCTAATATTCTGATTTTATGCTCAAAAAACATTTATTATTATTATTAATAATGTACTCAGTTGACAACAGCTGAGTGCTTTTTTTCAGGTTTCGTTGATGAATAATAAGTTCAGAAGAACAGATTTATCTGAAATAGAAATCTTTTGTAACATATGACATATCAATGTCTTTATCATTACTTTTAATCAATCCTTGCTAAATAAAAATATTAATTTCTATAATTTCTTTCCCCAAAAAATCCAAAACAAAATCTTTTATTTTAGATAAATGCTGATATTTGGATCTTTCTGTTCATCAAAGTATCCTGAAAAAAGTACTCAACTGTTATAAATATTGAAGATGATGATGATGAATATAATAATAATAATAATAATAATAAATGTTTATTGAACAGCAAATCAGCATATTAGAATGATTTCTGAAGAATTGTGTGACACTGAAGACTGGAGTATTGATGCTGAAAATTTAGCTTTGATCACAAGAATAAATTACATTTGAAAATATATTTAAATGCAAAGCTGTTATTTTAAATAGTAAAAATATTTCATAATATTACTGCTTTTGCTGTATTTTGGATAAAAATAAATGCAGAAAAATAAAGAAGAGACTTCTTTAAAATCTTACTGGCCAAAACTTTTAAATGGTAGTGTACATAAAGTTATTAAATAATTTATTTTTATTACATTTTTAATGCATTTTAGAATGAATTTAAATTTGTAGATTCAGACAAAAAGACTGTTGTTGACCAAGTTATGTTTACTAAATATAAAACTATAAAAATAAAATAAGACACTCATTTTTGGCTCAGTAGAAACCATTATTTTTGAATCTTTCATGTGTTGAGGGAGGCCTGAAAAAAGATACGGCTTCTTTTCAAGTAAACAGGTTTTAGAGCCTGGAGTAGTTTCATTGGTTTCTCTCCAGATGCTGTTTCATGGCCAGAGCTGTGAGCTAATTACACCTTTGTTGCTAATGTTCCTGCCAATAAACACTGTAACTGAGGTCAATAGTTTAGCCGGGCCTTTTTTTCTCCATTTATTTGGCCTGTTAATGATAGGATATCAGATTCCGATCTCTTTTTCCTGTGGTGGCCCCTCTTCGCTCCCCTGCTCTCTGCCATAGCCTGGAGGAGTGTGGAGCTGAGGCGAGCATCTGGGCGAAGCCTGCTGAATGGGGCCCTTTCTTGCCAAAGCCTGCGGTCCAGCGAACGCATGGCAACACGCGCGCTGCCCTAGCGAGAATGGGCTCCTATCATAACAGCACTTCAAGGCTCGCTTTTCACATCTCCTCCTTCTTTCCTCCCTAAACTCACACCCTTCCTTTTCTGTCATCTCCTCCTGTCCCGTTCTCACCTTTCACCCCTCTCGCTCTCTCCCCCGGTTCAGCGTTTAAAAAACCTTCGGGTTGGATTGTGTAAATAAAACGGCGAAGATCTCGGCCAGAAAGATTTATTGAAAACCGAACAGGCATGGTGGTCCGGGAGTCCGTTGAGGAGGTCAGATAGATGAAAATGACTTGTAACAAGATCATAAAATAAGGACAATGCTTTGGAAAAGAAAAAGCCTTGACTCGTTCAGCTGGGGGTGGGGATGAGAAGCTGAACTATTGTCTCAGGTTCGAATGATCTCGCAAATGAACAGACTCACGAAGCCCTGCCTCTCACTGAAGAGCTGGTGCATTCCAAGGTCACAACTTAAAGTGAATTGGAGTAGAAAGACATTGTTAAAGAGATCGTTCACCCAAAAATGAAAATTACCCCATTACTTACTCACCCCCAAGCCATCCTAGGTGTATATTACTTTCTTCTTTCGGACAAATACAATTGGAGTTTGTATTAAAAATGTCCTGGCTCTTCCAAGCTTTATAATGGCAGTGAATGGCTGTTGAGATTTTGAAGTCCGATAAAATGCATCCACGCATTATAAAAAGTACTCCACACAGCTCCGGGGGGTTAATAAAGGCCATCTGAAGTAAATCGATGCATTTGTGTAAGAAAAATATCCTGAACAGTTAAACTGCCTGCTGTTCTTCTGAAAAATCCTTCAGGTCCCGCAAATTCTTTGGTTTTCCAGCATTTTTGTGTATTTGAACCCTTTCCAACAATGACTGTATGATATTGAGATCCATCTTGTCACACTGAGGACAACTGAGGGACTCATATGCAACTATTATAGAAGGCTCAAACTCTCACTGATGCCCCAGAATGAAAAAAACCCCCAATGCATTAAGTGAAAACTTCAGGGTAAAGGATTGAATGAATGAATGTCAGGTTAAAACTTATTTTGTCTTCTGGGAAACATGTAATTATCTTCTGTAAGTACTAAATGAAAGAATATGATATTTAGGCAAAATAAGAAAAATGTACACATCTCTATACTGTTCAAAAGTTTTCACCCCCCAGCTCTTAATGCATTGTGTTTCCTTCTGGAGCATCAGTGAGCATTTGAACCTTCTGTAATAGTTGCATATGAGTCCCTCAGTTGTCCTCAGTGTGAAATGATGGATATTAAAATCATACAGTCATTGTTGGAAAGGGTTCAAATTAGGGGTGGGCATAGATTAATTTTTTTAATCTAGATTAATCTAGATTAAATCTTGGAATTAATCTAGATTAATCTAGATTAAAATGGCTAATTTGAATTCTGCTGAAGGCATTCAGAATATGTGTGCTACCCAAATAATGACTAAAAGTAAGTCTTTGAGAATGGATCATAAAGCTCATAAAGCTGTTCTATGATAATTTGTTGATGAAAATAAATTATGTTCAATTAGATGTACTTGTGTTTACTAACTAACTAACAATGAAATTATTTTTTCTACCTATTAGATTGTGTTTTTTTAACGTCAACACCTACCCAACCCATTACATGTTACACCGTACTTTTATTTTGACAGGTTGCCGTGAAGTTTCTGTGTATACAATATGATATGATGCTAGTTTTCTCAAATGAAACGGTAAAAGTGACACTCACAGCAGTTTTGGAGATTGAGTTTATCTGTTCATGTGAGATGGAAATGCCAAAAATTACCGGGAGCGTCACGTGTGTTTCAGTATGCGTGTAGTAAAAGCTCGCCTCCGCCATTCATACACACAGCTAGGCAAACGGAACATATCGGATTCATATTAAAACGGTCTTTTTGCTTTTCACTTTTCACATACACTAGTCCATATCGCGATTTGAATTAAGTGACAGACCAACATTTGATTTATGAATCCAAAAAACGACGAATTTACGTGGCATTTCGCTATAGTAGATTCGGTTTTTATGAATGGAGGACGACGCGACCCCGTCTGTGTTTTGGCGGAGGAGACTTAAAGGGGGTCGCACACCGAACGCGCAGCGCAGCGCCGCGTCGCGTCGCGCCACGTCTTTAAAATTCGAACACATAGTTTTCTATGAGCATACGCACACCGGCGGCGCCATTCGGCGTCTGTCCGCGGCGCCCAGCTACGACTCAAGGGGGTCGCACACCGAACGCGCAGCGCAGCGCCGCGTCGCGTCGCGCCACGTCTTTAAAATTCGAACACATAGTTTTCTATGAGCATACGCACACCGGCGGCGCCATTCGGCGTCTGCCCGCGGCGCCCAGCTACGACTCAGGAAGCTGTTCAAATTTCTGCCGCGCCACAGAGCGCCATCTGCATAGTTTTATATTAAATAACATCATATTTGTCTCAAATCGTCCTATTAGATTAAAAAAACAAGATACCACTGCTGCAAAATACTACTTACATTAGGTTTACAGCTTGAAAAAAATGTAAACCTATATAATTAATTCATATTTTATTTTCTCGAGACATTTTTACATAGGCTACGCAAAATCTAAAGTCCTATGTAACATTTGCCTGTCATTATTATATTCACTGTCTTTGACTGCCATCTATTGGATTTACAAGGTCACAACCGTCATTCAGGTCATTTAAATAACGGTGTAGCGGAGCGCGATGGACAACGAAAAACTGATCAAGGAAGTAGGGAAATAGAAATAGCCAGAATTATTTGCAACAAATCATAGATTCAACATAAGGAATTCATCAGCTTATGCTGGGGACACACTACACGACTAGCAGAAGCATTCTAAGACTGACCTGAACACACTTAACGATTGTTTCCACCGACTGGAGTCCGATTTAGTCTTTGACAATCGGAAAGGAGCACAAACCTAATGACTGAGTCACTCCACTCCACAACACACTTAACGATTGGTGAGTCACGACTGGACAAATTCTGCCAAACCCAAAAAAATTAAATAAAAAATACAGTGTAGGCTACTCCAACCGCAGCATCTACCCGCGCTCCCTCAGCCGCACCAAAATACAACACCGCGGTACTTTATTTGACACCTGTTTTACCTATTGAAACGTTGTAACTTATTTTTATTATAATATGTCTTTTCAAATGCCTAGGTCTGTTTAATTTCCTTAATTATAACATTTCTAGCACTACTTTTAAAAGGTTTATTCAAGCAATAATATATAAATGATATCATGCATGCTTGTCTAAAATCAGGGATTAGAAACGAATTGGTTCCAGGTAAAATGGTATTTTTTTCTTTACATTTACAGAGAATGAAACGAACGAAATTAAACATTAATCTACTTAATAAATTCAAGGCACTATAATTTTCTTATCCATTTGATACAACTGTTATAGCTATACAATTAATTTATATAGAATAATTGTACTTCGTCATATTCGTGATTTATGAAATTATATATAAAAACTTCGTTTTGAAGTGTAAGCTATTCGTTTTGTTTGTATATTTATTATGAAGAAAATTCGTTAACCTAGCCTTTAAAGTTGATTTAATATTGTTTTAGAAGAAGTTAAAAGTTAAGAAAAAAATAGGATTAAGTCTGTAGTTTATATATATTTAGGGCAATAGGCTAATCTTTTTTCTTGACTTTTCTTACACCGCAGATCGAAATAAAATCATTCTTGATCATCTTTAAAATAGGAGAATCACTGAGAATCAGAGCGCGGGGCACAAACGAACGCGGGGTTAGTTGTAACGCGTGGTTTAAATATTTCCACACATGCAAGCATAACCAAATTTTCAGTATTTACTAGTTGGCGTAGCAACACTATGCAGAGAAAAAAAGTGCGCCAAAATGCAAAAGCCTTTTGAAGATATCGCAGAATATTTTGTTTACCATAGTAAAAGTACATTTCTGGCTGAAAATAATTTTTTCATTTCAGCTTTTGGTATTCATTTAAAATGAGACAAATAGGCTATTATATTTTATTCTCCAATCTGTTGTTTATCAGTTTAGAAAGTTTATTAATGGTTCTCAAACCAGCAAGACAGTAACCTGTATTATATTCCAGTGGCGCAGAGAACGTTGTAACACTGTGTTATTAAACTATGATATTCGATGCAATTTACACTATTGACTTTCATGGATTTTATTGAGAAATGTAAAGCATTTTGGCTCGTTTATGTGTGTTGTTTATGTGTGTCGTGACTCGTGTTCTTTGCGAGCTGTGTGTGGACAATGTGTGTCCACATTGTTTTGAACTACTGTACAGCTGTGTGTTGCGATCAGGGCCGTTCCATGTGGCAATGTGTTCATTGTCAAACTCCAAAATTGGATTCTTTTTATTATTATTTTTTTTAAACGTCATTACTTTATTTGAAAAAGTGAATGCATGCATTTTATTGACAAAATATTTTAGTTTGTTGTGTAAATGTTTTTCATTCGATCAGATAGCATTTTAAGCTGTCATATGGTCGTGTTATAATGTATCCCACCTACGGGGCATGTTGTCACATTTCACTACCTTTCTTTTGAGGTAAATAACGAAAAACGTATACACTGTAAATATGAAACAAAGCCACATATTTGTACTAGACAAGTGTGAAAACAATGTGGACAAAAATTGTACTCCAAACCCCTCTCAGACTAGGCTATACAAACCATGAAATTCAAAAAGTGTTATGCGCTCCCCTTTTGAAAACGAAACTATTTAAATCTGTGTAGCCTTAAGTTATGAATTAAAAGAAAGGCGAAATAAATCACATCAAGACCAATCTGTATTTTTCTTGTAATCAAGAACATTTTTTTGGACAAAATTACCTAATTAATGCAGAATTATGTTTGACAGTGAACGCATCTCCACCGCATAGCTGCATAAAATCGCTGGTGTCAGTCGCAAATATTAAACATGTTTAAAAAAATCTTAGTGAAAACGACTGGCTCTTGAATTCTAAGATTATTATCTTTAGACACCACACACTATGCGATTTTTTGTGACGACTATAAACAGCGACTGAGCCCGACTGGAACAGACTATGCCCGACTAGGCACGATCTGTGATCAAGACCAAATTCCATTCATAATCGGCATGAAAATCGTGTAGTGTGTTCTCGGCATTAGAGGAAGATTACCGATGTCATCGGTTTTTCAGGTAAGAATGTTCAATTTTGTTTACGTACGATCTGAGGTAAAATGTATAGTGAGCAACTGTATGTAATTGTACAGTACAATCATAAAATAATGTACAGTACAGGCATTGTCATTTCATGTCCTTAAAAATATCAATACTGTTGACCACAAAATGACAATTATTTTATTTTAAATACAAACCCTCATGTTGAATTTAGACTCCAATAAACTGCCTCAACAACAATACGATTATAATTGAAGTTTACAAAGAAATAAGTAGGCCTATACCTTACACAACAAAATAGCATGTAGTTTTTTATTGAGCAAACAAATCATATTACTAGCTACAGCATAAGGAATGTTGAAATTGCTTGTAATAATACAAAATGCTACTAATTGATGAATGGGAATCTAGCCTAAAAATGAGCTGGCGCGTATAGAATGTGCGCGTCCGGTGTGCGATACCTCCAGCTGTCCTCGACGCGACGCGACGCGACGCTGCGCTTCTCGTTCGGTGTGCGACCCCCTTTAAACGCGCGACCATATTCTATAGTCTTTGGTATACATCCGCGTTAAACTATCAAGGTGAAAGTCATCATAGCTTGCGTAGTTTAGACCCAGCTCCCAACCCAAATTTGAGAATAGATTAACGGCGATATTTTTTTATCGCACGATAAGAGTTTCACGTTAACGCAGCACGTTAACGCCGATAACGGCCCACCACTAGTTCAAATACACACAAATAGAAAACCAAAGAATTCGTTGGACCAGCAGGCAGTTTAACTGTTCATGACAAACAAGGGACTCATGAACAACTATCACTAAAAAAGCAAACAAACACCGAACTTAAGAATCAAGTATATGTAACATTTTAAACGGGGTGATTTTTATAAATTCAACTATTATTTTATTGTGTGGACTATATGTAAACATCTTTGATGTGAAATAAACATGTATGATCCCTCTTATTTTAGTAAAATAACATTTTGGAGATTCTGAAAGGGTCATGTAAACCTTTGACCTCAACTGTATCTGTATTTTGTCTATGGCTTGACAGTAAAACCATCTTTTGAAATATATGTGGAAATTAATTATGTGACTTCCTGTGTACAGATTCAGGCTGCATTGAAGACACTGCACACCCTTCTGAGCTGAAATCCTGTTAACCCATGACCCATCACTTGACCCAGTGAAGTGTTGGAGGGGACAAAATTGAAACAATGAAACACTAAGAGTCACAGTCTTGTGCTTAAGTGCGTAAGAGAAAAGTAAATCTCTTTTGTTGCTGTTTTACAGTGAACAGTTTAAGTTGTGTTGGAAGTGTGATGTTATAAGTATGAGTGTCTCAGCCATATCCACTAGTATTTGATCAGAATCACAATGACAGCGAATCTGATGTCTTGTTCGGTGATGCTCGTAGGTGAAGGTCTGGGATCAAGGACACCGAAGCACATCACTGCCACCTTACCTGTCAGCTTTAATGGCTTCATGCTTGCTTCTCTACCTCTTACCTATTCCACTGTAAGTATGTTTATACAATTTTTGAAACTAGACAAAACAAGCTTTAAAATATACTTAAACAGCTAAGAATCAAGATGTAAGCTCACATAGTATATATTTTTTCATTTGCTCCCTCAACAAACACATGGTTTATTTATGAACTAGGACTCACTATCTTGGAAAATATAAATAAATGAGCATTTCTAGACTTGGACAGTCATGGAAATTAATAAAATCTTAAAACATTTTCTAGTTAGTTCATGCTCTAAGATATTTTATTGTGTAGAAACTGCTGAGAAATTAGAAAAGCAGAAATAGAAAAGTCATTTAGAAATATGTGACCCTGGACCACAAAACCAGTCTTAAGTAGCATGGGTATATTTGTAGCAATAGCCCAAAATACATTGTATGGGTCAAAATTATCAATTTTTTTAATTCTAAAAGTCATTAAGATATTAAAAAAGATCATGTTCCATGAAGATATTTTGTAAATTAATATGCATGGCTAAAAACTTAATTTGGACAACTTTAAAAGCAATTTTCTCAATTTTTTAAAATTTATTTGCACCCTTAGATTCCAGATTTTCAAATAGTTGTATCTATCTAATATTCTCACACATATCCTAAAAAAAACTTTTCAGCTTTCAGATGATGTATAAATCTTAATTTAAAAAAATTGACCCTTTAGACTGGTTTTGTGGTCCAGGGTTACATATTAAAACGTGTAATAAAAAGTGTAAATGAACATTCAGTTATTAAAACTTCTGAAATTATGGAGTTTAATGATTTTCATTAATAAAATAATTATAAATGTAGTTACACTCCTTGTTTTATGAAGATGTTTTGTAAATTTCCTACCGTAAATATATCAAAGCTTAATTTTTTATTAGTAATATGCAAGCTAAAAACTTAACTTGGACAACTTTAAAGGCAATTTTTTTTTTCTTTGCACCCTCAGGTTTTCGATTTTTTCAAATAGTTATATCTCGGCCAAATATTGTAACAAATATCCTATCAACATTTTTTCAGATTTCAGATGATGTATAAATCTCAATTGAAAAAAAATGACCCTTATGACTGGTTTTGTGGTCCAGGGTCACATAATAAAATGTGTAAAAAAAAAAGTGTAAATGTTGAAGAATTATTAGTTATTAAAACTTCTGGAATTATGATTAATGATTTTCATTACTAAAATAATTATAAATGTAGTCACGCTTCTTGTTTCTGTAAATGCAAAATAGTCGAATGAAATCAGCTTTGTCATTACAATAAAGTACCAGAAATATTTTGGAGTCCTTCAAATATTGTCTTTCATAATAAGGGCTCTTGAAGTCAAGGTTGAGAACTGCTGGTTAACATGTACAAATTTGTATTTTATACAGCGTTGTCTATATATGCACATGAGACTACAGATTTTAATCCTTCAAATGTTTAATCAATTTCAGTTATACTTCAGTTGACACTAGACATGCTTTATGTGTACTGCTATGTACAACCTGGATTTTAGTATTTAGTAGCATTTTTTGTATTTCAAAGTTTCTTCTGTGTAGTAAATAAATATTTTAGAGGTGCTAACAATCTTCTACAAGAAACTGCTATATAAGTCAAACAGCAACTAATCAAAACACACCATATTAGCTGTACAGTTTGTGGTGGATGGTTCAGGAAAACCTGTTGTGGTTAATGCCATATAAGTGAGCGGAAAGGTGTGGCAATTGCTGTAGAACATTGTGGACCACTGATAATGCTTATCTAGGGAACACTCCTTGTAGCTTGTTAGCAATTCTGAGGTGTATATTTACACATATGGTTTAAATATAATGTTATATATTCAATATAATAGAGGATACTCCTATGAACCTGTAGGTTTTCTTTTCTGAAGTTAGTTGTATAAAATAGTTCCATTATGACCCATCTTGCTTAAAATATATGCCTTTGTAGACATTCTGAGTAAAAGTGATACCAATTACCACCACCATCAAAGTGGCTGCCCTCCACAAATGTACCTTATAGTGATTAGATTTTTCAAGGCTGTGGATAGCAGATTAGATTTATTCCCCCACCACAGTTAATCCACTCATCTCAGTGTCTCATGCATTGAAGAGCACTCATAATTGCAGCATGGCGATAAAGGGGCAGAAGTACCCGGCTTACGGGCCCGTAAAGAAAAGGCCGATCTGCTGGAACAATGACAATCGGACTGGAGAATTAAACGCGTCAGTGACCTGAGCTTTTCCCCTATGCTCTTCGTCCCATTGTGCTGGGCTGATTGATTTTGACTGGGGTCACCTAAGCCCGTGCTGGGAGGCATGGTGCGCTGCGCACGGGGCTAAACGTTTACATGCATTCATTTAAACACACATGCATGAGCACATACATGGGGACAGCAGCCTGCGTAGGTTTTACTGTACCAAATGTGTATGTGTCAGTTTGGATTTGTGGGTAATTTGTGAATATGCATGCATATGCAATTTTTTGTTAAAGAAGAAGAAATTAGGGCTGTAGCTATCAAATATTTTAGTAATCGAGTATTCTGCCGAAAATTCCATCGATTAATCGAGTAATCGGATAAAACATAGGTTTGCTTAATTAAAGAGCAATATTAAATATACAAGAGAAATTGAGACAGGTTTCTTAAAATCTACATTTTTTTTTTAAATGCATAGTATGCAACAATATTTTCCATCAAAAATAAGCATTTAGTTATTACCAATTTTTTTACTGTCTGTGCTTGTACTGTGAACAATAACAAAATTGACTGAGATGAATTAAGTTATATAAATTCTGGGTTTAAAATAAAGCATTTTCTGAGAGACAAAAACAAATAAAAATAAATAACTTTCAAAATTACTTTTTTTATTATCAAAACTAAGGCATACATTAAAATAAATTATTAATAGTAATACAAAAACACTGCCTTTAAGTCTTGCAACTTAACTTTAAGAACTAAAAGTTGTTTTAAAATGTATAAATTTTGCTACGGTTAACGTTGCGCATGTTGTTTACACTACTCCTTCGATTTCAACCCTCGAAAATGGAGACTTTTGAAAACGCTGTAGACCCACTGATCTATAATAGAGAACGCATATGCAAATTTTTTTTTGAAGAAGAAATGAGTACTTTTATTCAGCAAGGATGCATTGAATTGATCAAAAGTGACTATACAGGCATTTATAATGCTACAAAATATTTCTATTTTAAGTTAACACTGTTCTTTTAAACTTTCTAAGCAGCACAACTTTTTTCAATGTTGACCATAATAATGAATGTTTCTTGAGCATCAGCACATTAGAATGATTTTTGAAGGATCTGAAGATTAAATTACATACAATATACACTACCAGTCAAAAGATTTTTAATGTTTTTTTAAAGAAGTCTTTTTCTGCTCATCAAGCCTGCATTTATTTGATCCAAAGTGCAGCAAAACAGTAAAATTTTTAAATATTTTTACTATTTAAAATAACTGCTTTCTATTTGAATATATTTTCAAATGTAATTTATTCCTGTGATTTCAAAGCTGAATATTTAGTACCATTACTCCAGTCACATAATCCTTCAGAAATCATTCTTATATTCTGATTTGCTGCTCAAAAAACATTTATTATTGATATTATTATGTTGAAAACAGCTGAGTAGAATTCATTTAGGTTTTTTTTAATGAATATAAAGTTCAGAAGAACAGCATTTATCTGAACTAAACATTCTTGTAACATTATTAATGTCTTTATTATCACTTTTGATCAATTTAAAGCATCCTTGCTAAGTAAAAGTATTCTATTAACTATACTGACTTCAAAAGCTTTTTATTTCAGAAAAATGATCATCTTTGGATCTATTCAAAGAAATGTACTCAACTGTTTTAAATATTGATAATAATAATAATAATAATAAACATGTTTCTTGAAAAGCAAATCAGCATATTAGAATGATTTCTGAAAGATGATGTGACGCTAAAGACTGGAGAAATGAAACTGAAAATGTGGCTTTGATCCCATGAATAAATTACATTTTAAAATATATTAAAATAGAAAGCTGTTATTTTATATAGTAAAACATTTTCTATTTTTGCTGTATTTTGGATCAAATAAATGCAGGCTTGGTGAGCAGAAGAGACTTCTTTAAAAACATTAAAAATATTACCGTTCAAAAACTTTTGACTGGTAGTGTATATTCAGTAAATTGGTATTTTAAATGGTAAAAATATTTCATAATAAATATAAATATACGCAGATATAAAAAAATTAAGAACTTTTGACCATTGTGTAGATGAACTTCATATTTTCATTACAGAATTCTTTGCCATACCGCACTTGTTATTTGGTGTATTCAACCCACTAAAAACAAGCCCTACAGTATGTTTAAGGAAAGGAAAGGAGGTGAAGTGAGGCCAAGTATGGTGACCCATACTAGGAATTTGTGCTCTGCATTTAACCCATCCAAGTGCACACACACAGTAGTGAACACACACACACCGTGAACACACACCCAGAGCAGTGGGCAGCCATTGCTGCGGCGCCCGGGGAGCAGTTGGGGGAACGGTGCCTTGCTCAAGGGACTCACCTCAGTCGTGGTATTGAGGGTGGAGAGAGTGCTGTACATTCACAATCTCCACCTACAATCCCTGCCGGACCTGAGACTCGAACCTGCAACCTTTGGGTTACAAGTCCGACACTAACCATTAGGCCACGGCTGCCCCCAATGTTTGTTAGAACATTACAAGAGCCAACAAATCACCAGGGTCCTTAACAAATATTAGAGATGCATGTGTGTTGGCAGTGGCCCCCCACTCATTGATCTATTGATCTGAAATCTATAGAGGTGAAGTTTTCCAATAATCCATCATGAATTGTACACTCTCCATACTTGAAGTCAAGTGAAAAAGAAAGACTGGAATAGATAGCAGAATATCCTGTTGTTAGAATATCCTGATATCCTAGTTTTAGTATTAATGTACCTCGATTAGTAGAGATATTCTGAGAATGTCCGTGGCTTGTCTTAAAGGGTGTGTGTGCATGTGTGACCTGTCTTTGTTCCGTCCATTAGTCTTAGTCTCTTTCGAGGTCTGCAGCAGTGCGGAGAACAACTCCAGTGCTGGAAAAGAACACATGATACTGTGTACTACACTGCAAAGCAGCAGCAGTAGGAGCTTGAATGCTGTAGTGGGCAGTCGAACTATTACTAGATCTGCTGCTGAATGTTGAATCCTTGTTAGCATTGCATTTGAATGATCCCATAAAGCTGAAGTAATTTGCATCATGAATCTACAGTGTTTACAGTTTTCATGAAATCATTTCGTTAATGTTTTACTTACAGTCTCTACAAGGGATTTAACGGTATTATCAATATTATTGTGGATATCGAGATATAATAATGATGTGAAACGATAGGCAAAAAGTGTAGTTTTTAAATATATTTAAACTTATTAATCTAAAATAAAATGTCTTTAAAATGTGTTTTGGGCTATTATGCTTTGGCACAGTATCTGTCGAACTAACTAAAACTGTAAGCACAATATGGCTTAATTCCTTCATCAAGTCTATTTTTGCTGCGTGTTTCAAAGCGAAGCACACTTTGTTCAGGCAATCAGCTCATGATCCAGTGTTTTCCGCAGCTCAAAACGGCTCAGTTCACTGTGAATGCAGTAAACTTGTTTATGGCATGTACTGTGAGTTTAACATGTGTTTGGGAATGCAATGGCCACCAGTTATGCTTTATTTTCATGGCAGATGATTGCATTTCACTAGATTTGTAGTTGGACGCATTTTTGTAAGCCTGTTTTCACTAAAGCTGGAGTTTTCTGTCAAAATAAAAGCTCTACTGGCATTTCTGTCAAAATAAAAGCTTAAAAATGCAGTATGAATTGCTGACAGCTAGTGGATTAAAAGGGTAATGTTACTGCAGTCTAAATTCTAAATATCTCTTTAAAGGGTAGAAATTAGGAAAGAAGTATTGTAATTTCCCTACTGTAGTGTAAAGCCAAAATAATATACTTATGAAATATTCATTTTCATTTTTTACAGTGCAATTATTTAACAATATGCTATTACTGTCATAGAAATAATAATATCATAAAATTGTTCTATTATTATTCTAATTTGTTTGGCTTCCTAAAACACCAGTGTGAATGTAATTTAGACTAAGACAGTATACCACAAATAAAAACAAATTTGAACTCTCAAAGTGCATTAGATAGAATAATTTAACTTTAAAATGTACAAAATTTGAATTTGTACAACTTATTTGAGTCTTCATTTGTCTTTTTTTTTTTAAATATCACAATAAATATTGTATTGTAGACTTCATATCAATATATTATCGTATCGTGAGATTTTGATATCATTACATCCCTAATCTCTACATATTAATACTTGCTAGGAGAAAGAAATTACATTCTAAGCTTTAAAGGAATAGTTCACTGAAAAATTTAAATTCTATCATTAATTACTCGCCCTCATGTCATTCAAAACCCATAAGACCTTTGTTCATCTTCAAAACACAAATTAAGAAATTAATGTGTCGTGGTACTCTTGTGAGTGCACATTAAAGACTGATACGAAAGAGAAGAAATTGTTGAATAAAGTTGTTATTTTTGTTAACTTTGCACATAAAAAGTACTATTTTAACGATATCCTTACTACATTTCTGGACCTTGAATGTGTCAGTTGCATTGCTGTCTATGCAGGGTCAGAAAGCTCTAAGATTTCATCAGAAATATCTAAATTTGTGTTCTGAACATGAACGAAGGTCTTACGGGTTTGAATAATGACAGAATGTTAATTTTTAGGTGAACTACCCCTTTAAATTACATGCTTGCATTTATTTGGTAAAATACATTTAAAAGAGTGTGAAATATTACAATCTTAAATAACTTTTCATTTAAAAAGCTTTCAATTTGAATGTATTTTCAAAGCTGAAATTTCAGCATCATTACTTCAGTCCTTCAGAAATCATTCTAATATGTTAAATTGGTGCTCAAGAAACATTTCTTATTATCAGTGTTGAAAACAGTTGTGTTTTTTTCTTGGATTCTTTGTTGAATAGAAAGAAATCGAATAGAAAAGAACAACATTACTGTGAAATAGAAATCTTTTGTAACAGTAAATGCCTTTACTGTCACTCTTTGATCAATTTAATGCCTTTTTGCTGAATAAAACTATTAACTTCTTTAAAAAATGAGATTTGTGATGCAACTAATGTATGGTATTATTATTAGGGCACATGCAACTTATTTGTTAAAAATAGTTGGTGAAAATGAAGGGAAAGTGACACTTTTTAAGTGTTCTTTAATATGCGAGAATATCTGTTTTCTTCCCTTTCACTCATTAACTCCGCATCTCTATTGAGCCCAGCGGAGCTGTAGACTGCTGACTGACAGCTGACGGGATGCTTTTGGAGAGTTACCACATGGTGGGTCTCTTAACAGAGAATGTAGTGCATCACCGCACTTCACAGAGCTTCCCGTCCACATATCACTTTACACCGCCGCCGCGTGCTGTTTAAATATTACTGCTTATTCAGGTGACAGTTGTTGTAGCGAAGTGTGTAATAGCTTTTGGCAGTATGTAGAGATCTTCATCTGAAGCCTTGCGCGTTAAGTCTGTGAAAGTCCGCCGCTGCACGTTCTCGTTTGTGCTTTCGCATTTGAGTGACAGGACCGTGGGAGCTGTATTGAGTAGTTTAGCTAACTTTGGCACTTCAGACTTTGGAGCCCCTATTCACACACCCCCAGACCCCCCTTACACTCACACATGGCTCCACGCGGACTCAAGGCAACACGCTTTGACTCACACGCTCATGCATAGGCGCACACTCTCACGCACGCAGAACGCGTCTCTTGGAATTCCAGTAGGACCAGGAGGCAGAGAGGAGGCTGATGGGGGACAATGGGCAGGACATCTGTCATGCGTGGCTGCACTCCGTCCACTCACAATGGAGAGAGGGGACCGGCGAGTGGTGCCTTTCTTTCCTCTCTCTCCTTTCCGGGGAGACTTCTGCATCTCACAATGGTCCTTTTGTCCCCCTCGCTGCTTTTTTTTCTCTCCAGCGTTTAACCCTTTAAATCTGCTCCTTTTCTGCCAGCCTTTCTTTCTGTTCTGAAAAAGAAAGCAAAATCAGAGAAGCTCCCTTCAGCTCCACTGCTCAGTACATGCACACTTAGAACATTCAAAATTTATTATTATAATAAAATATGTAGTTAAATTACTTCATTTTAAATTTATATTAGACAACTTTTTTACTCAGAAAAATATATTTAAAGATATTTTTTAAAAAGTATCTTACCAGAAGAATTTTAGATTTTTTTTATCATTGATTAATCTGAAAAAGTCTTGTCATGATTTTTATCAGTACTATTGTTGTTTCTTGTATATTTTTGTATAGTAATTGCTTCTTTAGTAAATTTTATATTATTGTAAATGATGTATTAAAATGATACTGTTAATGTTGCCATGAATATAGAAATTGTTGCTGATATGGCAGTAAAACAAAAATAAATAAATACATATTTAATATTTTAAATATTTAAATGCAGTAAATATTATAAAAGTTTTAAATATTTTGAAATACTTAATACTTAATAATTTTGAAATAAAAAATAAAAGTATTTGAATATTTAATTTTTTTTTCTTTGTATTTTCAAATGATATTTAGAATTTTAAATATTTTCAGAATACCAGTTCTACATTTTGCACTTACACATTGCCTATATTTCCACTTTCTACTCCATTTAAAAATTTGGTTTCGCTTTCCAATGACATTTTAAAATAAATACCTAGAATATATACCTATTTAATATTTAAATATTTAAAATATTCAAATGTAGTTGATTATTATGTTTTAAATGTTTTGAAATACTTCAGTATTTTAAATATTTAAATTTTAAAAAATAATAATTTTGCATTTAGAATTTCAAATGTATTTTTTTAAATCGTAATGTTTCTGCTTTTTCTTTTGAATATTTTCGGAATATTGATTGACATTTTAAAATAAATACCTAGAATATATCTATTTAATATTAAAAATATTCAAATGTAGTAAATATTATAAATGTTTTAAAATGTTTTGAAATACTTGAATATTTAAAATATTTAAAATAATACAATTAATTTTAAAATGAATTTTGTTTAAAAATTTCAGATGTAGTTTTTTTTTTAAATCGGAATGTTTCTGTTCTTTTTTGTATTTTCAAATGACAATCAGAATTTTGAATATTTTTGGAATGTTGATTGGCATTTAAAAATAAATACCTAGAATATATCTATTTAATATTTAAATATTTAAAATATTCAAATGTAATAAATATTATAAATGTTTTAAATATTTTGAAATACTTAAATATTTAAATAAAAAAATTGATTCTGCATTTAAAATTTATAAATGTCATGTAAAAAAAATTATGTTTGTGTGTGTGTGTGTTTTGTCTTTTCAAATGACATTTAGAATTTTTAATATTTTCGGATTATTGATTCTATATTTGACATTTTTACAGGTTGCTTTTCTTACATGTCTACTTTCTACTCCATTTAAAAGTTTGGTTTTGCTTTCCAATGACATTTTAAAATAAATAACTAGAATCAATGTGTTTAATATTTAAATATTTAAAATATTAAAATATAGTAAATATTATACATTATTTTTAATATTTAAATAAAGAAAATTAATTCTGTTTCAAAATGTTCAAATGTAATTTTTTTTAATTGAATGTTTCTGGGGTTTTTTGTATTTTCAAATGACATTTAGAATTTTTGAATATTTTCTGAATGTTCATTCTACAATTTGCATTTTTACATGTTGCTTTTCTTACATTTCTACTTTCTACTCCATTTAAAAGTTTGATTTGGCTTTCCAATGACATTTTAAAATAGTTAGAATAAATGTGTTTAATATTTAAATATTTAAATATTTAAAATATTCAAATTTAGTAAATATTATAAATATTTTAAATAGTTTGAAATGCTTAAATATTTTAAATATTTAAATAAATAAAACTGATTCTGTGTTTTAAATATTAGGATGTCATTTGTTTTTTTTAAAGGACATTTAGAATTTTGTTTTGGAATATTGATTTTACGTTTTGCATTTTTACACATTGCTTTTCTTACATTTCTATTTTCTACTCCATTTATAAGTTTGAGTTTTGATTTTCAACAACATTTTACAAATTTCAATCTTGTTTTTGAATTTTTTTAAGAACATTTTGAAATGGTATTTTTTTCTTCAGAGTTTTGAAAGCACATTTAGAATTTTAAGTTTTTGAATCAGATTTTCCTACTTTTTTTGCATCCCTAATCCCTTTACATCCAAAGTATCCTCTCTTTTTTGTCTCTTGCGGTCTTTTTCAGTCTTCCGCCCTGTTTCCCTCCATGGGAAGTCTCATTATAGACAAGCTTTCACACACTCAACTGTAGTCATTTCTCCTTGGTTGATACCTTTCAGCTTATTGACCACCGTATGCATATGAGCGACAGTCCTGCAGATAGCCAGAACTGTCCCGAGCGCCATTGATTGGCCAATCTAGCAGCGTTTGTAGTGAGAGGCCTCTAATTACCGCCGGCCCTTCTAAGCTATAGCTTTTAGCCTGTTTTCAACACACTGCCGCTCATGTAAATTGCAAATTGATTTCTCAGCCTGCCTCCCTTTCTTAAGGACTTAAGGGGTTCAAGACAGTCCACCATTGATTGAAGTCAGACTGCAATACTTTATTGCTGTCAACCAGAAGGCTTTTCAAGGGGAAAACTTCAATTAAGGCTTTTGGGGTTCGAACTCAAGGACTTTGGGAAAAGTCCCAGAAACTTTGTTTTTTACAGACAGTTCGAGTTAAAAGTTGTCTGAAGGGATCCACACAGGGGTGGGTCAGCTAATGATTTAATACTTTTTGGAGAATGCAAAAGTTTGGAGTAAACTGAACTGATTTACTGCTTTAGCATGGAAGTTGAGGCTCCCATGCTTGGCCAGGCACTATAATACACTTACTGGCAACCCTTTTTGCTGTGTACTGGCAGTTAATTGTTCCCAGCTGTTGTGGCTCAGGGAACAAAGACACTTTTGAAAAGGTGATCTGTTGATTGGGGCACCAGCCTGACTTCCTTTAATGAGATGTGGATCACAGGAAAGGTGGCATCTGTGTACAGCGTTGCTGGTTCATGTGGCCCAGGGCTAACACACACTGTAACAACAGTGGCCCATCTGTGTGTGTTTGTTTAAATCAGAGTGCATGTTGTTCATGTTTCAGAGGCAAAATACAAAGCAAGCGAAGAAGAGAAATGAAGTGATTCTGACAAACTCTGGTGCTTCTGGTGTGAAGGAGGGTGTGTAAGTGGTGTTTCTTTAGTGGTCAGACATGCAAGAGCTTTGTGAGTCATCTATATACATTCATGGAAGAGCTTTGTGATGTATATACATACAGCAAAAGTTGAAGTCAAAAGTTTACATACATCTTGCAAAATCTGCAAAATAAGAAGGATCATACAAAATGCATGTTGTTTTTTATTTAGTACTGTCCTGAATAAGATATTTCACATAAAAGACATTTACATATAGTCCACAAGAGAAAATAATAGTTGAATTTATAAAAATGACCCGTTCAAAAGTTTACATACACTTGATTTTTTAATATTGTGTTGTTACCTGAATGATCCACAGCTGTGTGTTTTTTTTTTTGTTGCTTAGTGATAGTTGTTCATGAGTCCCTTGAGTTGCCTGCTGTTCTTCAGAAAAATCCTTCAGGTCTCAGCATTTTTGTGTATTTGAACCCTTGACTGTATGATTTTGAGATCCATCTTTTTTTGTGCTGAGGACAACTGAAGGACTCATATGCAACTATTACAGAAGCTTCAAACGCTCACTGATGCTTCAGAAGGAACAATGATGCATTAAGAGCTGGGGGTGAAAACCTTTTGAATTTGAAGATCAGGGTAAATTTTACTTATTTTGTTTTCTGAGAAACATGCAAGTATCTTTTGTATAAATGAAAAAAAAAAAAAACTTTTCAGTGACATTTTAAAATAAATAACTGGAATTTGTATTTAAGATTAAAATATTTAAAATATTCAAATGTAGTAAATATTATAAATGTCTTTAATATTTTGAAATACTTAAATATTTTAAATATTTAAATAAGAGCATTTATTCTGCGTTTCAAATTTTCAAATGCCATTTTTAAAAATTTTAATGTTTCTGTTTTTTTTTTTTCAAATGACATTTTAGAATTTTTAATATTTGTGAGATATTGTTTCTACATTATGCATTTTTGCATGTTGCTTTTCTTACACATCTTCTTCTGTTCACAAGTTTACACCCCTGGGTCTTAATGCATCGTGTTTCCTTCTGGAGCATCAGTGTGTGTTCGAACCTTCTGTAATAGTTGCTTATGAGTCCCTCAGTTGTCCTCAGTGTGAAAAGATGGATCTCAAAATCATATAGTCATTGTTGGAAAGGGCTCAAATACAGAAAAATGCTGAAAAACCAAAGAATTTGTGGGACCTGAAGGATTTTTCTGAAGAACAGCGGGCAGCTGTTCAGGACAAACAAGGGACTCATGAACAACTGTCACTAAACAAAAAATAAACACAGCTGTGGATCATTCAAGTAACAACATAGTATTAAGAAACAAGTGTATGTAAACTTTTAAACAGGGTCATTTTCTCTTGTGGACTATATGTATGTCTTTTATGTGAAATTTATTATTCAGGTCAGTACTAAATAAAAAAATAACATGCATTTTGTATAATCCCTTTTATTTTAGTAAAATATTTAACATTTGACTTCAACTGTACATGCATACAGTTTTTGATGGTGTTTCTTTATAAATCTTTCTCTTTTTTTAAGTGACATACAAGCATGAGTATAGAATTGTTTTGAAACAGAAGATGAAACAGCCCAGAGGACCTGAGTGAACACAGGCAGACTCACAGAAGCACATGTAGAAGACATTCTGCTCACTTCTCTCTTCACACCAGGATAAATATTTAACAGGGCCTGTCAGCAAGACTTCACTCTGTCTTATCTCTCTCCAGGATGGAGGGAAAGAGTGGAGAAATGTTGGCTTTGTAGCAGAGAGGGATTGTTGGAGAGGAAGAAAGAGGGGGAGAGAAAAACAAAGACGAGATACAGAGAATGAGAGAGAGAGTGACAGAAAGATTTCACATTTTAGACTTGTGTGACTGGTTCATACTTCGCTTTAGGCCAGTGTTGACTATCAGACAGCCCGTCTGTTGCGTGTCCTGACACGGCTGTGGCCTCCATTAGCTGTGAAAGTGAAGCACAGACTGAAATGTTGGCAGAAATGTTTTTACCAGACGTTCATGTTCTTGTAACTCTGAAGAACTGTAAAAAATGTTTACAGATACATGTTTGTTTATAACTGCATCAGAGGAACCATTACTTTTGTTCTTAGGGTTAAATGATTTTCAAAAAAACTTCACACACACATGATTCTTAATGTTTTTTGTTTAGTGGTAGTTGTTCATGAGTCTCTTGTTTGTCCTGAACAGTTAAACTGCCTGCTGTTCTTCGGAAAAAGTCCCAAAAATTATTTTGTTTTTCAGCATTTTTGTGTATTTGAACCCTTTCCAACAATAACTGTATGATTTTGAGATCCATGTTTTTACACTGAGGACAACTGAGGGACTCATATGCAACTATTACAGAAGGTTCAAATGCTCACTGATGCTTCAGAAGGAAAAACAATGCATTTAGAGACAGGGGTGAAAACTTTTGAACGGAATGGTAATGTGTACATTTTTTACATTTGGTCTAAATATCATATTTTTTCCATTTAGTACTGCCATTCAGAAGCTACAGAAGATACTTACATGTTCCCCAGAAGACAAAATAAGTTAAATTTCCCCTGATCTTCAAATCCAAAAAGTTTTCTGATAATTTACTCACCCAAGATGTTCATATCTTTCTTTCTTCAGTCGAAAAGAAATTAAGGTTTTTGAGGAAAATATTCCAGGATTTTTCTCCATATAGTGGACTTCATTGGGGACCAACGTGTTGAAGGTCCAAATTGCAGTTTTAATAGAGCTTCAAAGGGCTCTACATGAGCTTAATGATCGTCATTTTCAAAAAAAAATTATAAAATGATATACTTTTTAACTACAAATGCTTGTCTTTCACTAGCTCTGTGATGCACATCTATGACCTCAGGCTAGTGCAAGACGAGCATTTGTGGTTAAAAAGTATATACATTTTCATTTTTAATTTTTTTTTTTTTTTTTTTAGAAAATGCCCGATCGTTTCGCTAGATATAAGACCCTTATTCTTTGGCTGGGACCGTGTAGAGCATTGAAACTGCAATTTGGACTTTCAACCCGCTGATCCCCATTAAAGTCCACTATATGGAGAAAAATCCTGTAATGTTTTTCTCAAAAACTAGTAAGTAACCTGTCTAGTAATCAGCATGAACACTGTAGCAATCACGCAGAACACCTACAGTAGCATCATAGCAGTGAGTTTTGCATGGGCATGTGGTTTAGTTTTACATAATGGTGCATATCAGTGACATTATCTTTGCACCGCTTATTTGGATTAATTATGTATCATTTATAGTTTGTCCCCAGGTCAATTTTACATTTTGTATTCAGTGTTACAGCTGATGGATGTCAGATAAGAAACATCCGCATTGATTGATTGACTACAAAACCCAAATTACATAACAGTAAATATTAGAGTACCACTCTACATTTAGACAAGCACATGACCTCATTCCAGACACAGCGGCCCAGTGCATTGTGTTGCTCCAGTTTAGACAGAGCAGGGCTTTGAATGAAGCTGACTGTAGCTGAAACTAAAACCGAAACCAGAGAAAGTAAGACAACACGAGCAGTCGGTCCAGGCTTGGGTGTCCGTATCCAGTACAGAGTATGGGTTTAAATAGGAACTGGAGCACTGGAATGGGAGCCAATGAAATTGTAGATCAGCAGGTGACTTTCCTCAATATTCAAACACAACCTGTGAATTTAGCATGTCACTGTTTCAGTTTTTCTACATGATATCATAGCACTGCTTGATGCATGTATGTAAACAAATGTTGAATGTGAGAAGGGTGCTATATAGTTGGCCCAATAGGAGGAATTGCAGTAAATGCATAACCTTGATAGTCGAGGCGTTGAGATGTGGTTAACAGTTGAAGCTGCCCCAGCTGTGTTAGCAAAAAGCAATTACTCTTTACAACATCTGCACAACCCCAGCTTCATAATAAAAAATACCCACAACACCTGTGATTACCCTCTAGTCCCTCCCCCTCCAGCTCGTTCCACAGGCTCAATTGTGTGGACACCGTTCAGGGTCAGTCTATCCAAGCTCTGTATTCAGAGTTGTGTTAGTAAATCTCATAAACGCAGCAGTCCATTCTGACCACTGGTCATCAGATGAAGAGTCAAGCTGAAAAGCCTTAGGTTATGGGAGCTTTTTCAGTCTAGTTGCCTGTGAAGAACATATATATGATTTTTATTTTATTGTTCCAAAATAATGTTTTTGTGTGTTCATTTTAATTTATGGTTTTCTCTCCATGATGGAGGTCTTTTAAAACATGGAAATTAGCTGTAATAAGGTAATGTAAACCTTATTTACCTTAGTTAAACATTTAACCCAACTACTACCAAATTCCATTTTATTTTATTTTTTCCTTTTCTTTTCAGAATTTTATTAATGATTAAGCATGTCTAATTCATTGAAATCATGAAACTTACACAATTTAACAGCAATTTATTAAAAGTTAAAAATGACTTTTTAAGGCTAAATACTTTTTTCTTCTTCTCAAATTTTGTTTTATTTTTACCAAATTCTGTGTTTTCCATTCATATTCTGGATTTTACATTTTCTACATTTTAATAATAAAAAGCATGTCTAATTAGTTGAAATCATAAAACTTACACAATTTAACAGCAATCTTTTTTTTAAGTTTAACAAAAATTAGAATTTCATATGAAATTTTTTTTTTAAATTTAGTTTGATTTTTTTTTGCCAAATTCTGTGTTTTCCATTATTTTTTTCTGGATTCCATTTTAATGGTTTCATTTAATTGTAGTAATCAAAAAAAAAAATTAATAGAAATCATCAAACTTGCGCAATTTAACAGCCATTTGTTAAATGATTAACAAAAATTACATTCTTAAGGCCTTATGAAATACATTTTTTCTTCTCAAATTTTGTTCTATTTTTACCAAATTCAGTTTTTTCCAATAATTTTCTGGATTCCATTTTAATGGTTTCATTATATTTTAATAATCAAAAGCTTGTCTAATTAATTGAAATCATGAAATTTACAATATTTAACAGCAATTTATCAAAAGTGTAACAAAAATTACATTCTTAAGGCCTTATGAAATAAATTTTTCTTCTTGAATTTAGTTTTATTTAGATCAAATTCTGTGTTTTCCATTAATTTTCGATTTTAATGGTTTAATTAAATTTAAAAATCAAAAGCATTTCTAAATAATACATTTTATTTAAAAAAAAAAACAATTTATCCCTTTTTTCTTCTTTTTTTCAGAAATAGTTTGTGTATTTACATTTTTCTGGTAAATAAATTCTGATAAATAATTTTCTGGCAAATATTCCTAAAAAATTATGTTTTAATAATAATGTATTATTAGTAGTACAGTTTCTGTTTGTATATGATATGACGATATATTTTTGGCTAGATTCTGTGATTCCATCCGTGTTTTCCACATAGTGGAAATCATGGGGCCCTAACTTTGTCAACTAGTCATTAGTTGCTGCCATAATAATGGACCATTTCAGAAGTTTACGTCTTTTTTTTCTTCTTAACAGTAATATTAGTAATACTGTGACATTATAAATGGTTTCCAGCATTTCAGGAATAAACACAGAGATGTGGATTTAAACACATTACCAGATGACCTTGGTGTTTGTCCAAAAACAGTATGTAATTTGGTGGTAGTAGAAAAACATAAATTTGGATTTGAACAGCAATAAATTCACAACTACCCCCTTACTGTTAAAATTACCTTTTGTCCCCTTGATAAACAATTGCCATCAGAAATGAGGGCTCTTTTTTTCTTTTGGAAGTATTGTATAGCATTTCCTTATCTAATTAGTATTGTTTGTTTGACAAAATTTGTGGCTGTTAGATATGTTTAACATTGTGGAAGTTGATGTTCGACTTCATGCTGACAGTTTACAAGCTTAACAGCTTTATGCTGCGGTGAAGCATTCTTCAATTTGTTTTTAGTCCTCCATTTTTCTTAAAAGGTATAAAAGAACCAGAAAAAACAAGGCTTGCAAAACAAAACGAAAACAAACCAAACATACAAGACAAAACAAACATAAAAACAATAA
This sequence comes from Garra rufa, assembly GCF_049309525.1. Taxonomy (NCBI): domain Eukaryota; kingdom Metazoa; phylum Chordata; class Actinopteri; order Cypriniformes; family Cyprinidae; genus Garra; species Garra rufa. The sequence goes on along the minus strand of NC_133378.1, from coordinate 26,182,993 downwards.
CACAAGAAACCAAACAATAAACAGAACAAACAATAAACTAAAATACAAAACAAACAATAATCTAAATGAAATGAAAAACAAAGCAAAACTAAAAACAGACAAACAACAAATCTGTTTGAATAAAGGCCTTGCGTTTTGACAAACAGCAGGCTTGGAAAGAACGAAAGTGACCAAATTTTCCATTGCGGTGTTTGTCTGGCTGAGTCTGTGTTGATTGTTTTCCTGTGTTCATTGTTAGCCCTGTGTGTGCATTTTTTTAAATGAATGGTTGGCAATGAAGCCCAGCTCTATATAGTAATAAATACAAACTGAAATTGAAGTGTTTTTTTTTCTTTCCATCTTTTGACAAACCCCACTCTCATGTGGCCTTGTGCGAACAGCTTCATCTCATAGGCTTTCATATGACAATTACATTCACATCCCTTTCTTCCTACAATCCTCCAAATTCTCTGTTGCATTAGCAATTTCATCTGACAGTACTCCAAACAGACCAGATCCCTTTTAAATGGGAACAATAATATGGAAAATGACTTCTATGTTGACTCACTTCCCTGTCATTCTTTCCCAGCATGTTTTCTTCAATGCGAGGCCATTAAGCTATCACGCACAAGGCTTGGGGGAAATGAAACACTGTCCAGAGCTGAAAGATTCCTGCGTGCCGAAGGGAGGACAGGCGGAGGGAGGGGCGTGTGATAGGATGATGAGGGGCAGACGTGGGGAAAGCGTGCTATCAAAGCTGAAGGAATGCAGAAGTAGACTGATGCAGTCTGGAGTTCAGTCTGTCCTTTAAACACCTAATTACAACCAACAGACCAGAGACAGAGAGACACTCTCCATACGATGACCTCCACACGGCAGTTTAGACAACACTGCTGGAAACTGTCCCATCAGAAATGAAAGATCTTTAATATTACAGTTTTTAGATGGCAAAGAGATAACATGGAGATCAATTTGATCTCCTCACGTCGTTCCAAACCCATAAGAGCTTCGTTCATCTTCGGAATACAAATTAAGATATTTTTAATGAAGCTTTCTGACCCTGTATAGACAGCAATGCAACAGACACCTTTAAGGCCCAGAAAGGTAGTAAAGCATTGTTAAAATAGGCCATGTGACATCAGTGGTTCAACCGTAGTGTTATGAAGCTATGAGAATATTTTTTGTGCACAAAGAAAACAAAAATAACGACTTTATTCAAGAATTTCTTTTCTTCTGTGTCAGTCTTTGCAGCACGTTCACAAGAGTACCACAATGTGTCCTTACTACCTTCCTAGGACTTGAACATTTCAGTTACGTTGCTGTCTACAGAGGGTCCGAAAGCTCTCGGATTTCATCAAAAATATCCTAATTTGTGTTCCCAAAGATTAATGACTTTCTTACTGGTTGGGATCAATCTTGAGTAATTAATGACAGAATTTTCATTTTTGGGTGAACCATCTCTTTAAAGTGGATGATCTGTCATCAATTACTCACCCTTTACTTTAGTTTGATAAAGATTTTATTTTTTTAAAGATTTTTTTGATGTGCTGCACCAAAATAACAATACATAAGACACAAAGGCCAGTATAACCTCGTAATAAATTCATCTGAACTGCTCTCCATATAAGGACAAAATGTCCTTGAGAGAAAATGGTAAACTGCAAGGATTTTGCTCTTTCGGGATGTGACTGAACAATTACTTTGAAGAGGTTAATTGAGATCTTAAGTCGTATGGACCACTTTTATGATTATTTTATTGTACTTGTCATTGTTCTCAAGTTTCAAAGCTATTCACTTTCATTTCTTTGCTTTCTGTTGGCAAATAAATTTACGCTGCTTGGGAACAACATAAGGATGAGTAAAAAAAGAAAAATTTTCCTTTTCATTTAAACTATTCCTCTCCATTTTTCTACTTGTCTTTTTTAAAGAGCAGGTCATGTTTATGTGTAAGTGTCTTAATATTGTGTTGAAGTCCCCTACAACAGGTTTAAATGCATCTAAGGTCAGAAAACATTGTAATTTTCTCAGACTATACATTTAATATTAGTCATTTGTCAATAATTTCAAAACGATTACTTTCAAGCAGTTCTGAGTAAACCCTTCCCTTTCATAAGCCTACTCTGCTCTGATTGGTCAGCTGGCCAAGCCTGTTGTGATTGGCACAGAGAGGAGTACTTGAGCAAGTTAGTGAGCACTACCATTGGCAAAGCATGCACCTTCACATAAAACAATAATATAGTGCTCCAATCTGTGTTAGTGCTAGATCAGTCACAGGCAGAAGATTCGAAAATATGATGACTCGTTAAAGGAGTAGTTCACTTCCAGAACAAAAATTTACAGATAATGTACTCACTCCCTTGTCATCCAAGATGTTTATGTCTTTCTTTCTTCAGTCGTAAAGAAATTATGTTTTTTGAGGAAAACATTTCAAGATTTCTCTCCATATAATGGACTTCTATGGTGCCCCAAAATTTGAACTTCCAAAATGCAGTTTAAATGCAGCTTCAAAGGGCTCTAAACGATCCTAGCCCAGGATTAAGGGTCTTATCTAGCAAAACAATCGGTTATTTTCTAAACAACTTGACAATTTATATACTTTTTAACCCTCTAGTAGCTAGACAAGACAAGCATTTGATGTTAAAAAGTAACATTGTAATTTGTTTTTTAGAAAATATCTGTTAGTTTTGCTAGATAAAACCCTTCTCCCTCAGCTAGGATCATTTAGATCATTTAGAGCCCATTTAAACTGCATTTTGAAAGTTCAAATTTAGGGGCACCATAGAAGTCCATTATATGAAGAGAAATACTGAAATGTTTTTCTCAAAAAACATGATTTCTTTACGACTGAAGAAAGAAAGACATGAACATCTTGGATGACGAGGGGGTGAGTACTTTATCTGTAAATTTTTGTTCTGGAAGTGAACTACTCAGAGTCGACTCTTTTAAGAGGCAATTATTTTATTTATCATGCACTTTTTTGATTAACAACTTTGCAGACTGTTTACATTGAAGGATAGCTACGTTACAAACTGCAAATATTTTTTTCGAAAACCCATATGACCTGCTGTTTAAATGGCTTCTTTGCCTCTTGTTCTTCTCATATGTGCAGTACTTGCTTTTCTTATTATGTTTACTTATGAGTAAGCACTCCTTTATTCCTTCATATCATCAGCCAAGTACTGCCCAATGTATTATCTTCATGGTACATGGTGCCTTTTTCTTTGACACCCACATATGCACTCATGCATATATGCATCCACAACAGCGTGATTGGAATCCGCGTGCTGGCGTCTGCCGCGATCATTATCTCCCCGAAATTTTGGGTTTGTTTCACCGCCTCCATAGTGTGAGCGAGAGCAACATTCAATAATTATTGATCTGTGGACATACAACTTTTACTGGAGCGCCCATTTAATCACAAAAGCTGATTTATTGTTGCCTCTCTGACAATCCCATTAAAATGCTGTCTAGCTAATCAAGTCCATTCACTCTCCTAGAGGACTAATCTTTTACAGGGCTGCCAGAACAAATCCCTGTGGTAACAGGATTGCCGGGGAGTGAAGACTATTCATCTGCTTTGCCCCGTAAATGGAAAAATAAAGTTTACAAGAGTTTCGTGATTCCACACCTGATCCTAAGTGTTTTGTTGTGATGTGTCGGTTCTCTACTGTTCCTACATGGGGGACTGCAAAACTAACTTCTTTACTTGGTAAATTTCATATTTTTCTGTTCAAAAAGTGTACTCTCACAGCTGATTTAGATGCCAAGGCCAGATTGTCTGTTTTCAAAAAACAATGACGGTCTGCACTTTAAAAAATGTCCTTCATAATTTAATTATAAACGCCTGATAATACTGAATACAGTTTCTTAAAAGCACTAGGGATAGTTCACCCATAAATGAAAATTCTGTCATTATTACTCACCCTCATGTCGTTTCAAACCCGTAAGACCTTCATTCATCTTCAGAACACAAATTAAGATGTTTTTGATGAAATCCGAGAGCTTTTGTAATGTAATGTTTCTGGTCCTTGGAACATTTCCGTTACATTGCTGTCTATGGAGGGTTAGAAAGCTCTTGGATTTCATCAAAAATATCCTCATTTTTGTTCCGAAGATAAACAAAGGTCTTACGGTTTTGAAACGACATGAGGGTAAGTAATTAATGACAAGAATGACAGAATTTAACTTTTGGGTGAACTAACCCTTTAAGAAGTCTGTAATCTAAAACATCTGTTGACTTATTTATCCCCTGGGTAAGATTTAATAAAATCCTTAAATTTCTGAGTACTGAGTACAGCCTTTCATTGTTTTTTAAAATATTATTCTATTCAGTCATGTTATTGAGTTATCTGTGTTCAGACCATTATGCAGCCATACTTGCTGGCTCACCGACGTGATGCATCATTGACAGTAAGCCGTCTTTGTTGCCGTTCTTTGATCATGGAGTGTTTGTTGCAAAGCCTTTTGTGAGGGAATTGGTTTGAGGGCTTTCACGTTTGGACTCTGCATTATTCGCACTGCGATAAGACGCTGTGCAGTGCTCCCTGTGATGGGTTAGGTGTGGCAAACCTTACTGCACACATATCTGGACCATATACATTCCAGAGTCATGCAGTTATCTGAACTATTTGGTTGGAGGCAGTGCAGGCTCAAATGTGCCGATGGTTGTGCTTGGGTGGTTTTGGTTGCTATACAGGTTTGTAATTGTGCATGTGCGTGTTAAGACTCCGGTTTGAGGTAAAAACAAATTGATGCTCCTGTTTGAGATAAAAACAAATCGATTCCAGTGGAGGCACATAAGGTCCTAAAGCTTGCTATAATGAAATTGTACTTTTAAAGCCTTCAGGTTTCTCCTGTGTGGATATATTTGAGGAGGAGCTGTGTTTTATGAGTTTTTCATTGTGTGTGGGGCTAAATGAATTGAAAACCCAGTTGCGAGTGACAATGAAACCCTGAAGATGCTTGGGTGAGCTTTATAGCTTTATGGCAAAATTTCACATTAGACTTATATTCGAGTCCTAAAGGAGCATCTTAAATCTGTCAGTCTGTCAACTTTACAAATCTATGAAAATTAAAAGGTTTTGCGTCTTAAAATCTTAGCTTGAAAAGCTTGAAAAAGCTTGAACTTGACTTTTTTTCTCAGAATTGTGTGATACAAACTCACAGTTGTGAGAAATAAAGCCATAATTACAAAAATTTGTATTTCAGATTTTTTTTCTTGCAAATGCAAATTTGTATCTTTCATTCAATCATTCTGAATTTTTTTTACACAATTGTGAGATATAAATTTGCAATTGTGAGTTATGAAGTCAGAATTGCCAGATATAAACTCACAGTTGTGAGAAATAAAGCCATGTTTGTTTTTTTCCTCGCAAATGCAATTTTGGATTTTTTTCTCAATACTCAGATTTTTTTCTCAGAATTGTGAGATAGAAACTTGCAATTACAAGTTATACATTTAGAATTGCGAGATATAAACTCTCAATTGTGAGAAATTAAGCCATAATTGCTAGAAAATTCGGATTTCTTTTTCTCGCAAATGCAAGTTTGTATCTCGCAATTTGGAATTTTTTTTCCCCCTCACAATTCAGATTTTTTTCTCAGAATTGTGAGATATAAACTTGCAATTGTGAGCAATAAAGCTATAATTGCAAAATAAAAATTCGGAATTCAGATTGTTTTTTCCGCAAATTCGAGTTTGTATCTTGCAGTTTTGACTTTTTTCTTGCAATTCAGATTTTTTCAAAATTGTGAGATATGAACTTGTAATTGCAAGTTATAAAGTCAGAATTGTGAGATATAAACTCTCAGTTGTGAGAAATAAAGCCGTAATTGCAAGATAAAAGATTTAAAAAAAAAATAATAATTTATGCTGAATTTTTTTCTCAGAATTATTTATGAACTCACAATTCTGCCTTTTTTTCTGAAAATTGTTTGATATAAACTCAATAGTGAGAAATAAAGCAATAATTGCAAGATAAAAATTCGCAACCTTTTGTCTTGCAAGTTTATATCTCACAATTTGACTTTTTTCACGCAATTCTAAATTTTTTCACAGAATTGTGAGATATAAACAAAGGTTTTGCATCTTAAAATCCTAGCTTGAAAAGCTTGAAAAAGCTTGAACCAAATCAGGTGAGGTTATGAAATCACTGGAGTGAGATATGGACTATAAATCCTACTGGATTATAAAGAGTGCACATCTCACTGGCTTTTTCTGATGAAAAAAGACCTTTTATTCAGAGACTGTATCATTTTGTGCAGTGTTGGTGATTGCACTTTTGTGTTTCGGCCTCTCTGACCCACAATGCAATCTGATATGTCCATTGTTCCGATATGCAGGCTCTATGGACAGAGTTATTAAAGTAATGTGTAATATCGGCATTTTCCTACTGCCTCTAGCTGTGTTTATATTGCATTATTTTATCTGAGAAAACCTTTTCAGCCAATTGTTCGTGATGAAGGGACTTCATATGTGCTTAGAGATCAATGCTTATTATAGAAAGAGCTTCTCTTTGTCACCTGATGGAAAGGTGATTGTTCCCCTTCCATATGCATATTCTTCTGCTGATATTAGAGTTAAATAGTGGAAGATGATCATTAAAGGACAGCATTTGTCCTCAGACTCAGATGTGACGAGGTATCGACTATCATCGCAGACAGGCATGTCGTTTTTCTTGTTTTACAGAGCGATACATGCAAATGCTGTCTCACGGGCCACTGCGCTGACGTACTGCAACAAGCTCTTCATTAGAACGATATGCAGAAAAGCGGCCTGTCTATTGATCTCACTGGTATTATAGTTCCTCTCAAAGCTTGGATCTCATCTCCGGTGAAGCGTATCGTCAGCTGGCTGGTATTGTTACAGACAGCCAGTGGAACATGAGCCTGCTGTCTGGACAGGAAACTGTCAGCGAGAAGCGTCCTCGTTTTACCATTTTATATTTATTTCATTTGTCTTACAGATCATTAGATTGTTGATGATCTTAAAGCGAAACATTCTTTTCAAGCTCAACTCTTATTCAATTGAAGTAAATCTACACCTCTCGATTTACAGCATCGGTTTATTTCACTGCTTTGCTCTAAAAGATTGTCAATCTGGGAATGGCCGCTGCTGGTGGAGTGCCAGTAAAGTCTTGTCGATTTCATTAAAAATGGGGACAGATGTTTGTCATTACCCTTATTGATAAGTGCGTGGTCAATAGTGTGATTTATTCAGGAGGCACAGGCTAAGCTTTAGTCACAAGTTTTACAGTGGCTTGATCAATAGCGCACAGTGAACAAGTACAAGAGCAGCACACGTGAACGTAAGAGAGTAAGCAAAGGGTTTTGGTGCGTTTACGATCATTCAGGGCCAATAACTGAGCTGCCTGAGCTACGTTAGTAATAGTGTGATGGTCGTGTAAGTTATAGTCAAGGAATAGATTACTATTTGTATATAATGAATTTGAAATGATTACATCTATCTGAAATAACCATTAAATGAAAGCGCAATAGGATTATTTTTGGTTCTTTGTATGTTATTTTAGACTGTATGATATGGAAACCTGTTTCCGCCACTGAATAAAAAAGAAAAAAAGCTTATTGTGACTTTTTATCTCACAGTTCTGAGTTTTTGTTCACAGAATTGCGCCAGAATAAAGCCATAATTGTGACTTTTGTTCTTGCAAATGCGTTTGTATCTCGCAATTTGGACTTTTTCTCGCAATTCTGAAATTTTTCTTAGAATTGAGTTGTAAATTTAGAATTGTGTGATATAAACTCACAATTGTGAGAAGTAAAGCCATGAATGTGAGATAAAAATTCGCAATTCAGATTTTTTTCTTGCAAATGCAAGATTTTATCTTACAATTTGGACTTTTTTCTTGCAATTCTGTTTTTTTTTTTTTTCAGAATTGATAGATATAAACTTGCAATTGCGAGTTCTAAAGACAGAATTGTGTGATATAAACTCAGAATTGTGGGAAATAAAGTGATAATTGTGAGGTAAAAATTTGCAGTTCAGTTTTTTTTTGTTTATGTCGTGCAATTTGGACTTTTTTCTGAATTTTTCTCAGAATTGCGAGATATAAACTCACAATTCTGACTTTTCTTAGAATAGTGTGGTATAAATTCACAATTGTGAGAAATAAAGCCATAATTGCAAAATAAAAATTCGCAATTTAGACTTTTCTCGCAAATGTGAGTTTACATCTCTCAATTCTGACTAAATAACTTGCAATTGTGTGTTATAAAGAATTGCAACTTTGTCTTAGAATTGAGACTTTTTCTCGCAATTCTGACTTTATACCTCGCAATTGTGAGTTTATATCATGCAAGTCTGAATTGCGAGTTTATAGCTAGCAATTATGACTTTATAACTCGCAACTGCGAGAAAAAAAAGTCAGAGATGCGAGATGTAAACTCGCAATTGCGAGGTAAAAAAGTTGTTAGATTAAAAGTCGTAATTACCTTTATTTTTCTATTCAGTGGTGGAAGTTGGATTCCATAATATGCTCTATAGGAATAGCTAAAATGCTATCAGTTTGACTGGACAAGGATGGTACATAAGAAAGGTATTTTGCTTGACACTGGTGCCAGAGTCTAATTTGTCAAAGCCTTTAGTCCAAAAGTAGATCAGGACTGTGTGGTGAAAATCTCCCACAGACGTCCCTGTTTTAAAGAAGATGGATCTATTACACAATTCGTGACAGTGAAAATTGCAAGCGCCCCTCACCGCAGGCCCAAAGCTTGTCAGAACCTGTGTTGCCAGATCCAAAAATAGAGCCTCAAGGCGCTTCAAATTGTAGGTCAGGCACAATGGATTTAGTACATTATGAGTGTAATATTCTCTAGATAATATGCAAAACTCTGTGTTCAAGTCACTGAGAGTTCAAGGCCATCCTTTAAATCTGAGGATGTTGTTACTGTTTGAAAATATGCTAAGTACCATTATTAGAAGTATTTATAAAGTATATGCACACACCAACATTAAAAACCTTGGGGTCATACCTTTGCTCACCCCTGTGTCATCCAAGATGTTCATGTCTTTCTTTATTTAGTCAGTAAATAATAAGGTTTTTGAGAAAAACATTCTCCATATAGTGGACTTCAATGGGGATCAACGGGTTGAAGGTCCTAATAGCAGCTTCAATGCAGCTTCAAAATGCATTACACGGTCCCAGCTGAGGAAAAAGGGTTCCTCATTTTCTAAAAAGAATTTAAATTGATATATTTTTTAGCAACACTAGCTCGACTTTACCCATTATACGTAATCACACACACATGACGTGCAAAGAAAGTCAAACAATGATAAAACAATGATTTTTAAGAACAATTTTAAAGTTGGAGGAGAAAATGCGATTATGTTTTTCATCCTAACCTACCTTTTTGAACCAAAGTACACAGATGTATATGTAATGCGTGAATATACGCATGTGCATCACAGAGCTAGTGCAAGATGAGCATTTGTGGTTAAAAAGTATATAAATTTATATATTTTTTTAAGAAAATGGTTGATTGTTTTGTTAGATAAGACCCTTATTCCTCAGCTGGGATCGTGTAAATCCCTGTGAAGCTACATTGAAACTGCAGTTTGGACTTTCAACCCATTGATCCCTGTTAAACCCTGTTGAACCCCGTTGAAGTCAACTATATGGAGAAAAATCCTGTAATGTTTTCCTTAAAAAAACATAATTCTTGACTGAAGAAAGAAAGACATGAACATCTTAGATGACAGGGAAAATTATCAGAAAATGCTCATTTTGGAAGTGAACAAATCCTTTAATTCTTTTATTCAGCAGGATGCAATAGATTGTTCAAAAGAGATTTTTGCAAATTTAAAAAAAAAACATAGCGAGCATATACATACAAAAAATATACATACAAATGTTATATGGGCCTATAGATGTTTTTGAAATAGACTAATGACATCTTTGTCCCCATGAACAATGAGTGTTTGCTCTAAAGCAAATGTGTAGCACTCATTGTGCCGTGGGGGTGGCCGCGCAGCCATCTGTTTGTCTGATCAGCTTGTTTCTGGTTTTCCTGGACCAGTCTGACCAGAGCGAGGCACATTCCTCTGACTGATATAGAGCCTGAAGATGCTGCGGTTCTGGGTTCCAGCGCAAATGCAATTACAGCAGCCTTACAATGTCAGGGCAGACACGACCCTGACAGCAGCTAAAGAATGAGCAGTTTAGAGATTGAATTATCCTGCTGCAGCACCGCTGCCTGTCTGGGGTGTGAGGGATGATATAGAGCTGTCTAGAGCTGAGCTACATCTAATTTTCTTTCTCTCTCACTCTTGCCTTTTTCATGTATATCTGTGTTGTGAAATATCTGACATCTTTACTTTAAAATAAAGGGACAGTTTGGACTAAAATTAAAATGCTGTCATCATTTACTAACCCTCATGCCATTCTAAACCTGTGTGCTACTTTTTTTTCTGGGATACACAAAATTAGACATGTTTTAACAATTTTTATGTAGCTCCTGCTATTTAACAATAGTTAATTATGCCTTTGGCTGTGAAAAAAAAAACACAAAAAGGTTTTATTTTAGCTCTTCAGTGCTATAGAGCTTCATTCCAATTGTAAGAATTTTAATTTTACAGACCAATTTCCAATTAGTTTTTTATTCAGTACCATTTAAAAGCTTGGGGTTGGTAAGATGTATAATTGTTTTATAATGCTGTGTTATTTCATCAAAAACATGAATAAATGTTGTTACAATTTTAAATAACTATTTTCTATTTAATATATTTTAAAATGTTGTGTGATGGCAGAACTTTAGTGTCACATGATCCTTCAGAAATCATGCTAATATGCTGATTTGGTGCTCAAGAAACATTTCTTATTATTATCAGTGTTGAATGTTTTTGTGGAAACCGTGATCTTTTTTTTCAGAATTGCTTAATAAATGAAGTAAAAAGAACAAAATTGATTTCTTATTATTAATTATTTGGAATTATTTGGAATATCATGAGTAAGCCAAAATGTACATAAAAAAAATTACATTAAAATTTACATCTGACTTAACTTTTTTCTAGCATGAGATGTTCGATTAGTTTTTTTTTTAATTTGAATATTCCATAATTGTTAGCCTCTTACTTATTTTTATTTTATTTTATATCAATTTAGAATTTTGTAGTATTTGATTTTACTACGAAATTTAGCTTTTACTTTTTATTTTATTTTATTGAAAATGAAATTTAATACTTTGTAGTATTTGATTTTACTCTTAAATGTTGCTCTTATTTATTTTATATAAAATCTGAATGTTGGAGGATTGATTACTCTTATTTTTTATTTATTTATTTATAAATGAATTATACATTATATGTGAATTCAGAATTTTGTAAAATTTAAATTTTACTCTTTTTTTATTTATTTGATTCCTAAATATTTATTTTTACATTAGATTTTTTTATTTGAATATTCTATTATGTTTAAGCTCTTTTACCATTTTTTTTACCAAATTTATTTTATTTTTGCAAATGAATTCAAAATTTTGTAATATTTGATTTTACTTTTAAATGTTTCTCTTATTTTTAATTTTTTATTGTAAAATTATAATTTGAATTGTACATTGTATGTGAATTCAGAATTTACTATTTTTTAGAACAATTTCAGAATTGTATTTAATTCTTAAGTTTTTATTTTTACATTAGATCATAAAAATTTTAATTATTATATATTTTTATTTATTTTATTTCAACTGAATTTCAACTGAATATTTATTTTTACATTATATCACTTTCTGTCTATTATCTGTCTATTATCAACTCAGATTATCCATATGGTTTTAAACTTCCGGATCCCATTTAAAACCCTAGACAATCGTTATCAAACAACCATGTTAGTACTACTAGACATTTACTGAAGAGTTTGAACAATCAACTTATTGCTTAGGACAGAAAGGAATAGGGCACAGAATTATGGGGTGAATATGGGTTAAAAAAATCAGGAAATGCTGTCTGTTTGAGCTTCACCACATGTAAACAGTATTTTCCCAGTATCTCTCAAGTTCTGTAAACTTTCATTCACTTCAAAAAGCAATTACCGTGATATTATTTGAGACAAGGCCGATGCCAGGACCCACCGTGTCCCCCGAATCCAGTGTTAATGAATTTGCACCTCAACATTGGCAAAGAAATCAATGAACATTTTCTCTTCACTGTCATATTCAGTATAGCTAAATGTATACTTTTACGAAAAGAACCTTGTCCCATCCTCTGACTGTTCTGTAGTCTGTCCTTAACCTTATTTCATTCTCTATACCTGACCTAAAGTCACTTTCAGAGTTTAATTAATGTTTCTGTAATGGCTCTTCTAATGTTTGCAGTGTAGCACATATGAGCCATTGAGTCGCTCATGTAATGGAGGCTTAAATGAACTATTAATTCACGCGGCTGAAGGATAAAGGGACGAAGCAAACGGCTGTAGATCATAACAAGTCCTTATGTTGAACAGTGCTACAGGTGGACTGCTGCAGGATTTAATCATGTTCCTCATGCAAATGCATTGTAAATACATATGAGTCCAGCTATCAATCTGTGTTGCATTGTATGCACGCATTGGTAAGCACAGAATAGTGACGGATGATACAAAATTTTGTGTCTAGATGGGGGAGGAGATTTTGCTCTGCGTAATTGAAAATCATTCAGTCAGTTGTGCAGTTTAACCTTGAAACAGCATTGTCATGTGCAAGAAAACGGCAGTAATTGGTGCCTGGTTGCTGAAAAAAGTGTGGGAGATGTGTGTCAGTCTTGTGGTATAAGACTGGTCTTTTTATATGAGCTAACATGCCATTTGTGAGTAATGCATTTGCTTGAGGGATCGCAATATTGACTGTAGATAATTTGACAATGTATCAGCCTGTCTCATAATTCTGGACTCACAAGGCCTCACAGTAGATTTCTTGTCTGCTCACCAAAGCTTTGCATTGATGTCCTACTGGTGTAGATGACCTTGGCATAATATTTGCTTAGATGTAATGTACGGAATCTATAGAAATGTATAGAGTGGAGTGAAAAACAAACTGAGGCCGCTATATATTTATTTTAAATGATGATTTTTTTTTTATGTTTTATATTTTTTTTCTTAGTATATTTATAAAGGTTATACTTAGTTTTGTTGTAGATTTTTTTTAATTTTTTAGTCTTTGATTTTACTACTAAATTATGCTTTTACTCCTGATTTTATTGAAAATAAATGTTAAAATGAAGCATTTGATTTCACACTTAAATTTTGCTCTTACTCATGTATTGTTTTATTTATTTTATTTTATATTATATAAATTCAGAATGTTGTAGGAATTGATTTTACTCTTTAATTTTGCTCTTACTCTTATTTTTATTTGTTTTTTTTTTAAATGAGAAATAAAGTATGCATTATATTTGAATATAAAAAGTTTGTAATATTTGATTTTATTCCCAAATTAGTATTTCATTTTATTCTTAAATATATTTATACTTGGGATATACTTAAAATATTAATATTTGTATATTTATTTTAAATGAATTTAGTTTTTTTTTTTTGTATTTGATTTTATTACTAATTTATGTATTTACTCTTTATTTTATTTAAAAATTTAAAATGTTGTAGTCTTTGATTTTACTCTTACATTTTGCTTATTTTTATTTTTGTTTATTTTGTTTATTATAAATGAATTATACATTATATGTGAATACTAAATTTGATTTTACTCAAATATTTTGCTCTTGCTCTTATGTTTATTTAATTTTATATACAATCAGAATTTTATTTGATTTTACTCTTAAATTTTGCTTTTATTTTTCTTATATATCATAAATTAATTATACATTTTATTTTAACTGAATTCAGAATTTTTTAGTATTTGATTTACTAAAAATCTAAATGAATTATATTATTTATATTATTTTATTTTATTTTATTTTGTTTTAAATGTTGTAGTAATTTATTTTATATACTTGGCATATACATACAAATATTTAATTTTATTGTATATTTATTTATTTTTGTATTTTATTTTAAATGAAATTTGATTTTTTTTAGTATTTGATTTTACAACTAAATTATGCTTTTACTCTTTATTTTACTGAAAATGAATTTTAAAATTATATAGTATTTGATTATACTCTTTATTTTTGTTCTTTTTTTATTGTAAAATTATACATAAATTATACAGTATATGTAAATAAAATATTGTATTTTTTTCCCAAATTTATTTTCATATATTTATTTTATTTCAGGATTTGAGTGTTTGATTTTACTCTTAAATATTTATTTTTACATTATATCACTTTCTGTTTATTGTCAGTTTTTTTAAATCAATAAAATCACTGTCAAACAAACATATTAGTACTTCAAGGCATTTACTAAAGATTTTGAGCAATCAATTCATTGCTTACTTCCAGCTAACATGGCTATGAGTCATTTTTCTAAACAGAGCCAATGGTAGTTAATGACCGAGATATTTTTCCCAGTTGTCTGAGCTTGGGACAGTAGGTTTGAAGAACTGGACAGTAACCCAGTGATGGCACTTAAGGGAGCTGACGAACAGTTCTGGGAGCACTAATAGATTCTGCACCGTGCCAAAATGGATCCGGTCTCCTCCCAGGCCGCTGTGTTGTCACTGTATTTGTGGATCAAATAAATTATTGATGGATAGCTGATCGGGAACTCAATTACAGGCAGATTACTGAGGAAGGCGGACACCAGGAGACTGACGGCCTGATTGAATTAGCACCCTCGCACACAGAGAAAGTGTCCTTCAGACTTAGCCCTCCTTCCAAGACCACATGGGGATCCCACATGCCTCCAGCCATTTTGGCCCACCTCTTATGTTCCTTCCAGCACTCAGTTTCTTTGTTATTAGGAAATTTGTTGGATTAAATGAAGGATATGGATTACCAACCAAAAGTTTTCATATATGCTTGTTCCCATATTTTAAAGCACAATTGCTCTGAATGGACTGCATGGAAGGATATAATCAGAGACGCCGGTTTTCAGATGCATTAATGTTTGGGTGTGTTAATACAGAGCTGCCGTATACATCTATGGATGTGTTTACACACATTTATGTGCACAGACCTTGACACATCTGTTGAATATGTCTGTTGCAGCTGCTTCCATCTGAGCTTCAATAGGAGCAACAATGAGACAGACGTGGGCTGGAAATATATGTGCATAAATATTGCCATTTATAGGAATCTCATTCATATAACATGATTCGTTGAATTGGAATCTTGCCTCCCAAGGAAAGAAGCTATTACAAAGTTAATGTGAGCTCCGGATAGAGAGCTAGAGGCTGAATTGGGTGCATTTATCTTTTTCTGCTGGTCAGCAATTGAAAGGAGAAAAAAACTGGAAGAAAAAGCTTGCTGATACGAAGAAACACCTTTATTGAACAGATCAATTTGCTTCAGTCATCAGACACTTTTTTTTCTAAGGCTGTATCCCTTTTTCTGCAAACATGCTCAGAAATCCATTTGTATTTGAACAGTTCACATAAAACGTGAACTATTGCCTTTGTAATTGAGAATTTGGGTGAAAATTTATATAGTAAGAAGGAGCAAAAAGTAACATGAGATAACAATTCACAATACTTTATAGCATTTATTAGTCTTGGTTAATGTTATTTTCTATATATACTAGTGCATTTGAACATTTTAAATTGTATTTATTCTCTAATATATAGTAAAAGTACATTTTTAAACTAACTTAAATTAAATTTAAAAAAAAATGAAAGTAAACGTTTTTTGTACAATGAAAAATTGTACCAGAATTGTGCCAGAAATTGTAACCTTTTTTTTTATCATCAAGCATTTTAAACGTTTTTTTAAATTAAATAATTACTAAATAATGGTTTGTGGTGTTTTTAAAATACATAAAAATGTATATATATTAAATAAAACATATGAAAACTGCAAGCATTATAATATTTATATTTATATAATAAAATATATAATTTATTTACACCTACACCCCATTTATCCTCACTTAAATTATACTTGACTGGCCCTATGAAATCCATTAGATTTCTAGATTCCATTGTTCTAGATTCCATTTTTTTAAACATTTTTTCTAGATTACACTTTATTAATCAAAAAGAAAAAAAAGTCTAATTTATTGAAATCATGAAACGTACATAGCAATTTATTAAAAGTTTAACACAAATTACTTTTTAAGGCCCTATTAAATATGTTTTATTTTTATTTTTTACCAAATTCTGTTTTATTTTTTCTAGACTCTACTTTAATAATTTAATTACATTAATCAAAGGCATGTCTAAATAATTTAAGTCATGAAACGTACACAATTCAACAGCAGGTTTTACAATAATTAGGTTTTAAGGCCCTATGAAATACTTCCCCCCCCCCCCATCAAATTAAATTTTATTTTTAGCCAAATTCTGTGTTTTCCATTACTTCTCTGAATTTTATAATCAAAACCATCTCTAATTAATTGATTTTATTTAAAAATATGTATTATTTTATTTATTTATTAATGTTTTAGAAATACTCTGTGTATTTTCATTTTTAGGTAAATAAATTCTGGTAAATAATTTTTTTTACTAAATATTCCTTAAAAATAATGTTTAAAAATAATTTTTTTTTTTTTAGGAGTATTATCATTACATTAGGTCATATCTTTGTGTCACAGTTTCTTCAATTTTCTTCAAGACCAAACTTTTGTTTTGACGGGTTGCTGTGAAGACCCTTAAGTTTCTGTTTGTGTATATATGGTGATAGTTTTTCCTAAAATAAATGGTGAAATGCTCATAAAGTGACTTTCAGAGCAGTTCTAGAGATTAAGTTTTTATATACTGATATGTTGAAGCGGCAGAAGCTGAAAACACTGCAAACATCTGCAAAACAGTGCGTGTAGTAAACAAAACATATTTTTAAACATGAACATATTTTTGCTGCTTAATATTCACAGACACAAGTCCATATTGTGTTTTGATTTAGGTGTACTTTTAATTTATTCATCTAAAATTTGTAAAATTCTGTGACACTCTGGATTATGCAGTAAATTAAATTTTTATGACTGCATTCCTCAATTCTGTATGTGTTTTCCGCATTGTGGAAATCATAGAGCCCAAGAGAATGTTTTTACAACACGTCATCAACTGGCCATATTGGTGGCAGTGAACATAAACAATGCCACCTGAACCAAAAAAAAACTCACATATTTTACTGATTATTGCTGCTTAAAATGGTCAATTATTGTCATGTTTGGGGCTGTACTAATTGGTTGGACCGGGAAAAACATTTGAAGTACTATAGACTGCAAAAAAGAGTGCAAAAAACTGTCTGAGGAAAAGGCTTTTGTGGTTGTCCAAACTGGACCAAGATTGCCAGGGCAAGAGTCTTGACAGCATGTGTGTTCGTTCTTATCATTTCTGGTCATGTAGGTTAATATTAATATTATATATATATATAAGGTTAATATCTTAATTAATACAGCTCAAATGTGTCTTTACCACGTATTAACTTTAGTTTGTCAAAATATTGCACCCTTTCCTGCTTACTAAGTCCTTCTCTATATGATATGAGCAGCTTCCACACCATTTTTCGTGGTTTAGACAGCATAAATTAGCAGAACAACGAATTCAGTAGTACATTAACCATGCAATCCATGCTGTTGTTTACATCCGCGTATCGCCAATATGGCCGCGCATCCGGATAACTGACCAAATTCTGACGTAAGTGCAAACCCTCTCTATATACTTTTGTTGATTTGCCATTGTTTAAATTGCAAACAAAACCCTGAATGAGGACACCTGTTTGTGGCTTTCATTGTCGTTGGAGGTACTGACATAGCTGGACAAGAGGTGGCTTTTGTTGCTGCTCGGCTGTGTTTTCTGGAATATTCTGAGACCTTCCTGAGCTTGCTTGTTCTTTGGCTAGATGGTGTAGTCAATATGGCATACTGCTCTGATACATATACACATTTATTGATAGACTATAAAGAACACGCTGATGTCAGCTTTACTGACAGCCTTGGGCAAACAGGCACCAGCAGTATGGCTCACCACCACAGTTTTCCATGCAGTGTGGGTGGGTTGTATCACACTGTCTCCGTCTCTCCGTCCAGACGCCATTCTGGCTCCATCGGCCCCCCCGGTGTTTCAGCCTGTTCAATTTATTGCAGCTTAAGGCTCTCTGTTAGAGCACCAAACCTTCATCCATAGATATATTGTACTCATGTCAATCAAAATTTTCAGCCTCACATGGTCTAACCATTGATCACCGCTGCTTAATGCTGCACATCTGATAAACCACTTGACTGATGAATTTGTATTTTTTTTCTGCAAACCGAATCATCTCTGATCAATAGTCGGTCGAGTCGCTGCTCCGAAACTATCAATCACAGAGAAGCAGAAAGGAAATCAACAGTGCTAGATAACGCTGCCTTTCTGCCTTTTAAAGTCAATGTAAACACCTTGAATGGTTAAACAGTCGCTTTGTGATTTGCCAAGTGCAATGACATTGATCGGATGAGTGGCAACTGTGAACTTCATGAATCATGCAAGTGAGAACGGGCCGGTGTGTGTATGCGAGCTGGAATGCGTCCATCTCTCTGTCCGTGACTCATCCGTGCCAACTCAGAGCTGCAGCTATATTTAGAGTTCCTGACATCAGGCACTGTTGAGGGAAGAGCTGGTGGAAACGTTATCCTGACACAACGGGCCAGTCGAGGTTTGAATAGACAGAGGAGCTCAAGTGACAGAGAGTTGCAGACCGAAAGTTATTGTTCACATGTTGCCTAGGAAAAAAACAAAAAAAAAACACTGGAATGTTTATACCTCATGTTCTGTTAAGATTTGACGTTTGTGATTATTTCAGATATGGTCGGCAACCTTTGTAGTGGATCAAAACCATCATCAGTGTTGTCCTAAAACCAAAACAATATCCGTTCTTGTCTTAAGATAACTTTGAACTTTTTGGAACCACTTATATGTTGACTTGTGTGTGTGTGTGTGTGTGTGTGTGTGTGTGTGTGTGTGTGTGTGTGTGTGTGTGTGTGTGTGTGTGTGTGTGTGTACCTGGTATTCATCACGTTGTGGGGACCAAATGTCCCCACAAGGATAGGAATACCAGTAGATTTTGACCTTGTGGGGACATTTCTCAGGTCCCCATGAGGAAACAGGCTTATAAATCATGCACAATGAGTTTTTTTTGATGAAGTAAAAGTATGCACAATCTCCTGTGAGGGCTAGGTTTAGGTGTAGGGTAGGTGTAGGGCGATAAAAAGTACGGTTTGTACAGTATAAAAACCATTACGCCTATGGAATGTCCCCATAAAACATGTAAACCCAACATGTGTGTGTGTGTGTGTGTGTGTGTGTGTGTGTGTGTGTGTGTGTGTGAAATATTTCACATTTAGGTTGTCACATTTAAATTTTATTTAGAATCAGTTTTCGTAACATTAGGAATGTTATGAAAGAAGTCTTTAGGCCATTAATTTTTTTTATTTTATTATTTTATTTTATTTCTTTTTATTTAATTTTACAAAATTTCTGTTATGCCTAATGACTAGTGGTATTTTTGTATATTCCATTTTAATTTTAATTTTAAAGTTTCAGTATTTTGTTGTTTAATGTTGTTTACATAATGTTTATTAATTTTTCTTTTAGTTTTAGTTATTGTACTTAATCAAGTTGAGAAATTTTAAAGTAAAAGAAGCTGTGTTTATTTTATTTTATTTTATTTTTTCTGACCAGTGGTATTTTTGTATCTCCATTTCCATTTTAAAATGTTAGAAATTTTGATGTGTTTGTTTTTGTTTTTAAATTTTAATCTAGTCTACATATTAGATTTATTATTTAGTTTAATTTAATTTAATTTCTTCAAAGTTTATACTTTACTATTATGCCAGTAGTATTTTTGTGTTTTCCATTTTAATTTTAATTTTAAAGTTTAAAATTCAATTTTAGTAATTTTGTTGTTTGTTTGTTTGTTTGTTTGTTTTAATGTCTACATAATTTTTTAAAATGTTTCTTTCATTTTTAGTTCTATTTGTTGTAGTTCAAGTTAAAGTAAATCAAAATGAGAAATGTTTAAATAAAATAAGTTTTTATTTTATTTTATTTTGACCATTTATTTTTGTATCTCCATTTTAATTACAAAATGTTAGAAATTGTGATGTTTTTTTTTTCAATTTCAATCTAGTCTACATATTTTTTTTATTAGTTTTTCTTTCAGTTTTAGTTTTATTAATAGTTTAATTTAATTTAATTTCTTTAAATTTAATAAATGTCTATTTTTGTATTTTCCGTTTTCATTTTTTATTTTAAAGTTTTAATTTCAATTTTAGTTTTTTTTTTATTTATGTCTACATAGTTTTTTTTTCTTTTTTTTTCTTTCAGCTTTAGTTCTATAAGTTTTTTCTAAGTTTAAATAAAATAAGTTTTCATTTTATTTCAGCATTTCTATTATGCCTAATGGCCATTGGTGTTTTTGTATTTTCCATTTTCATTTTAAAGTTTTTGTAATTTTGTTGTGTTTGTTTGTATTTTTTTTTCTGGTCAAAAAACTTTTACCAGTCTACCTGATTATTTAAAATTAAATGAGAATATAATTAAGGATAAAGAGAATATTGTAAATGCTTTTAATAAACATTTTATTTCGGGGGGAGAGACCCACAATTGTAGTAATTTAAGGAAACAAGAAAATGTGGAAGCTACTTCAAGTTATATTACTCAGAGCCAGCAGTATAATTTTATTCCTATTCAAGTTTATAAAGTTCTATCTAATTTGGATATAAAAAAAATCAGCAGGGCCTGATAAAATAGAACCTTATTTTTTTTACATTTCTGCACATCTTATAACAGAGCCCATTACATCTCTTTTTAACTTGAGTTTATCCTCAAATGTTATTCCTCGTGCATGGAAATCCGCGTCAGTCTTACCTTTGTTAAAAGCTGGTGATCCATCAGTTTTGGATAATTATCGGCCAATTAGTAGGTTATCCGTGTTGGCAAAAGTATTTGAATCTTTTGTCAATGATCAAGTGAAATTGTTTTTAACCGAAAATAAAATATTAAATGAATTTCAGTCAGGCTTTAGATCAGGTCATAGTACTATTAAAGCAGCTATGCTGGTTACAAATGATATTGTTAAATTTCTAGATAGTAAAAAATATTGTGCAGCATTATTTGTAGATCTTTCTAAAGCATTTGACTCTGTAGATCATAAACTTTTATTACAGAGATTAAGTTGTATAGGTTTTAGTGAAATGACTCTAAATTGGTTCAGTAATTATCTAACAGAAAGAACTCAATGTGTCTCGGTCGAAAACTTTACTTCAAATGAATTAAAAATAATAAAAGGTGTTCCACAGGGTTCGATTTTAGCCCCAGTTTTATTTTCTATTTATATTAATGACCTTGGTTGTGGGATAACCTCAGCTAGAATTCATTTATATGCTGATGACACAATTATATATACAGTAGCACATTCGGCGAATCAAGCCATTGAGCTTTTGCAAGAATCTTTTCAGTTATTGCAATTATCATTATCCAACTTAAAACTGGTTTTAAACTCAAAGAAAACAAAATACATGCTTTTCACTCGTCGCACTGAAACAGTTCGTCCTGTTTTAACTTTATTAGGAGAAACTATTGAAAGAGTAAATTGTTATAAATACTTGGGTATATGTGACCCTGGACCACAAAACCAGTCATAAGGTTAAATTTGACAAAACTGAGATTTATACATCATATGAAAGCTCAATAAATAAGATTTCTATTGATGTATGGTTTGTTAGGATAGGACAATATTTGACTGAGATACATCTATTTGAAATCAGAAATCTGAGGATGCAAAAAAATCAAAAAGACTGAGAAAATCACCTTTAAAGTTGTCCAAATTAGGTTCTTAACAATGCATATTACAAATGAAAAATTACATTTTGATATGTTTACAGTAGGAGTTTTACAAAAAATCTTCATGGAACATGATCTTTACTTAATTTCTTAATGATTTTTGGCATAAAAGAAAAATAAATAATTTTGACCCATGCAATGTATTTTTGGCTATTGCTACAAATATACCCCAGCGACTTAAGACTGGTTTTGTGGTCCAGGGTCACATATGGTTGGGTGACATATTAGGATTTCAGATACATATCGAAAAACTTTTAAAAAAGCTTAGATTAAAGTTGGGTTTTCTTTTTCGTTTAAAGAAATGTTTTCCTTTTAAAGCAAGAAAAAGAATTATACAGAGTTGTTTCCTTTCAGTATTAGATTATGGCGGTGTGATCTATATGCATGCAAGTTTATCTTCACTTAAAAAGTTGGATTATGTATATCATGCTGCTTTACGTTTTGTGACGAGTGCCTCCTCACGCACCCATCATTGTATATTGTATGAACTGGTGGGATGGTCCTCTTTGTTTCAAAGAAGGAAAGTGCACATGTTGCTGTTTATTGTTAAGGCATTGTTGGGAAAATTACCTACTTATATTTGCTGTCTTTTATCTTTTTACACTTGTAATTACAGTACTAGATCCTCTGCTAAACTTCTTTTAAATGTTCCACGAGTACATTCTTCTGAGTTAGGCAAAACTGCTTTCTCTTTTTTTGCTCCTTCGTTATGGAACGAGCTGCAGAGTATTACTATGCTGGAAACACTTCCTTCTGTAAATATCTTGAAAAACCTTTTATGGTCTACTCTGAAGGAAACATGTACTTGCTATAAGTAAATGACATATTTGTAATTATCTGGATATAGGGCAAATGATTTTGTTTGTGTTTATGTTGTTGAAATTGTTTTATTGTGAAACTTTTTGTGCTGCCATACTTGGCCAGGACTCCCTGGAAGAAGAGATTTTGTATCTCAATGGGACTTTCCTGGTAAAATAAAGGAAAAAAAAAAAAAATTAATATGTCTGCATCAATTTTTCTTTTAGTTTTATTTATTGTAGTTCACGTAGTAAAGCAAATCAAAATGAGAACTTTATTTCATTTTACTTTCATTTTATTTTATTTTAGTTAACCATAATAACCTGCCTATAATAACTTATAACTTAACTCCAAATAACTTTTTTCTGTATGACATTTAAATTGCTGGGTGATTTAAAGGTGAGTCTAAAAAGCTTTGACATGTAATTATGTGAACAAACACAAAATGAGTTATATTTAATACACACACAATTGCGGTCTTGTTCCGCGACACATGAATGGCAACAATGCGAGTGGTTAGCCACAGTAACCAGAGTTCGCCCCTGCAGCTAGTGGATTAGCCCACCTCTGTCTTTAATTAGAGCTCTAAAGCACTCTCATCTGACTCCTCTTTCAGCCTCAGAACAGCATTGGTACTCCAATCAAAGAAATTTAAAACCACACACTTCCCCTGAAGTCTTTCCAGGTATAGTTTGCAATATTTCTATAAGCTAGTTTCAACACAACTCTTGGAACTCACTTTTATTATTTTTCTTCTTCTTTTTCATATGTTTTTCACAGGGAATCTTTCCCTAGGCCATACCAGCTAGTCTAAACTAGACTGAGCATGCATATATTGTGTTTGGAATGGCATTAAAATCTAAATTCATCATAGGTGACCTTTTGTATGCACAGCGGCCTGCTTGCGCTGCCCTAAACGTTCATGTTTCTCCGTGGGCTGTGTCACATGTTCCCAGCCAGATTAGCAGCCTTGCATGGACGTGACTGGGCGTCTGTGGGAAAGGAAGGCATAAAAATGGACCCCAGTTGCTTCTGCTGCTTCAGACCAAAATTAATTCTACCCCTGGTATTGCAGAAGCTTCAATCATGTAGAGTTGATGCAACATTGCCATTGCTCTGTTATTGCTCATTGGTTGGTCTTTTATATTTTGGAGATTTAGTAGGAGATTTTGTTTGAGTTCATACTGAAATCTTGACAGTTGAGCTCACTTCTGGAACTTTTAGTGAGATTTCAAGGCCTTTTCTGAGGAGAAGCATGCAAATCAGGAGCCTCTATTTAATCCTATTGCTTTCTTTGAAATACTGAATAGAAATTAAGATACTAAAGAGTTATAGTTCCTCTATTTTATTGATAGAAGAGCAGCAATGAAAGGCAGGAGTAAACAAAAAATCCCATTCAGCAAGTGTCTTTCTGTCCATCTTGCTTTCTATCTTCCTCCATTGACTCCAACTGTGTGGAAGCACAGAGCATAAATAGCTGAGAAATGTCTTTTCTGTGGAGCCAAAGTGCTGGATTTAACCCCTCCGCACTGATCCCCCAGGCTGCTGCTTAATTCTCCAATTTTCAGCTGTTAGAGATAGAAAAGGAATAATAAACATCTGAAACACCCAGTAATAATCCATCTGACCCTGCTCCCCTCCTCTGTATGGACACTGAGGCCAGGCTAGAGTTTCAGTCCTTCCTAATCTCTGCCAAAGACTCAGCGCTCGCCTGGCTGGCTAATGAAACCATATCACCAAACTTGAGCAGCCTGGGACTGATTATCACCACATTCATGAGCACACCCCCCAAAAATTTCTCTCACACGCACTTTGAACTGTGACATTGCGTATGTAAAATTTGATAGCATTTTTGTATGCAACAATATGTTTTCTAACATCATTCAGTTCAAATGTATTGAATATTTTTAATTGATATTTATCTCTATGTGGAATTCAAAGTAACGCAGGGTGTCATATCCAGTAGGTTTTTCAAAGTCTGTAGACTAGACACGCTATTGATTACACTTATCAAGCTGAATACACTCTGTACGTGCTTGACATTTTTCCAATCTTACCTTGAAAGGCTTTTACCTTTTTTTAGATGATTGACATATTTAGGGCCCGAGCACCGATGGTGTGAGGACCCTATTGAATCTGCTCCGTTTATTATTATTATTATTATTATTATTCTTCTTATCCGGAATGAATCGCATTTTTGAGGGCCTAGACATACCCGAAAACTAACGAAACTTCGCACACACATCAGACCTGGCGAAAATGGACGTCTGATATGGGTTGCAGAAGTGGGTGTGGCAAAATGGCTCAATAGCGCCACCTTTACACGTTCCGCGGTGTGCGCATTCAGCTGTGATTATCGTACATGCACAAAAATCGGTACACACATGTAGCACACCAATACCTACAAAAAAGCCTCTTGAGATAAAATCCGAAACCCAACAGGAAGTCGGTTATTATTAATTTTCTCAGCAAAATTTGTGTAATTTTTGCCATTTTCAGGTGTCATACTTGAACGAACTCCTCCTAGAGATTTAGTCCGATCAACACCAAATTTGGTGAATCTAATCTAAAGCCCTTTGTGACGTTAAATTGTGAAGATCTAGAGTTTTCATCGGAGGGCGTGTCCGTGGCGGCCTCGCAAATTTCGATGTTTCGCCATGAAAAAGGAAGTTGCTATAACTTAGGCATAAAATGTCCGATCTGTCCCAAACTTCACATGTGTGATAACACTCCTGACCTGATGACATCTACATGCCCATATTCAGTTATAGTCATAGCGCCACCTGCAGGCAACAGGAAGTGTCATGCTGTACTCTACAACCAACTCCTCCTAGAGATTTATACAGATCAACACCAAAATCGGTCAGTCTAATATAAAGGCCTTAGCGATGTTAAATTGTGAAGATCTTGAGTTTTCGGTAAAGGGCGTGTCCGTGGCGGCCTGACAAATTTCGAGGTCTCGCCATGGATATAAAACTTGTTATAACTCAGCCATAAAATGTCCGATTTGCCTCAAACTTCACATATTCGATAAGAGTCCTGGCCTGAACACATCTGAAGGCCAATGTTCTATTATAATCACAGCGCCACCTGTTGGCAACAGGAAATGACTTGTATCAAACTCCTCCTAGAGATTTAATGATATCAACATTATATTTGGTCAGTCTGATCTAGAGGCCTTAGAGATGTTAAATTGCGAAGATCTTGAGTTTTCGTTAAAGGGCGTGTCTGTGGCGGCGTGACAAAATTTGATGTTTCGCCATGGACATAGAAGTTGTTATAACTCAGCCATAAAATGTCCGATCTGCCTCAAACTTCACAGGTTTGGTGAGAGTCCTGGCCTGAAGACACCTAGAGGCCAATATTCAGATATTATCATAGCGCCACCTGTTGGCAGCAGGATATATCATATCTTTCACTAACTCAAACATACCATGTTCAATCTGCACCAAACTTCATATGTTTGATGAAAGTGGTGGCCTGATCACATCTACATGCCAATAATCAGTTATAGGCATAGCGCCACCAGCTGGCAGCAGGAAATTTGGCACATTTAAGTGACTTTGACATATTTCTCATATTTTTACTGTATTAAAAGCATACTACCAACCATTTGCTGTGTTCCTAAAGCCACCGGTCGGCGGTGAGCCCGTGTGCGAGGGCCCGTTCATCGCTGCTTGCAGCTTTAATTATTATTATTATTATTATTATTCTCCAAAATGAATCGCATTTTAGAGGACCTAAACATGCCCGAAAACTCACAAAACTTTGCACACACATCAAACCTGGCGAAAATTTACGTCTGATATGGGTTTCAGAAGTGGGTGTGGCAAAATGGCTCGACAGCGCCACCTTTAGATTTTCAGCGGTGTGCGCTTTCAGCTGTGATTCACGTACATGCACGGAAATCGGTACACACATGTAACACACCAAAACCTACAAAAAAGCCTCTTGGAGCAAAATCCGGAACCCAACAGGAAGTCGGTTAATATTAATATTCTCAACAAAATTTGTGTCATTTTTGCCATTTTCAGGCGTCGTACTTGAACGAACTCCTCCTACAGATTTATTCGGATCAAAGCCAAATTTGCTGAGCCTAATCTAAAGCCCTTTTTGACATTAAATTGTGAAGATCTAGAGTTTTCATCGGAGGGCGTGTCCGTGGCGGCCTTGTAAATTTCGATGTTTCGCCATGAAAAAGGAAGTTGCTATAACTGAGGCATACAATGTCCGATCTGTCCCAATCTTCACATGTGTGATAACACTCCTGACCTGATGACATCTACATGCCCATATTCAGTTTTACTCATAGCGCCACCTGCTGGCAACAGGAAGTGTCATTCTGTACTCTGCAACAAACTCCTCCAAGAGATTTAATCAGATCAACACCAAAATCGGTCAGTCTAATAAAAAGGCTTTAGCGATGTTAAATTGCGAAGATCTTGAGTTTTCATTGAAGGGCGTGTCCGTGGCGGCCTAACAAATTTTGAGGTCTCGCCATGGATCTAAAACTTGTTATAACTCAGCCATAAAATGTCCGATTTGCCTCAAACTTCACATGTTTGATAAGAGTCCTGGCCTGAACCAATATGAAGGCCAATATTCTATTATAATCACAGCGCCACCTGTTGGCAACAGGAAATTACTTGTATCAAACTCCTCCTAGAGATTTAATGATATCAACATTATATTTGGTCAGTCTGATCTAGAGGCCTTAGAGATATTAAATTGTGAAGATCTTGAGTTTTCGTCAAAGGGCGTGTCCTTGGTGGCCTGACAAAGTTTGATGTTTCGCCATGAACATAGAAGTTGTTATAACTCAGCCATAAAATGTCCGATCTGCCTCAAACTTCACATGTTTGGTAAAAGTCCTGGCCTGAAGACATCTAAAGGCCAATATTCAGATATTATCATAGCGCCACCTGTTGGCAGTAGGATATATCATATCTTTCACTAACTCAAACATACCAAGGTCAATCTGCACCAAACTTCATATGTTTGATGAAAGTGCTGGCCTGAACACATCTACATGCCAATAATCAGTTATAGGCATAGCGCCACCAGCTGGCAGCAGGAAGTTTGGCACATTTAAGTGACTTTGATCTATTTTTCCTACATTTAGTGTATTAAAAGCATACTGCCCACCGTTTGCTGTTTTCCTAAAGTCATCGGTCGGCGGTGAGCCCGGGTGCGAGGGCCCGTTCATCGCTGCTTGCAGCTTTAATTTATATTTGTTCAGCTATGGTAGAGAATGAACACATGTCGTCAGGAGTGCCATTCTCTCTGGCTCTAGAATGGCACTGTCTAATTATAGGCTCATTTTATTTTAGGTGGATGCTGGAAAAAAGCTTGACAATATTTTCTCTGTCAGCTATGTGTACCACTCAGCAGTGTACAGCTGTCACCTAAAATGAGACCTGAAAATTAGCTCATTAAACAGAACAGTGCAGCAATGGCAGAAACACACTCACGCATTTTCAACAGCTTGGGGCTTATGCTTACACAGGAGCATTTATTTGATCAAAAAGTACAATAAAACAGTGATATTGTGTTATATTATTAGAATGTAAAATCACTGTTTTCTATCTTAAAGGGATAGTTCACCCAAAAATGAAAATTCTGTCATTAATTACTCACCCTCGTGTCGTTCCAAAACCGTAAGACTTTTGTTCATCTTCAGAACACAAATTAAGATATTTTTGTTGATATCCAAGAGATTTCTGACACATCAAATACAGCAACGCTGACACATTGAAGGCCCAGAAATGTAGTAGGACATTGTTAAAATAGTCCATGTGACATCAGTGATTCAACTGTAATTTTATGAAGCAACGAGAATAATTTTTGTGCAAAGAAAACGAAAATAATGACTTTATTCCAGTGTTAATTTTGACAGCAAATTTTGATTTAGTCTTAGCCTTTTGACAAAAATGGTATTTAGTTTTAGCCATATTTTAGTCATCTGAATTGTTTTAGTTTTAGTCATATTTTAGTAATCTGAATTGTTTTAGTTATAGTCTAGTTTTAGTCGACTAAATAAGAAAGAAACAAGAACATCTTTTCAATGAAATACCAATGGCTATATAGGCTAATTATGCATTCTTTATAACACACTCTGCATTCTTTCAAGTAGACATATTTATTTATATAAATAAATTTAGATTAATCTTTACCAGTGCTACTGAAGTGATTTAGTCAAGAGCAATGAGTGATTTTCTGTCTTTTGTTGTTGTTGCTTGATTAAAGGAGAACTATTGCCAAAATGCAACCTGGGCTGTTTTTTTTTTTACTGTAAACGAGACAAACATATCTAAAAGCATAATTACGACAAACGAGCCATTTTTGAGATTGACCATGATTTTGTTTTGTTTTCAATGGTCGGTGAATGGGAATCCTAGGGGCATAAATTTGAGCGCATCAAAATCGATATTTTTACAACACTAAGGTGGCTCGACACACCATGAAACTTTGCTCGAAGTATCGCCTGGGTCTCTACACATGAACTCGAGCATTGAGAACATTGTTTGTGTACACAGAGTTTACTAAAAAGAAAGTTTTTGAGCGACTCACTTTCACTGTTTGTGTTTCCGCTTGCGGCCGTCTGGCCAGTCAAGAGGTGTCGATCTCCGAATGCGAGGATGGATAGCTCCTAAAGCATATTTCCATATAAATGCACAGCTAATTCGTTGTTTTGTCACAAGTGAAAAACAATATTAACCTTCTAGTTGTAAAAAGAGCCTCATATAAGCCTAATATTTCGTCCTATGGAGTCCATTCATTCACATTCGGAGATCGACACCTCTTGACTGGCAAGACGGCTGCGAGCGGAAACCCAAACAGTGAAAGTGAGTTGTTCAAAACCTTTCTTTTTAGTAAACTCTGTTTACACAAACAATGTTCTCAATGCTCGAGTTCATGTGTAGAGACCCAGGCGATACTTCGAGCAAAGTTTCATGGTGTGTCGAGCCTTCTTAGTGTTATAAAAATATCGATTTTGATGCGCTCAAATTTATGCCCCTAGGATTCCCATTCACCGGCCATTGAAAACAAAACGAAATCACGGTCAATCTCAAAAACGGCTCGTTTGTCGTAATTATGCTTTTAGATATATGTTTGTCTCGTTGACAGTAAAAAAAAAAAAAAAAAAAACAGCCCAGGTTGCATTTTGACTATAGTTATCCTTTAAGATCAATGCCACAGAAAATAGCACATTGCAAAAAATGCTTTTCTTACTTAGAATTTTTGTCTTGTTTCCAGCCAAAATATCTAAAAATTCTTGAATCAGGAAGGATTTTCTAGACAAGTAAAAAATATTGTCTTGTTTTTAGTTAAAATAAGTTAAAATTAAGTGAACTTTTTCTTAAAGCAACACTAAAGAACTTCGCTCCCTCTACAGGTTGGAAGCGGAATTGTCCATTACCGCTGTCGTAAATAATTGAACCCTACCGTCGCATCACATGCACGTTATTTGTTTGGAGGCTATCCAGGATCGGCTTTGGAAATAACGATGTTCAGTGACAAGGTAGAGTATGTTGCATGACTTTATGAAAGTATGAAAATGAAATAAAACATAATAATGACATAGTTTGCTATTTTTTTTCTCCGTAAAGCAAGTCGCATTTGTAGTCACATTTGAACTACAAAATCACGACCCGGCGACCCAAACTTACATAGTGCTGTTCTGGCCGATAGAGGGTCGCAAAGCGAATACGAAAGTGCCGTTTCACCCTGTTATGAGTTGATGAACCACTGACACGAGTTCGGAAAAATTATTTTAAGGTAAAAAACAACTCATTAGTGTTGCTTTAAAACAAGCAAAATAATCTGCCAATGGGGTAAGAAAAAAAGTCTTATTTCAAGCAGACAACTAGAAAATCCTTCCTGATTCAAGAAGTTTTAGATATTTTGGCTGGAATCAAGACAAAAAATCTAAGAAAGAAAAGTATTTTTTGCAGTGCAACTAAATTAGGCTGCTGTCCCTTTAAAATCGAACGCACGGATGCAATCTACTGATAAACGTCTGATATTCTCCCAACTGTTTGCGTTTACCTAAGGAGCAACCGAGTGTGTTTACGTGAATACTTGTCAAAATGGACAATTCAACATCATTTTGTGTGTATTTCTCCTTTTATGTGATGCGAAAAAGTACTCATGTGCTGTGTGAGAGGCGCTGCTTCAGTGTCTGCGCTCAGAAAACCTGACTGAATTGAGTTCTCTTTTGTGTCGTCAAATGTATCCATGTGTTTGCTCTTCTTTCACTCCCAGATATTGACATTTTTTAACTTTTTATGAGACGTGCAGCAAATATATGCTAGCTTATGTCCCGCCAGATAGACCATTTTAAAACAAAGTCCCTTTCAAGAAAAGTTTCTTCACTTGGCAGCCATATTTACAATGCATATAATCGGTAGGCTAGTATAGAAAGGAACATTTAAAAGATGAAATTTTTCAGATTACATGTTATCAGTTACTACCCAGCTCTGATTTTTAATTTGAAAAAATTGGGTAGAAAAACTATTATACATTTTTCAGTACTCTTTAATGAATAGAATGTTAAAATATAGGATTCATTTGAAATAGAAATCTTTAACACTAAGCACCAGTGCAAACCGTCTTTTGGCGTTAAAATAGAATAAAATAGAATAGAACCTTATTGAATATGCATTTGTAGGAGTTTCCCTTTCAGACACAAAATTTATGGGACGAGAATTAAAATGAATCACACAACGTGATTTAATAACATTTGCTCTTGTCAAATTACTGGTATTTGCGCAATTATTTAACGCCCCCCAAAAAAGCATATCTTAAAGCAGGTGGTAATTTGCGCTGCTCTTGGTAGATTGCGCTAGTCATTATGGAAATGACCTGGATGCGTCTGTGTTCTTTAATGTGCACATTGTTAGTTAATCACACACAGAATTTTCTCCTCCCATCAACGCTTTTATGGGTTTGTGCTCTAACACTAATTTGCTCAATTTAGTAAATCTGGCCCTATATGTCTTTACTGTCATTTCTGATTAATTTAAACCATCCTTGCTGAATAAAACCATTAATTTCTTTTAAAAAAATCCTACTGACCGCAAACTTTAGTATGAATTAATTTGTCAGATAGAAGTTATATGAATGAAATTTATTGATCACAAGGTGTGGGATCCCTGTAACAGATGAGTGCAGCTTATTTTATGTTTAAAACTGAAAATCACAAGCATGTCATCTTCATTAAGGGGTGTGCTGGAGTAGTCCTGCTCTTTTGCTCGCTTAATGAGTACCAGCAGGGGACGACTGCAAGCCTTGCAGCTTCTCATTCAACTAAATCACTTATTACCCTGATTCATCACAGGGCCGTCATTTGTGCACCTGAACCCCCTGCACTGTAAAGGCGGAAGACGGCAAAGCTGCTAAAAACTGGCATGACCTCCAACAATGAGGTCAGATTGAGATTTTCAACGTTTAAAGTCATTAGCTGTGTTTCTCATCCTTTGTGTTTGTTTTGCAGACCTGTGTTAAGTAAGCTCAGCTGCTGGGTTCTTTAGCGCTTATAATCTAATATGCTCAAGATATCATGGGGTCAGTGGACATGTGGTGTTTGAGGTTGTCCTGGGTGGTGAATTGTACACAGTTGAGGTTGATTTTATGAGTGACACCTGTCAAACTCACTCTTCCACTCTCTGTCCCTCTCTTTCTAGCTCTGAAGTAAGACTGCTTTGTGGTCATTAGTGCTGCACTCAGCAGGCTTGCAGTAGCCAGACTGCTTGCCTCAGCATTAATGGTTAATTTTTTTCTCTTCTTGTGGGCGATAGAGTGATGGGCCCGCATCCTCACAAGGCCCTGCCAATCTGTTCCCATACAGCCACTATCATCTCCCAATTATAGTCAGCCTGGGAAGAAAAACTGCACCGTTAATAGAGACTGATGCACAGTTAAACGGTGCTTCCGCAGCACGCATGGTATTGTGAATGCTTGTGTTTAGCATTTCCACTTTTTAAACCGACTTTTAAGCTACAAAGAGTTTAAATAAAAGGAAGAAAATGGCCCGCTACCATTTCACCCCACGCTTTGTGCTGAGCTACAGTGATTTCCACTGGAGCACCACTAAGAATAGTACTGGTTAAGGCTTTTTGTGAGGAAGTTTCTTTTGAACGGGGGTGGTGCTGAATGGCAGCGTTTGGGATAAAAGACCTTTGTTGGACAAAGGATAGTTTTATAGATGCTGATGGAGCAAGTTGCTGTGTAGAGTTGACTTGGTTACTGGTTGCATGGTGGGCTCTTTTCCTTAGGGGGGTTTCCAACCTTTTTTTGCTTGGAAACATTCCCACTGTTTTTAAACACTGCACGCTTTCTTGTTTTTAGGTGTATTTCGAATGAGATTTTACACCACCAGTGCCATGTGACGTGTTAGATTTAGATGCGACGGATTTGGGTGCGCACGGCGCTCTAAAAACAGACCGTCAGCTGTGCAGAAATGCTCCATACACAACCTCACACACTCTTTACACTCCTCACAAATTGCTGATGAGCTCCAAAAATAAAGGCACAGGACTCTCCAGTCCACCTGTGAAAATGTGGGAGTCCGTATAGAATGTAGGTTCCATTACTTCTGTCCCCTCCTATGCTAACATGCTAAATGGTTAGTGTGGCAGCTGCAGTCATATCATGTGTTCACACAAAAACATTTGACACGTTGAGCTTTAAGCTAAACCAAATTCCAAATAAGACCAAATTCATTATGGTATTGAGTGAATCATTCAGTCGTTCAGCAGTTTCTTATGTTGATATAGTTACAGAAGCAGACCAAAATCACTTGAGCATGTCAAACTGGACTTTGGTGTCAATAAAGTGTTCCTATAGCGGTCATGACCTTTGCTGATGCAAGTTCAGTTAACAGCTACAGAAATGAGAGTTAGTGATTGCCTAGAAATTTCTACCAAACTGAGGCATTATTTGAAATACAAATTTGCCATATAAAATTTAGAAGAACTACAAATATGAGAGTACACTACCAGTAAGTTTTTGGTCAGTAAGATTTTTAGTGTTTTTTTTTTTTTTTTTTTTTTTTTTTTTTTTAAATGGTCTCTTCTGTTTACCAAGCCTCGATTTATTTGATTCAAAATACAGATAAAGCAGTAATATTGTGAATATTTTTACTATTTAAAATAACTGCTTTCTATTTTAATATAAAACCTAAATTTAAATTTAAAATGGAATTTATTCCTGTGATCAAATCTAAATTTGCATCATTACTCCTGTCTTTAGTGTCACATGATCTTTCAGAAATCATTTTAATATGCTGATTTGCTGATTTTTCAGGACATTTTCAGGATTATTTGATGAATAGAAAGATCCAAAGATCAGCATTTATTTGAAATAAAAAGCTTTTGTAGTGTTATACAGTTTTATTTAGCAAGGATGCTTTAACTTGATCAAAAAGTGATGATAAAGACATTTATAATGTTACAAAAGATTTTTATTTGAGATTAATGCTGTTCTTCTGAACTTTCTATTCATCAGAGAAACCTGAAGAAATCTACTCAGTTGTTTTCAACATAATAAAAATATTAATAATAATAATACATGTTTTTAAAAGCAAATCAGAATATTAAAATGATTTCTGAATGATCATGTGACTGGAGTATTGATGCTAAAAATTTTGCTTTGAAATAACAGAAATAAATTACATTTTAAAATGTATTCTAATGGAAAACAATTATTTTAAATAGTAAAATTGTACTGTTTTTGCTGTATTTTGGATCAAATAAATGGAGGCTTGGTGAGCAGAAGAAACTACAAATCTTTCTGTTCAAAAACTTTTGACTGGCAGTGTATGTGATCTAGCATTGTCTAGAAATTACTTTTTGGACTCACTTTAAGTTACAATTAATGTTTTGGTACTCACTTTCATTATACAATTCTTTATATATCTATATTTATGAAAGTTCAATTAACAACTACAAGGTTAACAGTCACTGATCAAACAATTTAGATATTTTCTCTAATCTGAGGTGCAAGTTAGACATTTTGATGATATAATATCATATAGTATAACACTTTACAATAGTGTGTCATTTTTTAGCATTAGTTGATGAATTAACTAACATGAACGAACAATGAACAGTGCATTTATTACACAATCTTTGTTAACGTTAGTTAAAAAAATACAGTTGTTAATTTTTTGTTCGTTAGTTCACAGTGCATTAACTAATGCTTGTGATTTTAATAATGCATTAGTAAACACCGAAAATAACATTAACTAAGATTAATGAATGCTATAGGAGTATTGTTCATTCTTAGTTCATGTTAACTAACAAACCTTATTGTAAATCATTACTTTTTTTTTTAACTTTCATCCTTACCCAGTCTGATATTTATTATTTGAACAAAAATACAGTAAAAACTAAAAAGTCATATTCAGGGATGGAAATTAACTTTTTTGTCCCCCGGCCAGTGTGGCTGGTGGATTTCAAAATCTACCAGCCACTAAATGTTTTTACCAGCCACTTTATGATTTTAACCGACAATGTGTAGCTGCATGTGAAAATTAATACCACAAGATTTACTATAGACCTTTTTCCTGAGTAAACGATGAGCGCCGCCATTACGAATTCTAACATCAGATTGAATGCTTTTCTGTTCCGGTTTCCATAGGAACCCGTTCAAATAGCGTCCATCTGTTTTTAATGTAGCTAACGTCCGCTGCTTCGTGTCATCTACACACGTATTAAAGTGAGGCACTGACAAATGACGGTCATTGCCACATTGCCAAGTGATGCCGCTATGGAGCCATGTGCTTTTTAAAAACATTTTGATAGGTTTAACATTAGTTTATTAGCTCAGAATATACCCTAATTTGACTAGAAACAATGCAGACCGGAAATGCAAAGCATTCTTTCAGTTAAGAGTCAGACTTACTTCCGTGTTCAGGAAAAACGTCTATACTTGAGCAGTTTATTTAATCTCAAGTCTCAATAAAATACTGACATTTTCACCGAATTTTTCTATCATGATACAGAGCTATCTTCACAACTACACAACTTATAGCCCACATACTATAACAGCCTAGATATTTTATGTAGCCTAATTTGCGCGCATTGGGGAGTCGCTCTCTAAACGCAGGGTATTAAAGTTGCTTTTGAATGCGTGTGCGCGTTTTATTTTTGGTTTGGTTTTTACTATAGCGTGAAACTCTCGGCAGCGTAGAGCGTGCATTCTAAAATACAAGAGATTACTGAACAAAACCATTTGGATGGACACCAACGGGATTTTGAAAAGCGTGTCCCCAGTGGAAATTACGCCCCTGTGTGAGTGGAACTCTGCCGCTGAGTTATCATCTGATGTGAATGAATGCCGCATTGTACAGTATATTGAGAAAGACGCGCCATGAATTGCATCTGACAGAATGTGCTCTGTAGCACGAAATACAATATATTTCTTCAAAAGCAGACTGTAAAGATATTTTAACAGACCTCTTAATGCCTGTGATGTATCGCCACATTTTTTTTGAAGGTGTGCCTCCGCTGAAAGTGTCCACCGTCGTCTTCTTCTTCGTGTATTTTAACGGCAGTTCGCAACCAACGTTAAGGTGCATTACCGCCTCAAGCCGTCCGGTTGAAGTATGTTATTTTTATTTACCCGCCACGGTGGCCGGTGGGTGAAGCGAGTTTACCCGCCACAACACAAAATCACCCGCATTTGGCTGGTGGCGGGTGCTAATTTCCATCCCTGGTCATATTGTTAGATATTATTGTCATGCCACTAAAACATACTTAAATGGAAAAATTGAAAATAATCCTTCGGAAATCATTCTAATATGCTGTTTTTCTGCTCAAGAAACATTTCATAATATTATGAATGTTGAAAACAGTCATGCTGCTTAATATTTTGTGGATTTTTAGGATTCATCTTTGATGAATAAGTTTAAAGTTCAGAAAGTTCAAAGTTAACAGCAGCATATATTTGAAATAAACATATTTTTTAACACTGTATGTCTTTACTGTCATTTTTAATGAGTTCAATGCATCCTTGCTGAATAGAATGATTATTTTTATATTAAAAACATTTAAAAAATGTCAAAGTCAGTTTAACAACTATACAAATGAAAGTCTGTGATCTAGAATTGTCTGGAAATGTCATGTTGAATTCACTTTAAGTTTGAATTAAAGTTCCAGTACTGATTTGAAACATGTGATGTAGTTTGACAATATAATGTTTACCATATATAAAGCATTGCCCAGTATTTGAAAATCACCAGTAGGTAATTTCACAATTTTCGACCAAAATAAACATCTTTACGCTAATTCCCTCAGGGAGCTGAGCCTCTGCCTTTCCCTCCACCACAGCTAGCCTTCTCTCTCTGTATTTCTCTCTCAGAAAAAGAATACAAGCCTGCACTCCAAGCATGATTGGTCAGCTGCCCCCACCCCATAGTCCTCCTCTCATTCTCTCTCTCTGCTTAAATAGTTTTAACAAAAAATAGAGAGAGAGAAAGAGAGAGAGAGAGAGGGAGAGAGAGAGAGAGAGGGAGGGAGGGGGATGGGGAAAGCTGGGGGAGGGTAATTGTGTGTGTGGGTGCTCTGTTGTTACTGGTTGGGAGGGAAAGAGAGAGGGAGAGAGACAGACAGAGACAGAGTTGAGTCGTGTCCCATATGTGGAAAAAAGCATAGTACTGCACACACGAGCCTGTCTGCTCCAGGGATTATCTAACTGATTTTAAATCTGATGTGGAAAATGCAGGCATGATTAGGTGAGTCTACTTTAATATTAAACTGAACACTTTGCTGCTGTTGCCAGTGTTCTACTCTGAAGCTGAAGCTGTAAATGATTGAAAGTCTTAACTCTGCATTGCATTGCACTGTCCTCTACTTCTCCTGATAGCCTGTGCTCGTCTTCTGCTTGACTCCGTTTCATTGCATTCTCCCTCCTTTAATGTGAAACAGCCTCTTCTGCATTCCCCGCACTGCATGCAGGTGTCGGATTTTAAGCGTACGGCTCTTCACGTCTGCATGTGTGTGCATGTGTTGGGTATATAGATGTGTCAGCCTTCATTCTCAGCAAGTTTAGAGGTTGTTGGTTTAGGATAATCTTTCGGTCTCTGAGCAAATGTAAAAGGATCCATGATTTAGTTTGAACATTTTTATAAAGCATCATCCTGGAATTAAGTTTTTGGAGTTTTTCTGTTCTTAGCTGATTTATGACAGTGTTAGTTTTACACAGTTTCTAATTTTTAATCATCAAACCAGAAGTTATATGAACTGTAAGTGAACATCTACATAAAATATACTATATTAAGTAAATCAGTATTTCTAATTTTGTCATTACGCCAGCAGTTACATAAACTGTAAGAGAAAATCTACATACAAATATGCATTATTAACTGAAGTTTTATTCGTTTTTCAATTTTTGTTGTAAAACCAGCAGTTCCATGAACTGTAAGAGAACATATACATAAAACATCCTATATTACTAGTACAATAAACTATTACCAATTTACACTCTTAACAATAAAGGCTCCAAATGAGTTTTTTGCTGTGATGCCATAGAAGAATCATTTTTACTTCCCCAAAGAACCTTCAGTGAACAGTTCTTAAAATAACCCTTTTGAAAAACATTTTTTAGTTTCTACATTTAAAGGTTCCATGGATGTTCAAGGTTCTTCATAGAACCATCGATGCCAATAAAGAACCTTTATTTTTAAAGGTGCAGGTTCAGTAATAAACTGACCATTAAAACGCTTGTGTGATTTAAAAAATATTTAAACATTACCAAAAATAAATTCTGTTCATGTAACATGGTGTATATCATTATTTAATGTTTAATTTTGTAATGAATGGAATGTCAGTTGCCATTTCATTTCGTGAAAGCAGAGCTAGAAGCCACACTGTTTGACTCGCGTTATTATGTAATATTTTTCATTCATGTGTGAGCTTTTCTGCACGCTCACTTGAGAAAGAATGACGCTCTCCTTTGGGACCCACCAAAAAAAGTGTTGAATTTTTCAAACATTTATTATTATTTTTAGATTATTAAGTCTTAGCGTTTTCATTTCCAAGATTATCATTTGCAATACCAATATGATAGTAAAATTAAAAACAATATATATTATTGTTGTTTGCATATTTTAATTTTCATCCTTTTTGTGGTTCCCAATATAGTTGTTTATTTTGCATCTGTCATAGCAAGAAAAGAGAGATAATTGAAGTGGGAGAGTGTGTGGCTAGGGATGAAATGAGCTTAATTTTGTGAAAGCATGCTCTCTGCTGCTGTTATGAGGCGAGGAGAACGGCTATGGTATGCATGGTGCTTTTTGTCAGGGAGATTTAGAAAGCCCTCTTTAGAAGCTGGACACAGCCATACAATCAGCTTAATGCCTGTGTGCAGGCTCTTAATGAATACCCCGTGTGTGTTCGGCCCACAGTGAGAGTGCCTGTGTCCATGACTGTTTCACTCTTGTCTAAAACTGAGATGACGCCTTTGAAGGTCTTGATTGTTGGTCGCACATTCCTCATGTTCATGCATTAGAAACTTTGTTTACATTTAAAAAATTATGCAATGCAATGTATGTGTATATGATGGCCATTCACCCCTCCTTTTTTTTTCAGGAGCACAATTTTTTAGAGTCCCAATGTGAGTACAGGCCAGCGATGGACTACAGCCGTATAGACGCTAACCTGGGTTTCACCGCAGAACTGTTACCGTAATCGAGACCAGATCCGCAGAATGCTGAGTCCCATTGTTCCCTATAGTAAGTTTAACATATTTGACATTCAAACCAAATGCAATAAATAGCTCAGTCAACACTACTTAAGTATTTAGTTTGTTGGTAAACCAGTTTGAACAATGGTGCATTTTAAAAACAAAATGTTTTTAAAATGTGTCTCTTCACAATGTTTTAATCCACTTTTTTAGCTGAAGTATATGTCATGGTTGGTAGGACAGGTGTGGAGGGTGAGCTGATGGCTCTACCAGGAGAAACCCTGTGGTTCTGCCAGTGTCATCTCACCATGATTAACCACCAGTGTCCAGCTTACTAGCACAGTTACTTCCTCTATCTCTGTTTTTTTCTGAATCTTTCTTTCTGTTCTTCTCTTCCCCCTCCTCACTGTTCTCGACTGACCTAATAACTGACGTGTCCAGTTTTAGCCCCCATTCCTAACCCCCCTGCCAGGCTTCATTTGAGCTCCGCTCTGGCCCTCTCCAAAACAGCATTGTTTGTAGGCCAGCATGGGGTTTCTTCCCCCAGTTCTGCCTGAAGAGATGCTTTTTTCTCCACTCTTTAGCTCTTCTTCTCTGTGCTTTATAGGCATGACAGTTACATGAAAAGAGGGAGGGAAATCAAACTAAAGGACCAAGGCACCTCAATTTAAGATGTAATCATGTATTAATGAGTCGCCGGCTTGAATACCTTTCAGCTGGCTTTTGCTAGGTTGTTGCATCAACCGATTACCATTGACGTCTAATATGGTGTTATAATTTCATTTAGCGAGGCATTCAGAGGACTTTTGTCAAATGTTTTCCAATTGTTTTGATATTCCTTTTTTCTTTTTTCTTTTTTTGAAGAAAACGTATATTGATGAAGGGAAAAGGTTTCAAAATCAATACTAATGATAATTCCACTTTTCCTTAGAAGTTGATCCTCAGAAATTGCACACAAAGAAACATTTTAAAACAAATAGAAATTATGGTTTATGTCTGGATGTACCATTTTAGTTATTCTGTTGCAAATTCTTGAAGATGAGTTGTTAAAAAGCCACATTCTTGCTTTGGATGAAGTGATATGACCATAATAGCTGTCAACAATCTATGTTTACTTTCTTATATGTGATTTTGGACCACAAAACCAGTCGTAAGGGTCAATTTTTTAAAATTGAGATTTATACATCATATTAAAGCTGATTAAATGTTAGGATAGGACAATATTTGGCAGAGTACTGTTTGAATATCTGGAATCTGAGGGTGCAAAAAAATCTAAATATTGAGAAAATCAATTTTTACTATAGGAAATTTACAAAATATCTTCATGGAACATTCTTTACTTAATCTTTACTTAATATGCTAATGATTTTTGGCATAAAAGAAAAATTTATCATTTTGACAATGTATATGGCTATTGCTACAAATATACCAGTGCTACTTATGACTTGTTTTGTGGTCCAGGGTCACATATTTCCTTTATCATAGTCCTTTATTTTATTTATTATGTACAACTTTAAAATAAAACACACACATTAAAATCTAATATAAATTTGCAATATATATTTAAAATTTTAGATTTAAAA
The DNA here is from genome assembly GCF_049309525.1 of Garra rufa. Taxonomy (NCBI): domain Eukaryota; kingdom Metazoa; phylum Chordata; class Actinopteri; order Cypriniformes; family Cyprinidae; genus Garra; species Garra rufa. The sequence continues at coordinate 26,142,089 of NC_133378.1, read as the reverse complement.
ATTAATCAAATGTTTGGGGTCAAGATACTTTTTAAATTTTAATCATTCAATTGCATTAAATTGATCAAAAGTGACAGTAAATACATTTATAATGTTCAAAAATATTTGCTAATTCAGATAAATTATGTGCAAAAACTTTTAAAAATCAAATTTAGTGTGTACATAAATGATGTATTGATTTATATTTATAATTTGTTATGAAAGTTATCCTTGTCCTAGTATAACGAATCAGTAATAGTTTTTAAATCCAAAGCAAAAACGCTTTTTAATACTCGTTTTTGTTTGCTGTCTAGTTGTTCTCTTTGCACACTTTATTTACAAAAATGTCACAAAGCCCTGTCAGAATATTTTGAATTCTTTGAGGATTTGGACAGTTGTTAATGTGTTGTTTAGTGTACACACCTATTAGCCCCTAATTTTAGATGGCTAATGTCACAGATCCAGATTTTCCAGCGCTGCAGCATGCATTTGAATTTAGAAACTGGTCCGCTTGTTTCTAAAGTTTGATGCTTGTGGACTGTACATATGTGTGTGACTGTTTCCCTGAATGTCTAGTGTGATATTAGGACAGCACACAAAGGTGTTAGATAACCCTCCTGTTTACTCTTTAAGCTATTAAACCCAGGCAAATTCCTTTTTCTCACGGCCGTTCCCAGTCCTGATATTTCCTTTCCTTTTCTCATAAGTCGCCTGTGTTGGAGTCAGGTGAATGTAGGGCAGCTTATGTGGTATAGATGTGAATAGTGTCACATCCATGCTGGAATTTTCTTTGAGCATTTCTGACATCGGTGTTTATGTTTGACTCGAGAGGACAGGCATTTTTGTACTCTACATGCACATTTGAGGATTTAGTTTGATGTCTGTCACACGCATCTCAATGCATTCACAATGATAAGTGGTGCTCTGATGAGCACATAAAAACCGCAAACTTAAGAGCGTTCAGAGCTAAAGGAAATCTGAGAGAGATTCCTGGGGCCATGGATACTCCTGGAGGGATTTGGTGCAAAGAATCTGTAATCTGCACTTCAAACACACCCTTAAATCAGTCCCAGGCCAGCAGCCCATGAGTGCTCTAACTCTTGTTGCTCGGGGGCCCTGCTGTCCAGCATATTCCTTGTTTAAAGAGAAACAAGCACAGCCTTAGCTCTCTCTCGCTTTCCTATGACCTCATTTCTTCTCTTCTCCACACTAAAGGCCCAAGCCGAAGAAGCACTCTAATTGCATCTGTTAAGTCATTAAGGCTTTGAGTTCGTTCTATGGGAATGGGCGCGCTGGATGCCTCAGAAGAAGCGATTAACGACGAGCATCCAACACATCTATTCTAATGAGAGCGACGGGGTGAATGCAGCTCTGGAGGGGCATGCGGACCCTTGAGTAAACAGGCAAGGTGCTGAAGTGTTTGTGTGAATGAGCGTGGGGTCATTAGCTGCGGGTGTGAATGGACTTTAATTAGCCCGCAGTGTAGTCAGTGAGATGGAAGAGAAATGCTGGCTGTAGGAAAAGGGGCTTGGAGATACACAGTCTGCCCGGGACCCCCCGCCTCTGCTCATCATCTCACCATCGTTGAAGACAGCTCATTAGGCCCGTTGCTGCCACAATTACGCTTCCAATTAAGTTCCGGACTTCTGAGGGTTATTGTTCGCCAAGCTTCTCTGCTCCGAGATATTCCAAGGTATCCCTCAAAGGACTTGTCCGTGGTTCTCTAATTTAAGATATAGTTCAGTCTGAAGTGAAAACTGTGTCATCACCTTTACTGTATGTTGTTTCAAACTTGTATGACTTCAAAACAGTAAGTAAAATGTTGCAGTGTTCCATGATGATTTTGGACCCCATTGACTTTCATTATATGAACAAGACAGTTGAAATAATCTTCAAAAGATATTTAAAGCATATTTCTCACAGAAGCTATTCCGTAACAGTAGAGCATTTTGCTAGCAATGCAACACAAAGGTGATGGATTTGATTAAGAAAAAAAGCAAGACAAAATAAGTGTAAATAAATTTAAATGTTAAAGTCCTACAGGTTTAGAACAATATGAGAAAATATTTATTTTCGGGGGAACTATCTGTATAAGCTGGAATGAGTTTTTACAAATCAGGCATTTGCGTAACATCACATAATATATGTGTTGCATCCAGTGCAGTGTTAGTTTTGTATAATTTATGTACTATTATAGTTTTTGTTAATAATTTGAATTACTATTGTTTTATATTTTGCTTTCAGTTGAATTTTTTGTAATTATACTAGTTTTTGTCTATATTATTGTCTATATTTGTTTATAAAGATACTTTGTAAATTTCTACCGTAAATATATTTGAAACTTAATATTTGATTAGTAATATGCATTGCTGAGATCTTCATTTGGACAACTTTAAAGGCAATTTTTTCAATATTTTTTTTTATTTTTTTGCACCCTCAGAATTTAGATTTTCAAATAGTTGTATCTCGGCCAAATATTGTCCGATCCTACCAAACCATACATGAATGGAAAGCTTATTTATTCAGGTTGATTATTCAGATGATGAAAAACTTATGACTGGTTTTGTGGTCCATTGTCACATATTATGTCTATATAGTTGTATTAAGTTTTAGTACTTCAGCTTAAACTAAACAAAAATAAGAAAAATTGCCTTTTTATTTCAGTTAATATTTATTTCAAAGAATTATTATTAGAGTTTCAGTTGCGTTTAACGATAATAAACCAGATCCATTCCAAGTCATATCTGTGAGAGCGCACACAGAAAATCCCAACACGCTTGTAGGGTCATTAAATAAAGCGGCCAGGGAATTCGAGATAGGGTACCGCAGCGCAGTCCGGGAACTCAATGAGGGGGCAGGGTGGAAAGGAAGGAGGGAGAGGGGGGAAAAAGAGAGATTGAGAGAAGGGGATGGAGGAGAACAGGGGGAGATGGAGGAGAGATTGGGTAAGAGAGACAGATGGAAGGGGGTGATTGGTCATCACACAGCCTTAGGACAGCTGTTCTTTGATATATTAGTGGACACAATGACCTAAACCTGGCCTGCGGACATAGAAAATAGGAACCCTGTTTTTCTTCAAAGGGAGGGGTGCCAGGCATTTGGCTATTTGTGGACAAGAATTAGCTTAGTCAGGGGGATGGGGATGCTATTTCTAAAATTATAAGCATCCAATCATTCATTCAAACCACCAAGGATGTGAGTTTCTCTCATTTTTAGTCTAAAACAAGCCGAAACATCCACTAACTATACCCACAGATCACAGATATTGCTCTTGACGATATGCACTTTCATTATTTCAAACTTTAAAAAGATGTCTACAAATGTATTCAGATAATTTTATCATTAGTAATAGCTTACATTACGTAATGCACTTGTCACATTGCTGATTTTTCATTATTCCTACACTGACTCAATATTTACTGTAGTCATCAACAAGAACCAACGGATTGCAACGCTTACAGTGTCCCAAAAGGCCAAGCAATAACACCTTCAAAGCTGAGAGGCTATGGACTGCAGCTCAAATGGAGAACTAGTGAGAGAGAGAGAGAGAGAGAGGGTTGAGAGATGAAAAAAAATCAGATCCTTCACTGCCACTCTAGCAGATAGGCTCCTTCCTCTAGGGACCCCACGGGGCCCAGCTGAAAAGAGCCACGGCGTCTGGCAGTGCGCTGAGGAGCAGGTGTGAAAACTCGTAAGGCCCACCGCCTCTTCTGCCATTACATCTTTTTAGACCCATGAAAAGGGAGCAGATGAGCAGAAAGAAAGAGCAACAGAAAGAGAGATCAAGTTAACCACACTGCTGTAACTAATGCATCAATTTATGAAAAATGTCATAGTTATGGGCTATTATGTATGCCTTGTAAATTATAAAGAGCTGTTGTCAGGATTTTTGAGTGGATCTCGCACTTACACACTTATTTGATTTTTTTTAATGCTTATTTGTTGTGCATCACTAGGCTTTTTAGCCAAAGGAAAACAAAACATTTTGAGAACTAGATATTTGCTAGGGTTTATTCGAAGCCATTTTTCATATTTTTTTAGTTATTTGTTATTTATGAATTTAAAATATAACCTGAATTTGATTTAGAATAACTACTATAAAGGCTCTGCATGACTTTAAAGTGTCCGATAGGCTTTATCATCGACATTTTGCAATCCCTCTGCCCAAAGCATTGATTTAGAGACGTCTGTACACGGAATACAAATCAGCTGATGATTAGAACACAGGGTGCCATCTTATCTGCACCGAGGTGATTAATTCATGTAAACACAATCCTCCCTCTGCACTCTTTTCAACCAGATCTACTCTTTCTCCCTCTCTCTCTCTCTCTCCTTCATCTTTATTCTCTCTTGAAAGAGCCCTTCTTCTGTGGCATCTGCGTTCTTCAAAGGGACTTCCACACATACCAGCACTGTGGGCTGAAGTTTCAGGACATAATTCCTAACAGGATGCTCACTGTTCAACCGTACAACTACTTCTTTTAGGTTGTTTTGATGTTTAACTGACAGGGACGGATAGTAATTCAGCAAATTCCCAGGGTAGCTGAACGCAAGTATACTCTCGTCTTTGTGCTGTTTCGTTGAAGATGCAAACGGTGTTTGTAGATTTAGATTTGAATATGCAATGAGGGGGGTGTTTGTGGTAGATAAACCTACTTAAATCTATGTGTGGGGTTTAGGGAGTGGGTGCCCACAATAATGCCTGATTGGATTGATTCAGGCTGCTCCTGTTTACAACTGGCCCCTGTGCAATCTGCCTGGTTTAATGGCCCCATGTCCCAGAAGGCTTGTTGCATCCATGTAGGTTTTGTTCCTCAGGGCAGGAAAACAAAAGTGACGCGGCCTGAAAGTGCACACGGACCCCTGGGGAGCTGTGAAAAGCTGAGCATCCTACGGCAGCCTGGCTTGTTCGGCTCTCACATTGCAGAACCTTCTGCTCCGGCAACCTGCTAGTGGTCAAGTCATATAATTATAACTAATATTTTGGTTATCCTAACTTTATTCGTTGTTTTATTCAGTTCGCATCTGTGCTGGCGCACACAAACAAACACACGCGCACATCTCCCTCAATAAATCCCAGGACTGCACAAAGGCTGTCAGCACGCTGCTGCTGAATAGATTAATAAGATTTCCATAATTAGGCAGGCCTCTGACAATAGGATCCCTCAGCTTTTGTCTCAGGACCAACAGGATTGTCAGGCCAGGAGGATGTCTGCTGGATGGGCTGTGTAACAATGGACACACAGACAGTAAGGCGACCAGTGGAAACATCTGTCTCCCTGCCAGCCTCGAACCCGCACAGAGCCACCACGGCAAACCACTCGTCGCGGTTCACACAAAGCAACGGCCGGGAGCTCCCATGCGGACAATGAAGTTTTGTTTAAAGGGCCCTTGGTTTCTTAATCCACACAGCCCTCCTCTGTTTACTCCAGCCTCTCGTGTTAATGACGTGAGGTTAGAACTGGTCCTGTGGCCGTAATTTAGGCATATTTGTGTGAGAGTCTGGTTGTGTCCATGTCAAGGTGAAAAATTATATTTTCTTATATCTTATATCTTAATTACCTGTTCAATGCAATTTCTGTTTTTCTAATTTCTAATTATTTATGACCCTGGTCTTAAGTAGCACAACTATATTTGTAGCTATACATTGTATGGGTCAAAATGATTGATTTTTAATTTATGCCAAAAATCATTAGGATATTAAGTAATTATATCAAAACTTAATTTCTGATTAGTAGTATGCATATTAATTTGGACAACTTTTAAGGCGATTTTCTCCATATTTAGATTTTTTTTGCACCCTCAGATTTCAGATTTTCAGATGTAAATCAATTTCAATCTCCAAAAAAGTGATCCTTATGACTGGTTTTGTGATCTAGAATCACATTTATGTTTGTTTAAAGGTGCACTTGATAATTTTTCCCTCATTATAAGTTTAAAAAGAATTCATTAGTTTTGTTTTACTGCAACTAGCAACATTTTTACAATACTATCTGTAACTGAAAATTTAAACAAAGTTAATAAAGTATTAGCCAACTGCTATATTAGCCACGGCAAAAAAATACAAAGTGCAGTGCACCATTAAATTTGATAATTGCTTCTTTCTTTGTATAAAATAAATTTAAATCCTTAAAGTGTGTGTGTGTGTGTGTGTGTGTGTGTGTGTGTGTGTGTGTGTATATATATATATATATGTATGTATGTATATTAGGGGTGGGCATAGATTAATTTTTTTAATCTAGAATAATCTAGATTAAATCTTGGAATTAATCTAGATTAATCTAGATTAAAATGGCTAATTTGAATTCTGCTGAAGGCATTCAGAATATGTGTGCTACCCAAATAATGACTAAAAGTAAGTCTTCGAGAACGGGCCAGGTGGCGCATTAGATCAGGCGCTCATCTCCTGTTTCCAAAATGCATCACAAACTGCTTGACAATTGCATTTACAGCATAATTACCTATACAAACTTGTGTAACCATGTACTTCTGCGCAAAAGGCTGCACGACGTGCGCGTTGCCGCTAAATACACAGACGCGCACGGGCATGGATTTCTGCGTGCATAGTCTTCCATTAAACTGCGTTGCTTTTAGAAGCGTCAATTCAGTTGTTGCATATAGTTTAATGTCTTTATTTCGGGATTATCAAAGTAAAATATAACTCACGTGCCCCAGTAAAAAGGGTCTAGCAACGCAGCTGCCCTGAAGCGGCTTCATAGTTGCATCCATGTTTGCACGTCTCATTTGATGTGGTATTTTCACAGAAGTTGAAGACTCGTTCTCGCCCCCTACAGTGCAATTCGACTAGGTATACGTCATCCGCGCTAAAATATCAAGGTGAAAGTCATCATATCTTGCGTAGTTTAGACCCAGCTCCCAACCCAACTTTGAGAATAGATTAACGGCGATATTTTTTTTATCGCCCGATAAGAGTCTCACGTTAACGCAGCACGTTAACGCCGATAACGGCCCACCACTAATGTATATATATATGTATGTATATGTGTATATATATATATATATGTGACTGGGGCTACATCTAAATGTGACCCTTAACCACAAAACCAGTCATAAGGGTAGATTTTTTGAAATTGAGAATTAAATAAGCTTTCCATTGATGTATGGTTTATTAGGATAGGACAATATGTGGCCAAGATACTGTTTGAAAATCTGGAATCTAAGGGTGTAAAAAAAAAAACTAAATATTGAGAAAATTGCCTTTAAAGTTGTCCAAATGAATGATTCTTGGCAATGCATATTACTAATCAAAAATTGTGTTTTGATGTGTTTACGGTAGGAACTTTACAAAATATCATCATGGAACATGATCTTTACTTAATATCTTAATGATTTTTGCCATAAAAGAAAAAAAAATCTGTAATTTTGACCCATACAATGTATTTTTGGCTATTGCTACAAATATACACATGCTACTTAAGACTGGTTTTGTGGTCCAGGGTCACATATATCAAAACCCATCATCTCACTCCTTATTGGCATATTTCATAAAGTATTCCTTGTCTTGATTCTGACATTTATTCACAGAAATAAATAGCCTTCAGTGGCCATTTGCACTTCTGCTGGTGTAATTGGACCATCTATTCTCAAATGCCCAGAATGAGTTAATCTCAGCAGCTGTGGTGATTTAAATAGAAACACAGATTAAATCACATCTAGATTATTAGAGTCCCTGTTGAGGCGTAGCTCTAATTGCAGACCAGCTCATCTGTGGTTTATTTCATGCTAATGGATAGCATTTTAATTTGGTAGTGAGACGCTGCTTCTTCTTGAAGCAGCCTGCTCCAAATGGCACTTCCATGTCCGGTTTGGCTTTCCCATGTGTTTAGGTGCACACACACACTCATGTATATTGATGGAGTGGACAGCAGTTTGGCCGCCTGAATGACTTCCCTAATGTCAAGCCCCATCCTCTCAGATAGACTCATGCGCGTGCATGCACACGCACACACGGTGGCCGGAGTGCCTGCTGTCCATTCCCCCTCCTCCTCCTCCTCTACCCGTTGCAGGTTTTATGAGCTCCCCTGGGCTGCCATCCATCTCTGTCACACACTGGCCCCATTATTGTGCTCCATACAGCACTTCACAAACCAGCCTGCAGATGGGATTTTCCTGCTGGACATATACTGTTTCTACCGACTGGACAATGACCAAATGCTTTACCTGTGTTCAAATTCTGAGGTTTTTGTATTTTATCTTGTTTTTATATTAGAAACCAGCACTAAGGTGCTGGTTTGGACGTTGGACGCTATATATATGAATATGAAGGACATGGTAATCCAATGGCCATCTGGTCTGTTGGTGTGATCTTTTGGAATAAATAGCGGGCGTAATCTGAAGACACACATGAGAAGGTTTGGCAACGGGAGGGGCAGGAGTTCGAGAAACAGAAAGAGCACACAAAGGGGGAGGGCCAAGTTTTTGGGAGAAAAAGAGTAAGGGGGAACATAGCATACAGAACCGAAGCTTGATTTAAATGGCAGTAAAGCAGCAGCTTGCACACTCTGACAGAAGTGTGAATAACGAATCATTGCTTTCTCCTCAGATTGCAGCCTATGATGAAGATTTGCAGTTTATTCTTTTTACCTCCTCATTTCCCCCTTTAGCCCTCACCCCAGGCTGATTCCTGACAGTTCAATAATGCCAAGCTATGTGTGGAATTTAGCTAATGCCTCTGGAAGGAGCAGTTGCAGACCCTCATGAAATGGCTGGTTTTAAAACAACTCTCTGCTCCATGAAATTCTCAAGACCAAGAGAAAAAACAAGTTATAACAGTTTGAGATACCACTGAAAAATATTGTTTTTATGCTTTTATGCTAAAAATGTTATGCTTTTATGATGCATTGTGATGGTTCGTTTTAGAATTTATTTTCTTAAAGTGCCTTTGAAATAATGCTGTCAAGTGTATTGCACTTTTAGAAGCTCAGAAAACCTCAGAAGGAAGGGAATTTGTGTTATGGGGGGGGGGAGGGACAGGGCGGAGACTGGGAAAAAACACTTTATTTTGTATTCAGATTTATTTTTCCTCTTGTGCATTAAGATCCCCTTTATATTAGGCCAGCATAATTAATCACAGGAAAGTGGTGCTGGAGATAGCCAGAGGAAAGGGCATTCCACACTCCCAGTGCTTCATGGGAAGTGGCCGATGAATAGCACAACTATTTTATCCACCAGTCCCAACCCCCCCTGTTTCCCCGAAATCGTCCCCTCCCTCTCCCCCTCTGTTCCTTCTTCCCTCTCTTTCCCTCCCTCTGTCAAGCTGGCCACAGAGGCCTTTTGGAGAATTGCTTTGTGGATGAACTGTGGTGGTGGGAGGGGATGTATTGAGGGAAACATGCACAGGGTGATAACAGTTTCTCCTCTGGGAGAACTGCAGATGGCAACACAAGGCTGCTACATGGCTGTGGGCTTGAAAGGAGCAAATTCACAGCCCTTCTCTTTTATACATGCTGGAGAAAAAGAAAGGCTCCCTCTGCGTGCATGCACAATACTGAAAGAGTCCTCTCACCAGGCAAAAAAACACACTATACAATCAGCCATAATGTGACTTTAGTCTTTATATAAAAAATAATAATAAATTAAAAAAAAATCTGATTTGTAAATGGTATGAACGCATGCTGTGTGTATATATATATATATATATCAAGTTCTTGCACAAATCTGACAAATCATTCTCTCCGGCAGGCCTATTGAAGATGCACTGGAACCCGGAGCATGCACAGCCCCTGAGCCAGTGGCCTGAGCAGCATTTGGACGTGTCGTCCACCACCTCATCCCCTGCCCACAAGTCTGAGCTCTACCCCAGCCGCAGCCGTGGCTCCTACAGCTACGCCTGGGCAAATGATGACATCTCAGCCCTTACTGCCTCCAACCTGCTGAAGCGCTATGCTGAGAAGTACTCTGGCATGCTAGACTCACCATATGAACGCCCTTCTGTGGGCACGTACCCTGAGCCTGGAGCCTTTGGGGCCCTTAACGGAGGCCAGAAAAGCGAACTGGAACCTTGGCCTCTTACGCACAGCACTGACGGGGGGTATAACCCCTTGGTGCCTCCTTCATCTCATGATGGTCTGTCGGGACCAAAGGTGGTTCCCACATCAGCAGGCCCACCAGGCTCGGGCAACGTGTCAGCAGTTAATAGCAACCTTTCGGACTCGGGATACAGCGGGAGCAGCTCCTGCAGTGGGCCCCATTCCAATGAGTACCCGCCCAGTTACAATGGCACCTACCTCTCATCAGGGTACTGTCCCCAACCCAGTTCAGCACTTCCACCAGCCTCGTTACATGCCCTTCAGCCTAGCCCCACACTTCTCCCCAGTTACACACCTTCTACCCCTGTGTATAACTACCCCCCTAGCACCTACCCTCACCAGACTAGCCTTGCTCCTAGCTACACCCATCCAACAGCCCCTTACATCCCTTCGGGCATAGCCGCCCCCTCTCCACTTCCATCAAGACCCACAGTGGTTGGTGGCAGCTATGGCTATCAGAACAGCAGTCTAGGGGGTTCAGAGCCTGGGGGCTCTCTGAAGAGAAAAGCATTTGAGATGACCCTGGATGAGGAAGATGGAGACAGTGGACGGTATAGGAAATACGGCTATGACCCCATAAAAGCTGGGGGAGATTCTCCATACGGAGTCACGGATAAAGCTGAGTGCCGTGGGAATGGCTTTGGAACAGGCAACACAGATCCTCAAGCCTTTAAGCCTAGTAAACCTTCATCTCAGTCGAGCCTGGAAGGAGATGAAGTGGGGAAGTACAGTGGGCTAAAGCCCATGGTTTCACCAACATATGGAGCCGCAGGGGACTACAGTCCACCAGCAGCCATGACTGGGGAGAACGGAGGTGCGGAGCAAGGCTTCTCCCAGCATCGTTCACAGAAGCGCTCTGATCCCGTAAAAAGCATAGAGCCCCGAATGCTGGAGCTAGTAAGCCAGGAGCTGCAAGATTGCAGTCCAGCTTTGCTTTGGAGTGAACTGGCTGGGAACTGTCACATCAAGGCAGCGCTAGAGGAGGATGTGCTGTGGCCTATCCTGCGGCCCAACCCTGCCATCCGCCCACCCAGAACCGCCCTGCTGTTTGGCCCTCAAGGAGGGGGCAAAACCACACTGGTACGATCCATGGCGTCTCAACTGGGTGCTACATTCTATAGGCTGAGCTGTGCAACTTTGGCCTCTAAATTGAAAGGAGAAGCAGAGCAACTTCTTGTTACTCTGTTCTCGGTGGCAACGGCCCGACAACCTGCGGTGGTGCTGCTGAGCGAGGTGGAGGCCGTTGAGGAGGAAGGTCTCAGACAGCAACTGCAGGCCCAGCTGGAGAAGATTCAACATGGTCAGAGCAGCCTGGTTCTGGTTGTGTGCACCACAAGACGACCTGATTTGATCAAAGATCCCCTTCTGCGCTGCTTCTCCAAGCGTTACCACATAGGCCTGCCAGATGGAAACACACGCAGGCATGTGCTTCTGCAGGCGCTGGCGCCCCAAGGCTGCAGTCTGGGTGAACGGGAGATGTCAGCAGTACTGCAGCGCTCAGAAGGCTTCTCCGTCTGGGAGCTGCTGCAGCTCTGCCAGCAGGCTCTGGCATCGGCTTCTGCCTCTGCACCCGTGCCCTTGCACGGCCTCCCTTCATCCCTTTCTTCCCCTACCCTCCAAGACTTTGAAAATGCTTTCTGCAAGGTACGCCCTCACAGCACCCCCAAAGAACTGGACACTTGTATGGAGTGGAGCAAGGTTTATAGCCACTGAGTACCTAGTCAGCCACTGGTTGGGGACTGCAAAATGTTTTTCTTTCTTTTTTTAAACTACTTGTTGCAGCCAAAAGAGTGGGACTTGAAATTAGTGTTTATGGTGGGGAGGCATTTTGGATTGAATGCATTTAATCTAGGGAACATGCCATGGTGTATTGTTTTTCTATAAATATACATATACTTTATTTTTTCCCAAAGAAATGAAATATTAGGCCTTTCTTGAAGGGGCATTTATTAGTTGCTTGGCATATCTGATAGAAAGTCTGAATTATATTTTGGAATTTCACTGGAATTCCAATTAGCCTTGATCCTGGACTAAACCTGGAGGTTATAGATAACTTGACTTTTCCTAAAAAAAAACCCCCGTTAGTTACAACTCTCAGGATCCTATTTATTGCCAGTCCACTCCAGTGGCGTTGTATTATTTGCATTGATTTACTTTAAAGATCATTTGGTGTTAAAGGGCTTAGGATATATCAAAACTACTTTATTTGTACCAAAAATGCTCACCAACATTATAATGTCCAAGTCACAGCATTCACCAAAATATATTTACTGTTATGCAACCTCTTAGGGAAGAAAGCAACAGTATTTTACAAAGTTGATTGTTTTAGGCCGCGGTCATATCTTGTGCACTTTGTCAAAATGGTCATTTTACCAAAAGAGTATGCATTGCTACCCAAAAAGTATTAAAATGCTAATCCATAAAAAGTCAGATAATAGAAAGACAGGATTTTATTGTTGGTACACTTCTTTCAGAACACTTGTATTTTCCCAAATACAATAATATGTAAACAACCCATCACATTCCTCACAATCTCGTGAGAGCCTTTACTCAGGACCCTCAAAAACACAAAAACAAGCAAGCAAGGGTCCATGAATGACTATTTTCTCTCTTCTGCTTTACTCAGTTTATTTTATTAGTATATGTAGTCTTGTTTGAAATACTCAGGAAGAATTTCTTTACCTCAGAAATGATAAATAAAGAATGTATGTAATCTTAGGGTCTTAGTAGTAAGCATTGAGGTTGGAGGTGAGCAACAGACCTGACACAGACCTGTATACACACTGCATCTGTGCTGTTACCTCTTAGGTGAAACTTGAAAATGCTACAAAGACAAACAATGAATGTAATTCAGGTATTTCAGAGAATATCTGATGCCATAAATCCATGTTTTTAACTCTCTATGAAAACATTTTCCCTTATCCTTACCCTTTATTTTTGATGTAGATTTTGATGGAGTGATGATTGTCTTCATGAAGTGTTATTGTAGATGGCAAACCAGATTTGGATTTTGTTGGACAAACTGTTTTCAGAAACCAAGGCATATGTCATTGAAGTACTTCAGGAGCAAAAAAGAAACAGCCCAAAGATCAGAATGAGAATGTTTATATATATATATAATTGGCAGCTAATCATGTCTAATCATAAATTGTGTCACACCATCATGTATAATGTATACAAATTGTTAACACGCTCATCATGTAGACAATCCAGATGGAGCAGCCTCTACCAATGTTTAAAATATACATAAAAGTTGTATGGAGTGATCAGATGTCTTCAAATCACCACTGCGCAAGAAACCGAGATTATTGAGTTTATTTATATTGTCTGTAGATTGGCTTTTGTGGATTGCTGAATTTTGATTGACTGTGATGTAACAGCTTTACCCCCAGCACACCCCATGCTCTTAGCACAATGGTTTGTCCCCTTGGTTGCTGGCCCTGTACAGCCATGTGGTGAGCTGGTTTCCCATCCCCCGTTTCTCTATCTTACACACAGCCTTTTGGAGAAGCCATATTCTGACTGATATCTAGTAACCCTATAGCACTGTTCGGCTCTTCAAGTACAGCTGGTGGCTTCACTCATGCCACACAGGTCAATCAGAATGACCCCAGGAGCACATATTGATCAGTGCCGAAGAGGCAAGAACCTACAGAACCTGGCAGACTCAGGGACATCCATCACACACAAATACATCACCTTGTGTAGAAAAATTCAGCACAGATTTCAGTAAATTCAAACTGAAATACACCGTTTTTAATCAGATATCATAGGCAAATACAGATATTACTCAGTATTATAGATACAGAGCAATTTAACAGTTTGTCCAACAAAATTGTCATTAATTAGCTGTTTTGAATCTATTAGTACAGTAACTTTGTTCTTGGATCTTGTTCTTGTACATTTTCTGTAACCATTTCTACCTCATTTTTGCAGCATATTGTACATGAAAATATTTATTTCATGTCTTTTTTTGATGTCTGTTATAAAATGATAATGTTCTTGAACTGTAATGGTCTACCTCAGAAAAGACTGTATTTTAAGAAAAAAGGTATTACATAATATTAAAGAGAATATGTCGAAAATCTTCCATGACTCATCTTTCCGTACAGTACATGTCAAGTAGTAGATTGTAAAGGTGAATTGCCTTCACTTTACATGCACATGATTTCTATAAAGATTTGTGGGATATTGAAGGTCATGTCTATTCTACACTCACAGAAAAAAAGGTACAAAAGCTGTCACAGGGACAGTACACTCTTAGAATAAAGGTGCTTTAAAAGATTCTTCACAGTGATGCCATAGAAGAACCATTTTTGGCTCCAGAAAGAACCATTAAGTCAAAGGTTCTTTAAAGAACCATCTCATTTTTTATTATCTGAAGAACCTTCTTTCGCCACAAAGAAAATTCTTCAGCTGTTAAAGGTTTTTTATGGAACCATTTAGACAAAAAAGGTTCTATGGCATCGTGAAGCATCTTTATTTTTAGGAGTGTATTTTTTTTTCAAACGTACACTTTTGTACCTTTTAGGTACCAATATAGCCTTCTGAAAAAGTGCCGCCTCAGTGACAGCTTTTGTACTTCATAAACCAAATGGCATTAAAATTATTATAATTATTTTAATAAGTGTATATTTGCTTGCAGTTTTTGCATATGAGATAATTTGAGCTGGCCAATTCAATAAATGGAAGGGACCTTTTTTCATAGTTTAGTACTATGTTGCTTAATTTCAGTTTGTGTTTAATGATCAGGTGTGCCTTCAGGGTGGAGTGTCAAATAAAGGTGCTCTGTGGTCAAGGGTTCAATTTGAAAAGCTAGATAATTAATCTTATGGCTGGATGAAATATAGTCCATACAGATATGATGGGAATTGGCTTAATTACTTATATGTTATTGCAACCGTTGTGTTAAACTATAGGATATACATCAAAACACTGACCCTCCACATAACCCTCATTAAGTCCAATGCATTTTCTAGTATGGAGATGAATCTGGTATTTAATGTAAAGTGCTGATGGATGCTGATGATTAAGTCTTTGATTAAGATGAATATTGCAGGGTTATACACAGTCCTTGCCCTCCAGTCCCTATCTAAAGGGTAATTGTTCTCCAGCTGCCAGCAGAACAAAGTAACATCCTTCAATTCGTACACTCAGAAGCACACTCACCTTGAGGTGGCACTAAGGGTTAATAATATGAATTTGAAGGTCAATAATTACCTTTCCACTGAAAATAAATCATCTGTGAATTAAGCTGTGGACCTATTCTTTGGACTGTCCATTATGTTTCTGAATACATTGCTTATTTACTTTTACTTTTAAATGAAATGTTTTAGTGTTAACTGGCAAGAAAAAATGAGTTATGAGTTATAATTACATAGATAGTTGTTTACACAATGTTAATTATCACCAAAATGAAAATCATAAGTTGATAGGAGTGTTTTTTTCTAGTGTGTTTTATTTCCTGTTGAGAATATTGGAAAATGTACTTGAGCAAGCGAAGATTCCTCATCAATCCTCATATCTCTTCCACCATAGCCTTCACCATAGCAACCATCCGTGCTGGCGCACTGAGTGATGTGACCTGGTCAGCTTGAACTCGACCTATCTGACTCCAGAGCTAGAGCAGAATCTAAATTACAGAATGATAAAGGGTACAGATTCAGCGTCAAGGAAAAGCTACAAATTACTACTGTTAAGGTTATAGCATGTAACAAACTGTTAAGATAGCAAATAAACTAAAAGGTTATAAAACATAAAGGGTACATGTGTATTATAAAAACTATACAAATACTTAATACGAATACTTCTGCATATAATGTAAAAACTGCAAGTACATAAACCTCTGTTAAATTATTTTTTAATTATACTACGGGGCCGTTGAATGCTTGAATCTGATTGGCTGAGGAACGTTCTAATGGTGTGTGTGCATTATTTCAAAGTCCCTTTAAGGCAAGTCATGTCACTCGGCGGCCATCTTTGAAACGCTACTCGGGCAGGCAAGTGCAGCTCCTTTCTCTTTGAATGGGGAAACATCAAATTCTCCAAAACTGTTCACCAAGTTTAGGATTAAATTTCATATTTTAAATCTCCAAAGAAATACAACAAGATCTACCTCATAAATATGGTTCCTTGTGTATGGTTCCAATAGCGTTTAAAAACGCTTATTTTTCCGGCTAAATGAGCCAGTGCGCATGCGCAGTACTGAGCGCACGTCTTAGAGCGCCGATCGTTTCTATAGCAACCGGGACTTCTAACGGCAGCTGCAGTGACGCGCTTACTTTACTAATCAACGATTGGCTCTTTCACTAAGAAGGCGGGGCTTCGCGGCCATAATGAACGTTGCATTTTTCCCCTTTCAAAACTACACGAGTGACATGTCTTGTTTGATTATTTTCAGGGGAACGCACAGCGAACGTAGTTCCAGGCAGCTTTTGACCGCATTACATGTCTATCACTTCGCCACATGATTTCAGTTATTTCAAAGGTCCTTACAGCAAAATAACCAAAACCTACAATGAATGACACTGGCCAAGCAAATAAACCATAGACTGTAAAAAATATGGACGTAGTATCCGTGACGTCACCCGTAGGATTCTGAAGCGCTAATTTGAAGCTCATAGTGGGCGGGATTCGGCCGCGCCATCTTGGAATCGCGTCATCGCGCGTCACTCCCGGATAATCAAAAATGGGCAAAAAGGCGGGATGTGGGTGGAGCTGGTTGCTGAAACCACGCCCGCCTAGAGCGACAGTGGTGACAGCAGCGGCAATCCCCCTGTCACTCAAGTGGCCACGCCCTTAATTATGCTGAACTTTAAGGCTTAATATAACTTAAACCGATGAGTTATAAAAAAATTCACCCCCCTCACAGTTGACATGAAGTGCAAAACTAGCTATATAGACCAAAACCATTTTTTGAACCAGGCTGTAAACATACTTTTTTCTGCTGTAAAGTTGGGCGTTTTAACATGGAGTGTCAATGGGATTGACTCCCTTTTGCAGCCAGCCTCAAGCGGCCAGTCGATGAATTGCAGTTTCAGTCACTTCCGTGTTGGTTTCACGAGGGAGACCGGAAGGTTGCCCCTTGAAATAAACACAGTAAACAATAGGATAAAAACGACAGATTATTTCAATGTTTTTGCCACAAAATTACGTTTTGTTATGTACGGAAAGCACATACTCAATTTCACTCTCTCTCTCACAAATGCACACACATACAGTTTGCACACACGTTAGCATACGCGCTAATGTTGTTAGCGCTGATCTGACGATTAACAACTTAAAAACTGCATGACAGTTCTCACACGCAACGGCGTGGTCTCAAAGAAAATGAATTTAAAGTTTCACTATTAGTAGAGACAATGCTGCCGATCGCTTTTGAGAGAAGCACAGACTCAGAGAGGTCTTTCACTAGCTTTATATCTCTCTCCCTCTCTCTTATTAACTGCATTAGTTTGCTATCAAACGCTCAACTGTCGTTGCTAGGTCTAAAATACGTTTTGGGATTACCGGTAGTAAGGAATGTATTGCATGAGCTGCATAAGAAATGAATCCTACTCACAATAGCGTTTTAAGGACAAAAACCGGGCGAATGTCTTGAAATATATCATCTGATCGAAGTCTTGAAGTGTGGTAACCGTAGTATAAGCGGAATAATTGACTTCGGTCCGTTTAATTCTGCTAAAATAATGCACACTTGAGGTGTAACGGCCACATCACCACCTCAGGTGTGTATTATATTCATAGAATTTAACGGACCGAAGTCAATTATTCCTTACGTGATATTCAAGATTATTACTAAATTTATTCTGTATTTTTTTAAAGAAGTTCAATTCCAGAATAAAAAAAATCCTGATAATTTACTCACCCCCATGTCATCCAAGATGTTCATGTCTTTCTTTCTTTTTTGGCCGCAAAGAAATTAAGGTTTTTGAGGAAAACATTTCAGGATTTTTCTCCATGTAGTGGACTTCTATGGTGGGCAACGGGT
The DNA here is from genome assembly GCF_049309525.1 of Garra rufa. NCBI lineage: Eukaryota > Metazoa > Chordata > Actinopteri > Cypriniformes > Cyprinidae > Garra > Garra rufa. The sequence continues at coordinate 26,124,071 of NC_133378.1, read as the reverse complement.
TGATGGTCCAAATTGCAGTTTCAATGCAGCTTCAAAGGGCCCCATGATGCCAGTTGAGGAATAAGGATCTTATCTAGCAAAACGATCGGCCATTTTCTTTAAAAAATTTACATTTATATACATTTTAAGCACAAATGCTCGCCTTGCACTAGCCCTGCGATGCACATTAGCATCTTTACGCATTATGTAAGGTCACGCGTGGTTAGTTCATCTGTGTGCAGTGAGGAAAAAAAATAATTTGATCCCCTGCTGATTTTGTACGTTTGCCACTGACAAAGCAATGATCAGTCTATAATTTTAATGGTTGGTTTATTTTAACAGTGAGAGACAGAATAACAACAAAAAAATCCTTACAAACGCATTTCAAAAAGTTATAAACTGATTTTAATGAGTGAAATAAGTTTTAGATTCCTTATCAATCAGCAAGATTTCTGGTTCCCAGGTGGCTTTTTTATACAGATCACCAGCTGAGATTAGAAGCACTCTCTTAAAGTTAGAGCTCCTAATCTTAGTTTGTTATCTGTATAAAAGACACCTGTCCACATAAGCAATCAATCAATCAGATTCCAAACTCTCCACCATGGCCAAGACCAAAGAGCTGTCCAAGGATGTCAGTCAAGATTGTAGACCTACACAAGGCTGGAATGGGCTACAAGACCATCACCAAGCAGCTTGATGAGAAGGTCACAACAGTTGGTGCAATTATTCTCAGATGGAAGAAACACAACATAACTGTCAATCTCTGTCGGTCTAGGGCTCAATGCAAGATCTCACCTTGTGGAGTTTCAATGATCATGAAAACGGTGAGGAATCAACCCAGAACTACACGAGAGGATCTTGTCAGTGGTCTCAAGGCAGCTGGGACCATAGTCACCAAGAAAACAACTGGTAACACACTACACCGTAAAAGACTGAAATCCTGTAGCACCCGCAAGGTCCCCCTGCTCAAGAAAACACATGTACAGCCCCATCTGAAGTTTTCAAATGAACATCTAAATGATTCAGAGGAGAACTGGGTCAAAGTGTTGTGGTCAGATGAGACCAAAATCGAGCTCTTTGGCATCAACTCAACTCGCTGTGTTTGGAGGAGGAGGAATGCTGCCTATGACCCCAAGAACACCATCCCCACCGCCAAACATGGAGGTGGAAACATTATGCTTTGGGGTGTTTTTCTGCTAAGGGGACAGGACAACTGCACTGCATCAAAGGGACGATGGATGGATGTACCGTCAGAGCCAGGGCATTGAAGCCAGCCAGGGCATTGAAAATGGGTCATAGATGGGTATGACCCAAAACACACGGCCAAGGCAACAAAGGAGTGGCTCAAGAAGAAGCACATTAAGGTCCTGGAGTGGCCTAGCCAGTTTTCAGACCTTAATCCCATAGAAAATCTGTGGAGGGAGCTGAGGGTTCGAGTTGGCAAACGTCAGCCTTGAAACCTTAATGACTTGGAGAGGATCTGCAAAGAGGAGTGGGACAAAATCCCTCCTGAGATGTGTGCAAACCTTGTGGCCAACAACAAGAAACATCCGACCTCTGTGATTGCAACAAGGGTTTTGCTAAGTCATGTGTTGCGAAGGGGTCAAATACTTATTTCACCTTCAACTTTTTTTTAAAATGTTATTCTGCCTCTCACTGTTCAAATAAACCTACCATAAAAACTATAGACTGATAATTTCTTTGTCAGTGGGCAAACGTACAAAATCAGCAGGGGATCAAATAATTTTTTTCCTCACTGTACTTAGGTTCAAAATGGTAGGGTAGGGAGAAAAACTTCATCTCATTTTTTCCTACAACTTAAAAATTGTCCGACATTGTTTTTCCTTCTTTTGTAAAGGGAGTTTGACTTTCTTTGCACGTTCGCTTTGTAAACACGTAACCTTTTCAACAGCATTACGTAATGCATGAGGGCAAGCTAGTGCATTTTAGGTTAAAAAGTATACATTTTTATTGTTTTAATAAAATGACCAATCATTTCACTAGATAAGACCCTTATTCTTCAGCTGGGATTGTGTAGAGCCCTTTGAAGCTGCATTGAAACTGCAGTTTGGACCCTTTGGCCACCATTGAAGTCCAGTCACTATATTGAGAAAAATCCTGGAATATTTTCCTCCAAAACCTTAATTTCTTTGCTACTGAACAAAGTAAGACATGAACATCTTGGATTTGAAACTTGATTCAGTTTTAGCCTTTCAAAAGCATATGTTTTAAGGTCCTTTTAAGTTAGAAATATTCATGACGCAAACCAGAGGGTTCACATGCAGTGCAGCAAGATTTCCCATAGCTCAGACCCTGCCTGCACCTCTGCTCATAACTGCTCGTGTCTTACTCTCCTTTGTCCTGTCTAGCCTTGATACTGACAAGGTTGACATCAGAGGAGATCCCTGACACAGGGTGAGTTAAGGCTGCCAGCTGGTAGCAATCAAGTCTATTTAGGAGTCAGGGACACATGGACCCCCAGGGCCAAAACCGTAACTAGCCCAACCCTTAGCCCTAACTCCCCCCAAAACCCTCTAGTTACCCGGTTCGGCTGTATTGATTCCAGATGTGCTGCCATCAGTGCTGCTCAGCGCTGGGCCTTTACCTAAGAGGACCCCGAAATAATGACAAGCTGTGAATGAGGGGAGAAAAAAAAAATGCTGAGTAAACAAACAAAAGGTCAATCCACCAACAATTTGCTGATTATTGCTTTGCTTTTAAAATAGGAATCAATCCCTTTTGGGATCAGTTCTTACTATTAAATCCTTATTAACTATGACTTTTCCTGAATAATCTCCCAATTTGCTGCTTATTAATAATAAGGTGATTGTTAAGTTTAGGTATCTAAAATATGGTAATGCAGATTAATGCATTGATATCTGACCCTGGACCACAAAACCAGTCTTAAGTAGCACAGGTATATTTGTAGAAATAGCCAACAATACATTATGGGTCAAAATTAGTGATTTTTTAATGCCCAAAATTATTAGGATATTAATTAAGATAATGTTCCATTAAGATATTTTGAAATTTCCTTCCGTAAATATATCAAAACTTAATTTTTAGTTAGTAATGTGCATTGCTAAAAACTTCATTTGGACAACTTTAAAGGAGATTTTCTCAAAAGAATAATTTTTTTTGCGCCCTCAGATTCGAAATTTTTAAATAGTTGTATCTCGGCCAAATAATGTCCAATCCTATCTTTTCAGTTTTTTTTTTTTTTTTCTGTTCAATGTTTATTTTCACAGTTGTTACTTTTCAAAACAGCTGCAAATAGTTTGTTTTGACAGAAAATTAAACACTTTGCACAACTATTATGGAATTTTTATTGATAACATTTGTTAGTTCAGAATTCCGTTTTGAGCCTGTCAAACTCTATCAGCGGGAGATTGATCAAGTCAGCTCTGACTTTGTTTAAGTTAAGATTGGACATGAAAACAACCCCTGAAGCTCATACAGCATTCTGCTGACCTATCTCAACAGCCCTCAGACAGGCCAAATGTATCACCACCGGTCAGGAAATGGACTTTGATATGAGGAATGCCTTAAGCTTCAACCTTAACTGCATGAAAGTAACATATGGGATGAGATTGGTTTAATCAAAATCTTTAAAACTTGTACATTTAGAATTATCTTATATTTATTATTTTTCATTTTTGACCGTTTAGTTTTATTGCAAGCTTAAACTTAACGGGACCAACACAGATCAGTTAGCTTTTTACACTGGCAGTGACCCACTGCCCTCTGGTGGTAGCACAAATAGTTTTACAAATAGAGAGAGCAAAAATCTTGTTTTATTAATGTTGTATATGTTGTATACTCACACACTATTCTATAGTCATTTCTCAAATACAGAAATGTTATTCTGCGTTTGAGTGTAAGATTAGATATAATTATATACAGGCTAGTCGTACTGTTGACGATGCCGTTTCCTGACTTCAACATTTCCTGATGTAAACGGTGATGTGCTGCCAGATCCACTACAAATCAAGCACACCGGCCTGATAAAACAAGCCCAAAACAAGCAACTTTCTTCACAAAACAATAATCGTGAATACGCGAATTTGTTTATTTCTGTTTCTTTGGAAGGTAGCACAAAAAAAAAAACAATACAAGCAACTTGTACACACAAAGTAGCTTATAAACCGCGGACAAGGCAACACTTCACCTTACCAGATACAAATGTTCATGAATTATTCAGAATGAGGTATATGTGGCTGATTTGAAGTCATACACATTACGTTTGTTTATTTTATTTAATTTATTTTTTCAAAGAAAAAATGAATAATTGTTCGTTGGATTCTTAATTATTTGTAGTGAAACGTCGGACTGTCGGCTTTTTGTTTTAGTAAATTAAAGATACAATATATCCTCCGTTATATTTTAGAGAGGAAACCAGAAATAATGAAAACGCAAAAGAAATGGAGCTTATTTGAGACAACGGAAACCTCTTTCGAAACTCCTTACTGGAAATCAAGCTCGTCTCGAGCAGAAATGGCGTTGTTTCCCCGCCTACAAGTGACGTTTTCTCTTGAAACACAGAAAGTTTCCTTTTTTTTTGAACAAGCAGAATGCATAAAATGTTGTCTTGCTAGCTCTTTAGGTTTTGATACACAACCATTGAGAATGTGTAGCTATATTTGCCTGCTTTGAAGTCATTGGTTTTACCACAGATGAATTCGTCCTTCTAGTTGATCACTGATTTTCAGCAGTTTCAGTAGCCTTGAGTTGTTCATGAAATATGTGATGTACAACAATTTTATTTAATCAGCGTCCAGTTGCATAAACCTTTTTGTGTTGTGTTATGTTTGCCCTACTAGAGGTTAACCAAGAGGTAATCAGTCGTACTTTTCAGATTCAAATTAGAGCAATATACCATTTTGTAACTTAGTTCAAAAAGTTAATGACCAGTCTTGAAGAAAAAAAAAAAAAAAAAAAAAAATAGATGACTAACTTTTTAAGACCAGTCTAAGCAGTTTATGCAACTGGCCCCTGATTTGCTTTAAATACGTGGTTAGAATTTATAGTGTGAATGTGCATTTAAATAAAGTAAATAATTTATTCCTATAGGTGGATTTTCTCTTTTTAATTTTTCTCCTTAGGTTATTAGCATTATTGTTTTGCAATTCTAAAAAAATAAATACACAACACATTGAAAGAAAGGGAGAGGGTTGAAATGCATATTATGTACGATAAAAAAAATAAAGTGCCATTAATGTTGATAAATTAAAAAAAAAAATTAAGAATCCTAATGAACTTTCAGCGAGAAATGAATGACTAAGAACACGTTGTGCAACTAATGAATAGGCTAAGGAGTATACATTTAATCAAATATGAAGCTCACAAAAGTAAGATGTAAGGAGAATGCTAAAGTAGGAAGATAATAAAGTATAAAGACGTTTAAAAAATACTTACAAAAGTATGAAGATAGCCTACTTTCTTTTGTATGAAGATAAAAGCTGAAATATACTAAAATAACTAAGCACTTTCTGGCACAAATAAAACTGGATATAAAAACGATTATATATATATATAATAGATGTATATTTCTAATACCGTCCAGCCGGATAAAGTTTCTCATTCACCTGGTAGAAGAGCTGCATCAGGATGGCCAATAGGCAGCAGCCTTAGTGTCAGTGTAAAGTGAAAGTAGGTGGATAGAAAGAAAAAAAACAACAAACGCACACGGAAGGCGCAGACTTATATCTCTTTAAGTGTGTTAAAGAGCTGGCGTCGAAATCAGGTAAATTATGTTTTAACAGCATTGTATGATTACTGTATAAACTGCGGACGGTGAGTTTATCGCGAACTGAATTTGTTTATCGCTTAATGTTGTTGTAAGGAGGAAACATAAGTTTTGTAATAGCCCTCTTTCCTCTACTGTAACGTTACATGAAAATTCGCAGTCGAGCGAAGCGAGCGACCAAAAACAGAACAAAAAGCCTTTAAAAAGCCGTTTTACGATTAAAAATCTCACTTTATAGTAATTTAATCTCAGCATGATTGTGAAGTCGCGTTTAGGTAGGCCATTGTGTATACAAGTTTACTTAAACGACACTAAAATGACATGACCGTACTTTTGTCTGGATACTCCATGACAAAATATGCGAGGGACATTGCCTTCATGTGAATTCACATATTCAACAAGTTTCCTGTATTTCACTCTACTGGAAATAACAAGGGAGGAAGGCCTACTTATATGGCTAAAACGTAGCGAACTGCCATATTGTTGTGATAAATGTCGCGTTTTGTTTTAGGTTGATAGTGTAAAATACTTAAGTGTTTAGCACAAGCGCCTACACGAATTCACGCCCTACTTTCTGTTCCCCATAGGCTGTATGTGGCATTGGTGTGTTACGCTTTTTTGTGCACTAGAGAGTGGTCTGTTCTTTGTAAACCCTCCACACTGTTGTTGTAACAGTGCTTGTGTCAGCTCCAGACTTTGTGATGTAACACCCCATGCTGTTATTTTTCATAAATATTACATGAATACTAATGGATGGCTTTGCTGTGTCCTTTTAAAATGAACTAAAAAGGCTTAGTGAAGTGTTTATTTCTGTGCAAAGTGGATTGGATGAAGTAACACAATGTATTTATCAATTTTTTTCAGTTTTTGAGTTTAATACCATTTGTTGATGGGTAGTTTTTTTAAGGATGTGAACATGATCAAGAGTGCAATGCAATGATTAATTGCAAATATTCAGTCAAACAAAAAAGATAGTATTCACTATTGTAGTCTGAAGAAATAATGAATGATCAGTTTTTAAGTTGTTTGCTTACGTCTTTTGTGTTATTAGTCACAGTATTTCAAGTAGTATAAGCAGTAAATAGATGAGTGTGAAACACTATGAGTTTGTTCATTTCCGCCGTACAATATGACATTATGATTGCAGTCGTCCATTCAATGAAAAGAGATTAAATAAAGTGGATGAATGGTAAAGTGGATGTGTCAGGTCAGGTACCATCTGCTGTCTAAGTTTTAGTTGTGAGAATCTGATGTTGAGAGATTGCTTTCTGTTTTCTATTACAGAGAATTAACTTTATCAAAAAGGAAATCTGCTAATTAAACTTAAAAGATTTCAATATAAACGCAAAACCTACTCATCAGATTTCTCCGAAACCAAATTATCAGAGCTTTCTCTTCCATATTAATTTTAGATGCTTACTGTACAGTTGTCCTTTTTGTATTTTTATTTCTTTTAATATATTTCAGGACATCTAAACCCAGGATGATACCTTAACAAAACAGGAATATGAAAGAGCAGTCTTTGCAGTAATAAAGACAAATTCACACTTCACTGACAGACACAGACAAATGCAGATGATCACTACATTACAGTACGTCACACCTTAGACATTCAACAAACATCAATTTACAACTTTCAGTTGATGAAAACAAGCTCAGAAAGACACTAACATACAAGGACAGGGGATACAGACTGATCAGATACAACCCAACAAAGTGTCTGTTGCTGTTCGTCGATGCAGTGTGAATTGACCTTTAGAGATAAAATGTTTGAAATCAAATTAAATATTTAAATGTAATTATAATATTATAAATTGGAGCTTAGATCTAAGTCCCCTTGCAGTCACAGATTTTATCCCTTAGAAATCAACTTTGATAATCAAAATGGCATATTTAAAAGTGTTTCCCATGAAAATCATTTCTTCTTTCCTGGCTTGAATATAACTCTGTACTAACTAAAACCAATAGATTAACCAAAGCAGTAAAACTACACCGTGGCAAATGGCAATGTCAGATTATTTTAGCCATATATTTGTCTGAGCCAAAAGAAGAGGAAGAGTGAATTATATAGAGTTGCCTACAAGTTGATATATCAGAATGGTAATACATTTTATTGGTAACACAGCACTAATTGATCTCATTAGCCTTTGGCTTATCAAACATGTAATATATAACGCTAATAATGCGTTGCTAATGTTACACAAACCATGTTCCTGTTCTCCATCTGAGACAGCTAATGATATGAGATGCCCCATTTTGCAAGTTGACAGTATTGGGTAAATGTTTGTGAAGGTAGAAAATCGGCTGATTCAAACCACATTTTTGAGACACTGACGTTTTAAGGAGAAAATGCTCAGAAGTGGTGTTGACACACTGTCTTTAAGCGTATTAAAAACACCAGATACCATTTAAACATTAAAAACTTAATTTTCAACACAGGGGGTCTTTAAATAAGAATATGACCTTGCTTTGCAGCCTGAGGGGTTGAACAGACCAGTCCCCAATGTTCGGCTCACATGTGATCGATTAATTGCCAAATTTAGCCATAACAGAGTGAAAGTTTACTATTTGTATGCATTTACACACTCAAGCGAATTTAAACCATTCTAGGTTGTATTTTCTATTCACTTTATACACCCCATGATGCTTTGTGCAACTTATGGATGTAACTTCCTTTAAGTTGTGAACAATCAGTGAAAGGTTCGCTCTATGAACGCAATAATATGTTTTTGTTTTTTTTAACTCTGCACAATGAGATGACATTATTCTACTCACCTTTCAACCATCAAGCATTAAAATGACGTTTCAAAGCAGTGTAAAAGCATAAACAAGGTACTTTCAACAGACCCTGAATAACCCCAAAAGCGTGATTATTTCCACAGCAGTAAGAGACAGGTGAAATATAATTATAGTAAAATATATCTGTATTATATAATAACTTCTTAATAAAAAAGTTAATTAACTTCCTCATTGCGTGATACTATTTCAAAGTGATTTCCATTATTATGACAGACAATTAATTGCATTTACCTGTAAAAACAAACCTGGAAAGAGACGTGAGGATTTGAGGGAGAAAGGCACATTTCCGAAGTGTGGGAACACCGAACTGAATGCTCTTTTGCATCTCCTTGCGTTTGAACAACAGACACATACATGTTAATAATCATTCTGGTAAATGCAGTCGGTTATGTCCTAAAAAGGTCCACTGAAGTGCTTTGCATCGTTATTCTATGTGTTGACTTAATTTCAACAGAAGCAGGAAAGCAGGGCAGGACATATCAAGCAGCCCCGCCCCCTTTAAAAAAAATAGCCAATATCTTTTCGTTATATCACAGCTATGTGCCTTTTGCCGTACATGAAAAGTACTAACTCTGTGAACAAGTGACCGATTTCAGCTGTTCAGCTATTTATAGTGCAAGGGGTGGGACGTGTCGGATATTAGAGAACATTTGATTGGATATTGGAAATTTGATAAGAAGCTGAAGTACAGGGTGATGTCATCAAAATCGTCAATCCATGTTGGTGGAAGTTAAAGGCTGTAAGGTTTGAATGCTTATATCTTCTAAATTTGAATTTTGCCATTGTTTTGGTGCACTATAGATAATCTTAAAGGATTAGTTTATTTCCAGAACCAAAATGTACAGATCATTTACTCACCCCTTTGTCATCCAAGATATTCATGCCTTTCTTTCTTCAGTTGTGAAGAAATTATGTTTTTTTTTTATTTGAGGAAAACATTTCAGGAATTTTCTCCATATATTGAACTTCTGTGGTGCCCGCAAGTTTGAACTTCCAAAGCACAGTTTAAATGCAGATTCAAAGGGCTCTAAAGGATGCTGAAGAAGAAGGGTCTTATCTAGCGAAACGGTCAGTTATTTTCTAAAAAAAAAATAACAATTTATGCACTTTTAAACCAGCTCTGCCTAGCTCTGCGATGTGCATGCATACTCTGTGCACTCCGGTTCAAGACAGTTAGGGTGTATTGAAAAACTCCCATCTCATTTTCTTCGTCAACTTCTTCAAAATCATCCTACATCACTTTGTAAACACTGGGTCAGTCCTTCTGCAGTGATGTAGGGTGATTTTGAAGTTGGAGGAGAAAATGAGATGGGAGTTTTACGACTGAAGAAAGAAAGAAAGCCATTAACATCTTGGATGACAAGGGGTGAGTTAATTATCTGTACGTTTTTGTTAAGGCTAACATATTCATAGTCTCGCGTAGCCAGACCTTCAGACTGATGGCTGAAGGTCTGGAATTCATGGCAGCTTTAATTGGCCAAGGCCCGCTCATAAGGCGGTTTGACCGACATGTCAAACAACCAATCACAGTTCGTTTCGTTCAGCGTCACGTTTCGGGGTGTAGAAATGCCCCCACAACAACAGACTGGCATGCAACAAGTCAGTCATTGAAATAACCAGCATTGAAAGTTAATGAAGAAGAGAGAGAACAAGCAGTAAGTCAGTAAATTGTTCGCGAACGTCGCAAATGTGTATAACAACAACGGCGTCTGCATAAGCACCTTTTAGCAAAACGCAAGTAAATCAGTCTGCGCTTTGTTTCCCGGCGGACCGAAAATAAACGCGACACTCGCGTGTTCCGGATATCCGATCAAATTCAACTAATCAGATCACGACTTCGACATTCCTGAAGTGTTTCCAGTTAAGTGTACCATATGCATCAGACGTTTAGCCAACGTTCCGTGGGCGTGACGTCTGAGGCTGAGACTAACATATTCATAAAACCATTAAGCCATGAAACTTCTATTTGGATTTCATGGGGACTTTAACTGAAAGAATATAGGTGATCCATGCATCAGGTCTTAAAGGGCAGCAGCCTGTAAAATGCTATATGATAAAATGCATATAAAAATTCACTTATCTTTAATCATATTTCTTGTCATGAACTTTACAGTTAGGCTAGTGACCTAGTTTTTGCTGTGGTATCAAAGAAGTACTTAGCATGAAGTAGGGCTGTGCAATTAATCGCAATCGCAAAAAAATCGCAATTTAAGCACATGCGATTTCTAAACCGCATAAGGCTGCGATTTTATCTATCCCCCTCAACGGCACCCCCTTGAACGTCAAGTTCATTTTATTTTCGATATAGCGCCAGATCACAATAGAAGTCATTTAAGGGTATCTTTCCTATAGAACAGGTCTATACATTGTTCTTTTATTAAACAAACTAAATAGCCTTATGTTATTTATCTTATTTACACGAAGGCATGTCATTTCTGTCTCTACATGGTCGCGTGTTTACAATGTCTCCTCCGCGAAAACACGGACGGATCGCGAACTCCATTCATAAAAACCGAATTTACTATAGTGCGGAATGCCACGGAATTCGTTGATTTTTGAATGAATAAATCAAAAGTTGGTCTGTCGCTTAATTCAAATCGTGATATGGACTAGTGTCTGTGAAAACTGAAATGCAAAAAGACCGTTTCAATATGAATCCTGCATGTTCCGTTTGCTTCTGTTATGTATGAAGTTTTTTTTTTTTTACTACACGCATATTGAAGCACTCGTGACGCTCCCGCTAATTTTTGGCATTTGCATCTCACATGAACAGATAAACTCTATCTCCAAAGCTGCTGTGAGTGTCACTTTTACCGTTTCATTTGAGAAAACTAGCATTACATCATACTATACACACAGAAACTTCACGGCAACCTGTCAAAATAAAAGTAACATGTAACAGAACAATATTAGTCTTGTATTACTTTTGTACAGTATAATGTACAAAACATACATAAAACAATATATATGATAAAAAATAAATATTACAACAAAATTAACCACTTAATTGTATAAAAATACTACAATTATTATTTAAACGTTTTAAACTGAATATAATTTTTCTTCCATGTATTGATTTTAACAGTAAACTTCTGTTCGTTTGCCAAAAATTAAAAGGGTTTATTTTTCATTTGATTAAAAATAAATAAATGTTAATGCTTTTTGATTATCAGAAAAATTAAAACACATAAGAATTTCAAAAAAAAAAAAAAAGATTGTAGAGCCCTCAAAATGTTAAAATAGAGAGTTTTGGACATATTTTTCCACTGAAATGAATGTTTTCGTTATTATACAAAGTAGGATAAAGTACCGGGAAAAAAGTAACATGGCTAATTTATTTTATGTTGTCTGTTTTAAAGACAATTTTACAACAGTTTTGTTTATTAAACTTAATACTATGTTATTTCATTGTGAAATGTTTTGTTATGCACTTCTTGTGCACTGAATACATTTAGAATGTATGTATGTAGCTTGTTTGAAAAAGCAAAAACAGTTGTCAAAATCGCAATCTTCGTTCAAAAATCGTAATATGATTATTTTGTCCATATTGCACAGCCCTAGCATGAAGTAATAAATGGAAAGCAAAGTTACAATGAAATATTTTTTTTCTTGATGGTCTGAAATACAATCCGATTTGTGGCTGTAATATGATCTGAGTTATGTGATCTGTTGAATCACAACTGCGCTTAAGGATTAGTGCTGTGCTGAAAAAAAGATTTTATGTAATAACAGGCTGTTAGAGAATCCGTGCTGGTAAGACGAGATGAGACGAGAGGGAATCTTCAAAAAACAAATACTTTTAATAGTAGACTTCAGGACAAATAGCTGGACACATCCACATACGTAACACTGAATAAATGACCGACAATAGACTGAACTCAAAGACAGACTTATAAAGCAAACTAATCAAGAAACACAGGTGATACAGATAATGACTAAACAAGGGCTAAACCAAATGATTACAAACAGACGGGGGAAGACAGAGGGTGAAACCAAATCAGAGTAATGCAAACACAAAGGCAAAAGACAAGAAACATAAGGATACATATGACACAGGCAGTGTAAAATGTAAATGTAATAAACAACCAAAATACTTCACTTTTAATACTTTTAATAATCACTTTATGGTTACTTTTTTACACATAATGGTTACTTTCTTAAATAAGCTTTCCATTGATGTATGGTTTGTTAGAATGGGACAATATTTGGTTGAGATACATCTATTTGAAAATCTGGCAAAAAAAAAAAAAAGAGAAAATCGCCTTTACAGTTGTCCAAATTAAGTTCTTAGCAAAGCATATTATTAATCAAAAATTACGTATTGATATATTATTGGTAGGAAATTTACAAAATATCATAATGGAACATGATTTTTGGCATAATAGAAAAATCAATCATTTTGACCTATACAATGTATTTTTGGCTATTGCTACAAATATATACTTAAGACTTGTTTTGTGGTCCAGGGTCACAATCAATATTTTACTTTTTGTTCAGTGTGCGTGCTACTTAAATTAGCACTGGTTTTTATTTTTTTATTTTATTTGTTTTACCAGACCTGTTTTTCCTGAACAGCTTCTGGTGTTCACACAATAGCAATCTAACACACCTGATCAACACAGTGGTCAAGTTTAACGGACTCTCGTGACTTATCTAATACATCTCATGAATGAATACTTTTAAGCATGGTCTTGAATTTCCATGGTTGACCTGTTTGACTGGAACCTAGTATAACATGATGTATTTCCCTTGAATGGTTTATCTTCTGATGTTATGTCTGCACATAGGTGTGGTCTTTTTCACCTACGCTGCACCAATCCCTTTGTCAAACATTAGTACAGTTACCTTTACAAGTCTATTAGTAAGCATGGAGCAGATTAGCCAGAAAAAAATGAGGAACTGAGGAAATATCATTTTGAACAGAGGGATTCCCAAATACAGAATTAGTCATGAGCTTTAGTTTTCGGGTTCGTGTTTACACTTATTCATAAACAACTCTTAAAAGTGTAGAAAAAATCCAAAGAGGTTAAAGTAACTAGTTATCTAGTAGTCAATTAAAAGAGCTTTATAAGCCAATGTCTTATCTTTTTACGGTATATGTGTAGATTGAAACTAATGAGTAATCTAGGGATTTTTGTGTTGCAGTTTACAACAGAAACCCATGCCTACTTATTTATCGCACGGTGTACTGGCTAAACTACATGTTTTAACGCTAACAAATGAACCTTATGACAGGTCTTAGAGAGTCTGTTGAGTGTAAGTGGTTTCTTAAAAATCTTGACTAGAATGGCATGGGATTACACTTCAGTTGTTCTGGTTCAAGTGCAGTTCCTATTGAGAAACATCCTGTTTTTGCTTTTTTTGCTATGTAGTATTTCTATTTATAAAATGTAGTTATTTGTTGGTAAACTGATTGGTTGGCAAAATTGATATTTGATTTGATTAAAAAAAGGTTTAACAAAGTACAAATTATTTATTTAGAGCTTGACTCCCTTAGAATTTACTAAAGAAGGTTTTTTTTGTACATTTAATGGACATCCAAAGTTGTTTAGACCCCAGTGTTCTTCAAAATAGTATTTCATTTGAGATTTTTCATTTATGTATGAACTGTCTCTTTAAGTTTTTAGTGTCTTCCAGTTAAAATTAAAAAAAATTTCTTCTAAAAAACTGCAGAACAGACATGTTTTTATTGCTTACAAATACCATTCATACACACAGCTTAAGACTGATTTTCCTAATGGTTTAATGTACATAAAGGCTTATAGCATGCTAAAGTTCAAGACAAATCACCTCTTTCACAAAGAAGTGAGAAGTGGCACAATAGTTATGGAAGACATGATCCAGCATGCTTTCATGCCTTGGTGCACAGTTCAGTTTCAGTGCCTTAATCTAACACACCATGCTTGTAGGCCACTGTACTAGACAGAACTAGAAACTACCATGAGTCAATCATAACAGTGAGATCTCATTTGTGCTGTTGGTATTTGTATCTAAAGTGGATTTGATTTTATTATTTATTTAAATTATGTGCTAAAATGACATGTGTGTGTAAACTTGTTATATTGGTAATGGTTGGCTTGCTGGGCTGTTTTGTCAAGCGTGTTGTGGTACACGCTCTTATGTGCCCTTATGTTGGTGAGAGATAAGACAGTCTTTTCTCCCGTGTCCAAACAAAAGTCACAGAGTATTAATAACAACGTGTTGGTCTGTGCTCTTTGCACCAAACAATAAAAAAATATAGCCTCTATTAAGCCTGAAATACAGCGTGGTATAAAAGGTTGTTTTCCCCCCCCCCGCTTATTTTATCTAGCTGTCAGATGCTATTTATGAATGAGCTTCTAAAAATTCATTTTGCACAGAAAATTTAGAGTTTCAGTTAGGGCTGTAACGATTCCTCGAAAAAAAAAAAAAAAATCCTCCATTTTGTATTTTGCCTGTGTCAAGTAATCGTTAAAATACCGGAAGTGGCGCATTCCACATGTTAAACCCATTTAAAAAGCATAATAAAGCAATGCTATTGCTACGCTACGATTAAAATAAATAAATGTATGCGATACAGGTTTAATTATTTACATAGTTCTAGCTTACCTACGTGCATCTCAGAGCTACTCTGTGGAGCGTCTTAAACTCAATCTCTGCCTGTTGTTGTGAGTTTGGGTTTATAATAACGTTCGTCTGGGAACGCAACATGCGCTATTTCATCAGATTTGTAAGGTAAATCATTTATAACCCTTTGCAAACACCGGAGAATACATCATTATATTTCTCAATTATGCTAGCTGTTCATCGCAACTTCAAAATAAAAGTTTAAACCCTCACTCCGAGTTTACACGTTTTACAGTCTATGGTTTTGATGTCCACATATTAAAAAAAATACAGTGGCTGTAGCTTTCTATCATAAAGAAATGTCCAAATAGTAAATATTAATTGGACATTTAAATTAAATGTTGTTTAGTCAATATATTAAAGATGGATTAGATCGTGCAGTAAAATGTCAAAACAATCCTCATGCCTTTGGCGCCCTCCGCTGCGCTGTCATTTGTTATAATGCGTAATGTACGCTAATTCTATTGTTTTTAATATATTATGTATGTTTTGTTCAGTAATACCATATGATTACTTGCTTTTGACACTTTATTTGAACTAATTGTCATTACCTCTTTGCTATTATATATGATTTTTTTAAAGTAATTTTAAAGGCTATTGTTCACTTAGGTCTATTTTTATTAATACAAAAAATTATAATTATCAGATTACTTGATTAATCGTAAGAATAATCGATAGATTACTCGATTACTGTTTTTTGAATTATATATATATATATATGTGTGTGTGTGTGTGTGTGTGTGTGTGTGTGTGTGTGTGTGTGTGTGTGTGTGTGTGTGTGTGTGTGTGTGTTTGTGTCTATGTATGTATATATATGTGTGTTCACTATATATATATATATATATATATATATATATATATATATATAGTGAAGAATAAAGAGTGTCATATATGTGTGTAAAAACATAAATAATAATAAATAACAGCCCTCTGTCCTGTCCTACTTCAGGATTAAATTTGGGGATATGTCACCCAAAAATAGAAATTTTGTAATTGTTTTCTCGCCCATGAGTTATGAAACATAAACACAAAATGTTTTTATTAAAGAATTTTAATATAATTTTTCCATGTAGTCTACATCTGACTACATCAGACTACATCTGTCATGCGTCAAAAAGGACCAACACAAAACTTGTCTATATGACTTCTTGTATTACAAGTCTTGTAAGTACAAGTAAAATGATTTGTTCACAAATTGAGCTAAAACGATTCTTTGTTTACATGACGTGGAATATAAAGGTGCTTTTTGATGTCTTTCTTGAAGCTTGACTGATATGGTCTCTATGTACTGTGATTGTTTAGAACATCACATGACTTAGTAATCTGTTTCAGTGAACAATTCCTGAAGAGTTACACTTCCAAAGAACTGAAAATGCAGTTTTTCCAGTGCAGTGGTAATGTCGTGATTTTGTGTGTGTGTGTGTGTGTGTGGTTGCAGTGCGTGCACACTATGGCGCTGTGGGCGCAAATGACCCCGCAGTTACAGTACCTGCCAACTCAGACGCTGAATGAACTCTACCCGGACACATTCCCTCTGGATGTCAGGCACTATCTGGCCAGCTGGATAGAGGAACAGAGATGGTATGACATCACAGTCACAAAGTAAATTCATGCTTTGTTGTTTTAAAAGGGTCATATGTTGTTGCTAAAAAGAACATTATTTTGTGTATTTGGTGTAATGCAATGTTTATGCGTTTTAAGGTTCAAAAAACACATTATTTTCCACATACACTTCCAGTGAAATGTTTTTGGACAGTAACATTTCTGTTTTTTTTAAAGAAGTCTTCTCTACACAACAAGCCTGCATTTATTTGATACAATGTACAGCAAAAACAATAAAAATGTAAAATATTTTACTATTTAAAATAACTGTTGTCTATTTAAAATATAGGTAAGTCACTTTATGCAGATGATAGGACACTCTGGGTTAGGGGTCGAAATGTAGAATATTTAAGAAAGAAGATGCAGATTGCAGTAGAAAAAGTTAAACAATGGCCGTGTGAATGGAGATCTAAATTTTCAATCTCAAAAACTTAAACACTTTTCTAAGCACCATAAAGTAGTACCTCTTGTATCTGGAGCAGGTGATGTTTCTCAATATTTATATTTTTTTGCACCCTCGGATTCCAGATTTTAAAATAGTTGTATCTCAGTCAAACCATGCATGAGTGGAAAGCTTATTTATTTAGCTTTAAGGTAAACCACTTATGACTGGTTTTGTGGTCCAGGGATACATATGTAAGCGTCAGAATCTAACCTTAAAAGCTTGATGTCGAACAGGCCCAGGCACTCCAGATTTGTACCAGAGGCATTTAAAACAGCTCTAATAACTGCATCACAGGTAGAGGCAGGAGAGATGCTGTTGCGTATTATGATGTTTAAGATCTTCAGATGGGTGAGGAATGCAAAGGCCCAAATTGCAGGTCTCAATCATTTGCTAATAATTTCCACTGTCGCAGTATCAATAATACCACCCTGGAAATTTACAAAGCCATCTGTAAAAACAAGCTTACGACAAATATTAAAAGAAAATTAAAAAATTATGCCACGGTGGGTAATAGTTCAAAACTATGTTGCAGTATCAAGGTGAATTATTCATACTTACAGATGGATCAAAACAGCTGGAAACAGGCCGCACTGGTGCAGCTTTTTTCATTCCTCGTTATGAAGTAGTAGTCAAAAAAACAGACTACCTGTCAGTATTCACTGTGGAATTAGTAGCAGTCTTAATGGCATTACAGTGGGTGGAATAAAATAATCAGAACCAAAGTATTGTTATAGCTTCAGACAGTTTATCAGCGTTATCAAGCATTCAGTCTGGGAAAACGTCATGTAGATAAGATGTCAGTTATCAAATATTGCATCTACTTCTCACACTCCATAATTGGGAGATGGTCATCTCTTTTTTCACTATAAACTCTATAAAGCATGAAATAGTAGAAATACAAATACCATTAAGTAGAACAGAGGTCAAAACCATCATAAAGGAGCACTCACTCAAAATGTGGCAGGAATATTGGGATATGTGACCCTGGACCACAAAACCAGTCTTAAGTCGCTGGGGTATATTTGTAGCAATAGCCAAAAATACATTGCATGGGTCAAAATTTTTTATTTTTATTTTATGCCAAAAATCATTAGGAAATTAAGTAAAGATCATGTTCCATGATGATTCTTTGTAAAATTCCTACTGTAAATATATCAAAATGTAATTTTTGATTAGTAATATGCATTGTTAAGAACCTAATTTGGACAACTTTAAAGGTGATTTTCTCAGTATTTTGATTTTTTTGCACCCTCAGATTCCTGATTTTCAAATAGATGTATCTCGACCAAATATTGTCCTATCATAACAAACCATACGTCAATATAAAGCTTATTTATTGAGTATTCATATGATGTATACATCTCAGTTTTGTAAAATTTAACCTTATGACTGGTTTTGTGGTCCAGGGTCACATATAACTGATACAGGGCAGAGTTAAAGGCACAAACTGATGAACAAAGCATGACAGTTGAGCATTTATTAGGGAAAATATCTGGGAGGGTACACAATCTATTAATAAATTATTTTAAAAACACTGGGTGAAGTGAAAGACTTTAGCATAAATATAGTTAAATAAAGTTATTTTTCATTTCTTCCTTTGATGTCATTCTGTTGCCCCACTCCAGTCTAGTACAGTGACATGCAAAAGTTTGGGAACCCCTTGTAGAATCTGTGAAAATGTAAATCATTTTAACAAAATAAGAGAGATAATACAAAATGCATGGTACTTTTATTTAGTACAGTCCTGAGTCAGATATTTTACATAAAAGATTCCACAAGCAAAAAAAAAATGCTGAAATTATTAAAGTAACCCCTTTCAAACGTTTGGCAACCCTTGGTTCTTAATACTGTGTGTGGTTACCTGGATGATCTACGATCTTGCTTTGTGATGGTTGTTCACGAATCCCTTGTTTGTTCTGAACAGTTAAAGGTCCCATATTGTCAAAATCGAAATTTCCTGGCTTTTTTCATGATAACTGAGGTCTAGGGGCTATGTAACTACCATATGTCTAAAAACTGCAAAATGCTGAGCAACTGGACTTTTAGGATCGTGATGTCTAATTGCACATCGATGTTCAGAAATACGATTTTTCAAAGGTCTACTAGTCTTACCAATGTAGCATAAGCCACAAGGGCAACGAAGCATAAGACTAGTAGACCTTTGAAAAATCGTATTTCTGAACATCGATGTGCAATTAGACATCACGATCCTAAAAGTCCAGTTGCTCAGCATTTTGCAGTTTTTAGACATTCAGTTTCCACTCTTCAATATATAGGCATCGAGGTAGTTAAGTATCCACGTCGTGGAGGTGATATTAACAAATTGCTTTTACAACGTGAGGCTTTTTGGATTTTCACATTAGATACGTTGTCTCCTAGAGGACTTAATGAAGATTTTGATATTCGCCCATTTCTCTGAAGTGTTATGGTAATACAGATGGTTTTTTTATGTATTGAATATATCAAAAGGTTTTGGTGTGATTAATGTCATTATTCGGATGTATACTTGCAGGTATAAAATTAAGAAAAGTGTTTATTGAAGTGTACATTAATTGTTGTATTTTGCATAGCTTTATATATCTTTGCATGTAAATTTATTGTAGTCGATTTATTTGTTAGTCACATGGAGTTTTGACGTAATTATGATCACCTGGAGATATAAAGGGATGCACATGAGTAGTCAATTTGTCTGATGAAGAGCCTGCGTGCTCGAAACGTAACACACGCTATGCGAAAGTCGTTTTAATAATAAATATTTTTGATACTTTTGGAGCTTAGGTGTTGCCGACTTTATATTCTATTCCCAAAACACAACTTTAAAAACTTTTTATGTTAGAATATTTAAAAAATCTACACTTTTTGCCTTGAAAAACTATATCGTTTTATACCGTCACGTGACCATGATAATATCAAGACAGTTTTGCTATCTTTTGGGTTTGCGACTTTACAGATCTTATATATGCACAAACAGCTTGTAACTCTCCAAAGACAAAGGAAAACATGAAATTGCCACATATGACCCCTTTAAGGTTAACAGTATTTCTGCTGTATGTTCTGCTGAACTGACACCTACAATAGTAGTGTGAATACAAAATCACACATGGCAGTGTAAAAAAGCTTTATTCACAGCTAGCCATCATTAATTTATTCCATAAAGCAAGTGTCTAAAATTAGAGAAGTGAGAAGCATTAAGTGTACTTGCTGAAAGTAATGACTGGAAAGTAGTTTGACCAATAGCATGCAGGCATTGTATATCATCGACCAATCGTTGCATGTGAGAAGGTGAGATCCACAGAGAAGGCGTAGAGGTTTCTCTTTAAGCCCAAATGTAAATAGTCTGTTGCATGCTATTTAGTGTCACTGCTTAGGAATTT
Organism: Garra rufa; assembly: GCF_049309525.1. Lineage (NCBI taxonomy): Eukaryota > Metazoa > Chordata > Actinopteri > Cypriniformes > Cyprinidae > Garra > Garra rufa. Next base: position 26,103,520 of record NC_133378.1, on the reverse strand, counting down.
CCTTTATGTGGCAGGGAGGTGAATCATTTTTATAATGAGAATTGGGATGATGATTGAAAAACAGCACAGTTACCAGAGATGACTCTATGCAACAGTGCTGTAAAAATAAAATGTCTGTGTTTTGATTTAGGGAGAACTTTGATGTGGACAGCATAGAGCAGGAGCCTCAGGCCCGAAGGCTGTTGGAACAGATGGTGGTTTTACTGCAGGAGGTGGCGCAACACAACCCTAACGTGGTGGAGAGGGTCAAACTACAACATTTTAGCAGGAACTTGGTGTGCACAACAAATATTCCTTTCAATTAAGATTCATTTTATGTAACCTCTTGTAACATCTTGAGTTACTTTTCTTTTACATTGTAAACATATATGCTATCATTCTTTCTTACTTTTAGATTTCTCAATTTCTCACTCTTGGCAGTTTGCCATGTTGACTCATGTTGTGACAAAGCACACTGTTTGTATTTCTATGCTATTTACTATGCAACCTCATGTAACTGCTTCTCAGAGTGTGTACCAGCCCATGCAACTTGTGAGGACAGTTCGAGACATTCTAAGGAAAGAAAGACTCTTATTAGCACAGGCGGTAAGCACAAAACCCCTTTTCTGGATTATTTTGAATTTGGTGGGAAAATGGAACAGCAATCTTAATTTTAAAAAAGTTATGCATAATGTAATATCCAGTATGTCACTGCTTTTGGTGTTTGTGTGCTTGTATGTAGGGTATGCACCCTAACTTCCCACCCTTCCAGCAAATGCCTCAGGGGCCTCCAGCTACCAATGGCACCCCACAACCTGCAAGGGAGGATGGTAAGGCTGATGTGGACAATCTTGTGCTCAAAGTTTTGGAAATTCAGAACTGCCGCCAAACACTCCATCAGTTTCAAGAGGATTTGAACTGGGAAAAACAGGAAATGGAGCCGATTCAAAGTAAGAGATCTACATTTTTTTAATATCAATCAGACTGGTGGTTCACATTGGACTGAATTAACTGTCTTTGTCAAACAAGTCTTGACATTTGTCAAAAACATTTTCAAACCCACACAGCTAAAAAAAGTTTTTGTTTAAAAGAAAACAGAGGAGGAAGTTCTGCTCGGTCATTAATTACGTATGTATAAAACTCTATTGAGTTTTTAACATGTTGTTTGAATGTTTTCCTGTATCATTGGTTCCTTCTGCCAAAGCGTATTACATTCAAGCAGTATTCATTTTGTATTGTGCTTTTGACAATGCATATTATTCCAAAGCACTTTTAAAAAGAAAAGTTAATGCTCTCACTTAGCAAGTTTCATATTGATGACACTAGAGAAGGATTCTAGGGGAGAATGTAAACTATCTGCAAAGTTTTGGGGCAGAATGTAAACTAGTGTAAACATGTAGTCTTGTGGAACATGTTTTCTCTGACAATCTTAGGCAAGAACTCCTGCACATGCACGTGCACATTGCATGCAGGTCTGTTGTGGGGATGCAAGGCCCTGTGCCAGACATAAGGCTCTGTGCTGTTGCACACTTGGCACAGTCCATGCAATGGTTCTGTCTTCTTAGCTGCTTTGGCATGCTTAACTTTAAGCTATGCAATAATGCCAGAGGGAGAAATGCAATAAGACAAGCCCTAGAGCAGCAGATGTGTAAATAGTTGTTTCCGTCATGTGGGCTCCAATAAGTCTAGCCTTGATTTGAAGTTTGGAAGAGTATTTGACGTCACAGCACATTAATGCAAAATACATTATAAAGCATAGGCTCAAAACTTAGTAGGTGTGCAACGGTGCACAAACATGATGGTTTGATGCTGTATCTTGGTTTTGTCACGGTTCGGTATGATTTCGGTACAGCAGGGGGAAATTTTTATTTTTCTAATTAAACAGTGGTTTACTGAAAAGCCCAAACTTAAATTTAATTACCATGTATTTTTAGATATAATAATCAACACTTAACTTTAAAAAAATGGCATGCAAACATGTAAATTGCATGGAGAAATTAACAGATAAATGTAATTAAATTAGCAGTTTAATCCAATTTTTTATTTATTGTTGAAATATATTCAGTTACACAGTGGGTGTCATAACTTGTTTCATAACTGATTAATTTAAATATACAATAAATAATTAAGAGATCACTAACAGGTAAAGTGACATATAAAGAGAATATACCCTTATGAAAATTAACCATGGTTTCATTAAAGTAAAATTGTAGTAACAATGTTTTTTTTTTTTTTTTGGCATATCGACTACCATTTGTATAACCACAGTTTTACTACAAATATCATGGTTAAACTGCAAATACCATAGTTAAACTTTGGTTAGTGTAGCAAAACTATAGTTAGATTGTGGTACCCATGGTTTAACTATTTTAACCATGTTTTTTTTTTTTTGATTTGTAGTAAAACCATGGCTAATTTTCATAAGGGTAGTCTAATATTTTACAAAATGCTCTTCTGTAACAAGCTGTGGACACTGATGACTTGCCTGAGATAAATGTGTACCGAATGTGTACCGAACAGAAAGACCTGTACCAAATATGTGTACTGTTACACCCCTAAAACTTAGTTAAATTTTAATTTATATGAATGGTCAGTTTAACTTTTCTGTCTTTGTGTAGTAGTCTTTGTATAAAACGCATTGAATGTGCATATATGTGAAATTCTCTGTACTGGAAAAACTGCAATTCTTTTGAAAGCCAGCAGTATTTGCAAATATTTACAGTCCATTATACAGCTCTTGCAACTCTTAAAAATGTCATACATATTTTTAGATTAACCTGAGTATTCATCCATTCATTTATTCATTCATTTAATATTTATTAATAATGATTCACAATAGCCAATGTTTGTCTATGCTTATTAAATGATCAAGATTGTGACATGCCAAAACTGAAAGTCTGTAGTAAAATACTATTATATGTAACAGAGGTGAGCGATATGAGTAAATTTATATCACGGTAACAATATAAACCACAATATACTGATCCAATATACTGTTACACATGTGTTTTCTTTCTCAGCTGTTTGTTTCACTCAAGACCTAAATTACTGCGTTTACAAGGATACTTGCAAAGACAGGTATTTTGACACATACAAGTGTGTGTATTTAACCGTTAAAGGTCTATGAATATGAACAGCAAAAATATCTTGGTTCAATACTCCTGGGCTCTATGAGCACCATCTTATAGTGAAATGAGTTATATTTTGCTGCTGATTGTGTTTCAATGGCTTAAAATCAGTTGTGTTTAAACTGCAATGCTTAAAAATGTGTGCAAACGATAAGCTTTCATGATCATGTAGCACATCAACGTGCTAGAGACGGGCCAAAATCTCTACCGGCTGAGACATTTTTAGTGGTTAACCGTGTCTACCGGTATCACCCACCCTTAAAATATTTATGTAAATTGTTAATTTGTGTGTGTGTGCTTTTCCTCATAATGTGCCTATAGGTACCAAAAATGTAACATTCATCATTCATATGGGCAATGGATGAAAGAAAGAGAATTTTGCTATCCATACAACATGCTAGTGCTCCAGATTTTGTGTAATGTCTGCTTTTGACATGAGCACGTTGTGTTAAAGCTCACTGTTAGAATTTGTGTCATGAAATTTAGTTGTTTATTGTTTATTAATGTGAATTGATACAATGGAGATATTTGAGTACTCAATTACTGATTTAATTTATATTTTATTACATTTGAAACTTATACTTGTCCACTATTAACATTTTAGTGAGCACTTTTTACTAAATTGTATGAAGAAAATAATCATAATCATTAAGAGATATTACTGAAAAATCTGTCCTGAGATATCACAACATATTTCTGAATTTCATATTTCAAAAGTTTCTGCAAACAGTAAAATGAGAAGTGGCTTTTTGATTGGACAGTCAGACGGCTTTTTGCACTTTCTGCCTGTCAATCATCATAAAAGGAAAAGGAAGCAAAAAGCAAATTGGGGTGCACTGGGAGTTTCAGAGGACTTCATGTCTTCAAGCACAGATGCCGATCTTAATACAGACAAAATTCCATGGTTACACCAAAGCCGCGGTGTAACAGTGAAAACAGTGGCCATGTCTAATTTAGTGTCTCTTTTTAACATCGCTTAAACACCTCCAGATGTTCAGAATATCCCTTAGACTTAATCCAGTAGTCATCAAACTAATGAAAGGATGAAAGGATAATTCACTGTCTTTCAAACACTGTAAATCTAGACAGTTTCAGACATGATTCAGGCATCCTGATGACCTGTACTGACAGACCCAAATGCAATCTGTTGATTCTTTTTCATATACCTTGCAAATTCATACAAATTGTTCAAAACCAGTCATAAGAGGTTTTTTTATTGAGATTTATAAATAGTGCTGAATAAATAAACTTTTTGTTAGGATAGGGCAATATTTGGCCGAGATACAACTATTTGAAAGTCTGAAATATGTGGGTGCATGAAAATTGCCTTTAAAGTTGTCCAAATGAAGTTCTTAGCGATGCATGTTACTAATCAAAAATTAAGTTTTGATATATTTATGGTAGGAAATTCACAAACTAGCTTCATGGATCTTTACTTCATGATTGTTACCACTCCGTGTTCCTGTGTCTACCTGTCTCCCATTGGATTTATTAAATACTTTATTTTTACTACGTCGTTGTTCGTGTATTCCTGCCTGAATCCTGACAGAAAGACCGACCGATACAGTTGTTTTGCGTGTTCACCTACGTTTTGTTTCCCGTTCGTTTTTTCCAGTCCTTTTTGTTTCTGTTGTGTTTCCCCATGGATTCCTTTCTACGTCCAGAGTTCTTCCTGCTACGGCTGAAGCAGGGGGAATTACCGCTCGAGGGATACACGTTAATGTTTCAACTTGTAGCTCAAACCACCAGCTATCCGGACGACGCGCTCTGTGCGTTCTATGACATAAGTCTCAACGCGTCATGCAGAGCGTCGTCGTCCGAGGACAGCCCTCGAGCAGATTTTGCCGCGTTTGTGGAGTGGACACTGGCGAGAAACAGAGACCCAAACAGTGCCACTCCAGACCCAGAGCCCAACCAGCCACCCCGACCCGCGGATTACGAGCCCTTTGTTGACGGGAAGCCCAAGCCCGGAGCGACAGTTGTATGGAGCGCCGACGGGGTCATAACTTCCAACCAGGTGCGAGAGCCGGCCACTACATCTGCGACGGTGGAGTGCTTCGTGGAGCAAGAGAGGGCGGTAGAGAGCTCTGCCCACTGCACCACCACTGGGGGTGAGCATGAGCACAACTCTGGGGACTTAATAGACTTTGTCACGGATATACCTGTCTGCCTGGATTTCCCACCCACCCTCCCTCTTCTGTCGATGCCTGAATCTCCGCTGGTTCCGCCCAGCCTTCCAGAATCCCCGCTGTCTTCTGTCTGTCCCCTTGCTCACCCTCAGCCCACCATCTGTGCGGTGGGTTCGCCGCGGGTCTGCCAGTCTCCATCGGTGTCATGGCTGGAGGATCCCTCACCATCGCCTCCAGCCTCAGAGTCCTGGACTCCGCCTCAGCCCTCCGACCCTGCGGCTCCACCCCGGCTCTCTGCTCCCTCGTCTCCGCTGTCGCCCGTCGGTCCACCAGCTCCACCGGGCTCCATCGTCCCTCCGGCTCCGCCCCGGTCAGTCGTCGCCCCACCTTCGCCTCTGGACTCTACTCCTCCGGCTGTGCCTCGTTGCTCCGTCCCACCGGCTCTGTGGACCTCCTCCCTCCCGCGGGCACAGCCTCGGCCCTCTGTCGCTCCGGCTCCGCCACGGACCTCCGGATCTCCATCTCCGCCTTGGTCGCCAGAGCCTTGGGTTCTGCCTTGGCCCTCCGGATCTGCAGTGTCGCCCAAGATCATCGGCTTTCCGTCTCCGCCTCGGGCTCTCCCACCACCTGCTCTGCCTCCGTCGGTCGGCCCCATGGAGTCGTCAGCCCTTCCTCCACCATGGCTCCTCCCTCCATCGGCTCCACCGTGGGATTCTATCATGGCTGAGTTCTGGGTCCCACCTGGCTTCTCCTGCTCCAGCCCCCTCCTGTCACCTCCTTGGCTCCTCCCTCCGTCATCACCTCCATGGACTATTTCATCACCACCCTGGACTCCATCTTGTGCCCTCCTCCTGGGAGTCCGTCCTCCACCAAAGCCCCCTCCTAAGACTTTGTACTGTTTTTTTTTCTGTCTGTCGGCGTGAGGACGCGGCTTCCGGGAGGGGGAGGTAATGTTACCACTCCGTGTTCCTGTGTCTACCTGTCTCCCATTGGATTTATTAAATACTTTATTTTTACTACGTCGTTGTTTGTGTATTCCTGCCTGAATCGTGACAATGATCTTTACTTAATATCCTAATTTTTGGCATAAAAGAACAATCGATAATTTTGCCCCATACAATGTATTTTTGGCTATTGCTACAAATATACCCGTCCTACTTAAGACTGGTTTTGTGGCCTAGGGTCACATATAGTGAGCAGCAAACAGCACTTGTTTTAAACTACTCTGTAGTAAGTTATAACCATAGATGATTGATTTACATAAATTTGTGAACATAAAAAGAACATCATGAAAGAACCACAACACAAGTGAACTGTTCGTAACCACTGAACTGAGTTATTATAATCAGGGTGTTATGTAAAGGACACTAACTTTGTAAAGGATACAGTTTTCCTAAAGCACACAGACAAACACATATCAGTATATCTAATGACACCTTTTCTTGTCTCTACAGGCCAAAATGAGTTGGATCCACCAAATTCAGATCAAGTTGCTAAACAAGCTCGCATACAGCAAATTGAGTATAATTATTCAGTCTGTGCAGAGGTAAACTCATCACATGGAAAAGAACTGAAGAAGAAGCAGTTGCAGTGGAGCTGTTTTTCATGGTTTGTGTATGTCTGTGTGTGTTTATAGAAGCGTGTACAGCTCATTCGTGATGCTGTGTGTGCTCTGGAGCAGTGCCAGTCTTGTCTTATTCTCAGAATTAAAACCTGGAGGTGGGAACAGCACCGAGCAACCATTGGCGTGCAATTCGATGACAACCTTGGGCCTCTTCAGACATGGTGATGTTTTTGTTTCAGTTGTATTACTGCATGCATGTTATCAGCTGCATCATTCCTCTTAACTTGATTTCCCTTCAGTTGTTTATTTGCTTTTGTCTCTTCTGCCTTTTTGAAACAGTGGGCTCAGTGCAAAACAGTTTCTTTATGGCAACAGTATTTATGTTACTGCTTCTTTTGATGTCTCTTCTTGAATGTTATCTACCAATTGAACCACTTTCTACTTATGTTTTATTAAACCTTTTTTTTTTTAATTATTATTATGAAATTATTTTTGAAATGTGAAACATGAAAAGAATTTTATCTAATAGAAAACCTAAAGACCAGTGCTTAAGCCAAGACATTGCCAAAACGGTTTATCATACAAAAGTAAACACAAATGTTTTCTGCTAATCTGCTAATTGTTAATTATTTTATCAAAATAGGAGGGATCATACAAACCGCAAGTTATTTTTGTATTTAGTACTTAACCCAGTAAGATATATTTTACATAAAAGATGTTTACATACAGTCCACAAGAGAAAATATATAATTTATAAAAATGACCCCATTCAAAAGTTTACATACACTTGATTCTTAATACTGTGTTGTTACCTGTACCTGTATTTTTTTAGTGATACTTGTTGGTCCTGAATAGTTAAACTGCCGGCTGTTCTTCAGAAAAAAATCTTCAGGTCTCACAGGCTTTTTCAGCATTTTTGTGAATTTGAACTCTTTCCAACAATGACTTTATGATTTTGAGATCAATGTTTTCACACTGAGGACAACTGGGGGACTCATATGCAACTATTACAGAAGGTTCAAACACATTAAGAGCTGGGCTAAGACTCTTGGCTAATTGCATAGAAACCAATGTGGGCCCCTAGCACAAAAGTCGCAAAAGTTAAAATATGTTGTGATCAGATCCTGTTGCTTTTTTTTCTCAACTCAACCAGCTTGTCATGGTTTCATTGTTTGGTTTGTACCTCTTGAATTTCAGCAGATCGACAGACAGTAATTCAGCACACAATACACATTGTGTACATTATGGCACTAGCAAGTGTACTTGTACTTAATGTACACTGGATCATATTTTCTTCTTCTTTGTCTGGTTTTATTCACATATTTGATGTCACGCATGTCACGCAACCTTTTGGAATCTGCCTTATTTGGCCTAAATGTCTTCTCTTTTCTTTTTTTTTCACCAGCAGGTGTGAGCAGGTGCTTGGAGTAAATGATAAACTGAGGCAGGAGCTCATGTTGGTGAAGAGAGACCACGGAGGGGCTGAGCAGTTTCTCACGTTGGAGGAAAACCTGGCACATCTGCTCAAGACTCTCATACAAAGGTATACGGGCCTCTTTCAGATCTGAGAAAGATAAGATTGCAACATTACTTCGTCATCATGCAATCACAACCGATGATTATGCAATCGTGAAAAATGTCAGTGCTTTTTCTTCTAGCTTTTGATATTGTACTTCTTTGTCTTTGCAACTCAGTTTATTGGTAATAGATAAGCAGCCTCCCCAGGTCATCAAAACCCAATCTAAGTTTTCCACCACTGTACGCTATCTGCTGGGAGAGAAGATGGCCCCGGGAAAACCCGTCATGTTGAAGGCTCAGATTATTACTGAGGCTCAAGCAAGAAACCTGGGCCAACAAGGTGCTATACCCAAGTAAGCATGCTGTCTTTTTAAATACACACAAGCATGTTTACAGAGAATATTTTTAAATTTATTTTATTTAAATTTTATATGTGTGTTATTTATTTATCTAGTTTAAATTGATAAATTATTGTTTTACTGTATTTTTATTTATTTATTTTTTAATTAATTTTGATTATTTTATCATTTATTATAAAATATTTTTGTAAAAAAATAAATAAATAACATTGATAATAAGGTTTAAAACGGTAAAAAAAATGTTTTGCAAAATGCATTAAGTATCTTTAATTCATGAGCAGTACTTTTACTGTATTTATTAATAGAAATAAATTATAATACATGCTAATTTTTACATACACTACTGCATTCAACAAGGAGGCATTAAATTGATCAAAATAAAGACATTTAGAATGTTACAAAAGATCTATTTTAAATTAATGCTGTTCTTTAGAACTTTCTATTCATGAACTAATCCTGAAAAAATATATCACATTTTCCACTATTATATATTTAGCAGTGCTATTGTTTTCAACACGTGACACTGAAGACCTGCTAAAATTCAGCTTTGCATCACAGGAATAAATTACTTTGTACAATGAATTAAAATAATAAAGAGTGGTTTAAAAGTGTTATAATATTTCACAATAATTCTGTATTTTTAATCAAACTATTAAACGGTAGTGTATACTAATACATTTTTTAAATTTCAAGATATAAATAGAAATGAATGTATTGTGAGCAAACGCACATTTAAAATAAACAATAGTGTATTTGTAAATTAAAATTAATATAAATGAATAAATGAGGTAAAAGTATAATTCATTATTTCATGATGCCTTATGCATAAAATAATGTTAAAGAATTGCAACTTATTGTAAAGTGCTAGCATATTATTATATAACAAGATCGTATATATAGACAGTTTTATAGCCTATCATTCACAGATGCTAAACAACTGCAAATTATTTTTCACTTCTTATTAACTTTTTAAAGGTGATGAAAAATTGAATTTTTGTATTTTGAGGTGAGCAGAAGATGAAATGCTGAAGATTTTTGCATGTGTGCAATATCATCTCTGATCTATGACTTAAGTGTCGTTATGTTGTAATGTCACCTTTGTGCCTTTGTCATATGTTGAAATCTGCTTGTACAAGCTGTTGTACATGTCATACATTTGACAGCCTTTGTTGCTGTTCTCAGACATAAAGAGGAAGTGGAGGCACAACAAGATAAGCAAACAGAATCAGGGTTTCAGTTGAGCTGATACCAAACAGTTTTAGACATCCAACACTTATAAAATATGCAAATGTTTTTTAATGATCGTTCTCTCTCTTTTTCTGCACTTAGTGAAAATGTTGGAGAACTTATCAACAGCACGGCCATCTTAGAGCACAACACTTCAAGCAAGAGCACATGTGCTACCTTTAGAAACATGGTGGGTCTTGTCACAAACAGTTCTTTGAAAGGGTTGATTTTTAATTCATCTCAGTGTAATAGTAATATTGTCATTTTAACTTATTGGTGTCCAAATACTACCACTTTAATAAGTTATGTTTTGTTCCTCTTCAGTCCATAAGGAAGATCAAACGAGCTGACAGGAAAGGCTCTGAATCAGTGACGGAAGAAAAGTTTGCTTTGTTGTTTACCACAGATATAACCATTACGGGCTGTGAGAGCCCTTATAGCATTCAGGTTGGTTGCCCCTCTTCTTTTACTAATTTGTGGCAATGCAAGGGTTTGTTTCAGTTCATAATTTAGTCATCAGGAAACTAATTAAATGTTTTTATATTGAAAATATTAGATTCATTTATCAATCCCACTGGGTTTTTAGAGGACTTTTTAAGATTTTTGCCCCCTAAAGTAGTATTTGTTGCTGTCAAAATTTGTGTTAAAATATAGAATTGTTTTAGACACAGTAGCTTGTAAAATCAAGCATTATGAATGCTGATATACATTATATTAATTATTAAAATTCTATTTTTTGATATAAGCCCACTGTAAATCTCTAGACATTTTACACATTTAAAACATAAATATAAACAAGAAAGTGAACAGGTTGGAAAGACAATAAACAAGGGCATAAATCAATCATTTAGAGAATTCACTGGAAAATATGTAATATTACCATCTCTGTCACTTATTTTGGAACTTTATTTCTTTTTAAATATTTGTTTATAAAAACCTGATGATGCAATGAATGATTAAAAAAGAAATCACTTAAATATATATTGTAACTAGGGCTGTCAAATCGATTAATTGCGATACATTTCATCCAAAATAAAAGTTTGTGTTTACATAATATATGTGTGTGTACTGTGTGTCAAATCAATTAATCACGATTAATCACATCTAAAATATTATGTATCTATTATATAAACAAACTTTTATTTTGAAAGCGATTAATTGATTTGGATTAGTATGTGTGTACACACATCATGTAAACAAACTTTTATTTTGGATGCGGTTAATCACGATTAATCAATTTGAATTAATGTGTGCACACACATACATTATGTAAACAAACTTTTAATTAGGGTGTGATTAATTGCAGTTAATCAATTTGTATTAGTATGTGTGTACACACATATATTATATAAAAAACTTATTTGGGATGTGATTAATCATGATTAATCGATTTGACTTAGTATGTGTGTACACATACCTTGTGTAAATAAAGTTTTATTTAGGATGCGATTAATCGATTTGACTTAGTATGTGTGCACATACATTATATAAACACAGACTTTTATTTTGGATGCGATTAATTGCAATTAAACCATTTGACTTAGTATGTGTGTACACATTATGTAACACAAGCTTTTATTTTGGATGCGATTAATCACGATTAATCGATATGATTTAGTGTGTGTGTGTGTGTGTGTGTGTGTGTGTGTGTGTGTGTGTGTGTGTGTGTGTGTGTGTGTGTGTGTGTGTGCGCGTACACATACATTATGTAAACAAACTTTTATTTAGGATGTGATTAATCGCAGTTATTCAATTTGACTTAGTATGTGTGTACACACACATATTATGTAAACAAACTTATTTTGGATGTGATTAATCACGATTAATCGATTAGAGTAAGTACACATACGTACATGATGTAAACAAAGTTGTTTTGGATGCGATTAATCGATTTGACATAGTATGTGTGCACACATACATTATGTAAACAAACTTATATTTAAAATGCGATTAATCGATTTGACTTAGTGTGTGTGCACATATATTACGTAAACACAAACATTTATTTTGGATGCGATTCATCGCGATTTAACCATTTAACTTAGTTTGTGTGTACACACATATTATGTAACAAGCTTTTATTTTGGATGTGATTAATCATGATTAATCAATTTGACTTTGTATGTGTGTACACACAAATTCAAGACGTAAACAGACTTATTTTAGATGTAATTAATTATGTAACATATTAACTCATGATTATTTAATATGTAACACAAGCTTTTATTTTGGATTTGATTAATCATGATTAATTGATTTTACTTAGTATTTGTGTACACACACACATGCATTATGTAAACACAAACTTATTTTAGATGTAATTAATTGCAATTAACGTATTGATTTATTCGGCTCTGAATTATTGGGCTCTAAATTATGGATTTTGATGAGCTAACTCCGTCTAAAGTAACATATTGTTCACGCCACAAATAATGCAGAGTTTGCGCTAAATTCTTCAATTGCAAAATCCTGAAGAGACTGGTGCATGAAAGATGATGCATGTTAGTGTGCATAAGTGAGGTAACTACAGTAACTTACTTCCTTATTCATCTTACAGGCAATCTCTCTTCCTGTGGTTGTAATTGTACATGGTAGTCAGGAAATCAACGCTATGGCCACCATCATATGGGACTGTGCCTTCTCTGAGCCTGTGAGTAACATGGAACAATCCCATCACACATCTTTTCCCTGTTGTCGAACATTTTCAGTGTTTTGTAAGCAAATTGACAATATGTTCTCTGTGCTGTGACGATTTCAGAACAGGATACCGTTCGTCGTGCCGGAGCGTGTGCCCTGGAAGCAGATGTGTGAAGCTCTTAGCAGTAAGTTCATGTCTGAAGTGCAGACGCAGCGGTGCTTCGACAGATACAACCTTCACTTTCTCGCCCAGAAGATCTTTGACCAACCAGACATCAATGAAGATTTCAGCAATATGCCAGTGTCTTGGGCTCAGTTCAACAAGGTGCCACTAACATGCATTTGTTTATGTGCATTAATAGGTAACATTAACAGACTGGCGAATTGGTGTAAATGGTTATTTCTGTGACTGTTTTAACACAGGAAGTTCTGCCTGGTCGAAACTTCACCTTTTGGCAGTGGTTTGAAGGCGTGATGGATCTCACAAAGAAATGCCTGAGAGACTATTGGAGTGAAGGGTACAGTTACAGTTCCACAGTTTGTTTTTCACCTTACAGAGAACTGCATAAGACTAGTTAACTAAAGAAATGAAGAGAACTAGATGTCTGCCTCTCATTGCCCCTGCAGATTGATCTTTGGCTTTATTGGAAAACAGCATCTCCATGTCATCCTGCAAAACCAACCCAATGGCACCTTTCTTTTGCGCTTTAGCGACTCAGAGATGGGTGGCATCACCATCGCCTATGTGGGTCCCAGCGATAGTAAGTCTCAAATATTTATACTACTGTATATGATGCACTGTTGTTCAAAAGTTTGGAATTGGCAAGTTTTATGTTTTTGTATAAAGTCTGTAGTGAAGTTATAGTGTGAAACATTATTACAGTTTAAATTTGGCTTGAAATGATAATTCGTCTACTTGTACTTCCCAGTCTTTCCGGTGAAAATGGCAGATTTTAGGATCATTTTATGTTTATCTTCCTCCATTTTTGAGTGCAACAAGTTACTTTGTGTAACTTGTGCTCTTTGTCACTGTTTTCTTCTGCTCAGATGGAGGCAGAAAAGTCCAGAATATCCAACCCTTCACCAAGAAGGATCTGGACTCAGCTGGTCTTGGCGACCGCATACGAGACATTAACTGCATCACTTATGTGTATCCAGACTTACCAAAGAATGAAGTATTTAAGAAATTCTTCACAGGTGTGTAACCAGATCTTTCCAAGACAATGCCTGTATACTGAGGTTTCACTGAGGGTTTTAAAAATGTTTTATATTTTATTATTTATTTAAAAAATGCTATGTTTTGTGTTAAATATAAGGGAAAGATATACAAAATCATGCGTCTGATCTTTTGTGTCCTGAAACAGTGCCTTCTCCCCCTAATCCTGATGGATACCTACCATTCAAACTAACAACAGTAGTCAACCCGTAAGTACAATTATTTTGCTGTAAATTAATATCACATTTCAAGATTTTACCCTTGGGTATTAATAAAGAAGCTTTGAAAATATTAAAAACTGAAGCATAATTTTATGGACACAGAGCCGTTTTCATGTTAAAACAACTCTGGGTATAGAAAAAGAACTGTTTCTGTATGAAGTATGACAGTTAAATTAATTCATGTCATTTAACTGGTATTGTAATGCACTGTATTTTTTTGTTCATGTTCAGAGGAGACCCATGTACCTCCACCCCTAGCATTCCAGCCGATACCCCTATGGATATGTACGGGCCACCTATGAACAATGTCTATGGGCCAAACATGTGCGTATTGGATTAATCAAATAGTTGTTAAAACCACACTGTTGTAGTCTTTATTTTGTGATGTATAAAATACCTCTTTTCCCCCCACAGGAATCCAGGCATGTTCTCCCCGTAAGTATAATTATACTCTGGTTTTGGTAAAGTTCATTCACGTTCACATCTGTCTTGCTCATATGGAACAAGTATGACAGGAGAGGCACTATGCTGATTATATTTCTTAATCTAAAGGCTTTATTGTAAACTGAGCTATCGACAGCTTTTGAGACAGCGCCCTAACCAAAATGTCTTGAAACACTGTTAACTGGCACATCAAGTGCACAAGACAATCCTTTACAATCACAAATACACTCAAAGGAGTTCACATCAAGAATAAACTTCCCTGATCATTTACTCATCCCCATGTCATTCAAGATGTTCATGTCTTTCCTTCTTCAGTCAAAAAGAAATTAAGGTTTTTGAGGAAAACATTCCAGGATTTTTCTCCATATATTGGACTTCAATGGTGGCCAACGGGTTAAAGGTCCAAACTGCATTTTCAATTCAGCTTAATAAACCAAAAAATTTGTAATTTTTGTAACCAAAAATGTAATTTCTTTTTGACTGAAGAAAGAAAGACAAGAGCATCTTGGATGACATGTGGGTGAGTAAATTATCAGAAAATTTTCATTCTTGAAGTGGACTTTAAATCCTTTAAATCAGTAATATCATGAAATGTTATTACAATTTAAAAGAGCTTATTAATTATTAAAATTACAATTACTTTTGATATGTTTTCAAATAGAATTTATTCCTGCTATGGCAAAGCTGAATATTAACAATCATTGCTCCAGTCTTTAGTGTCACATGTTTATCCAGAAATCATTCTAATGCTGATTTGCTAACATTTTTGAAAACTGCTGAATGATTTTGTAGAAACCATGATACATTTTTTTTCATTATTTGATTAATACAATATGGTAGCACATTTTTGCCGCTGAATACAAAAAAAGAGAAGGTAATTGCCACTTTTTATCTTTTGCAAGTTATTAAATCAGAACTGTGAGATATAAACTGAGTTTATATCTAAGTTTATATATAAACTGGTAACATATGTGACCCTGGACCACAAAACCAGTAATAAGGATAAATTTGAGATTTATAAATAAGCTTTCCATTGATGTATGGTTTGTTAGGATTGGACAATATTTGGCCGAGATACAACAATTCTTGAAAATCTGAATTCTGAGGGTGTAAAAAAAAATCAAAATATTGAGAAAATCACCTTTAAATTTGTCCAAATGAAGTTCTTAGCAATGTATATTACTAATCAAAAATTAAGTTTTTACACATTTATGGTAGGAAATTTACAAAATATCTTCATGGAACATAATTTTTTACTTAATATCCTAATGTCTTTTGTAATAAAAGAAAAGCGATAATTTTGCCCCATACAATGTATTTTTGACTATTGCTATATATACCCATAAATAAATATACCCGTGCGACTTGTGACTGGTTTTCTGGTCCAGGGTCACATATCAGTCTATTTTTCTCCACAGAATTTGACTTTATAACTTGGAATTGCAAGTTTATATCTTACAATTCTGAGAGAAGTTAGAATTGAGATATAAACTTGCAATTGCGAGAAAAAAGTTTATATCTCATTTCTGACTTAATTTCTCACAATTGCGACTTTTTATCTCACAATTCTGACTTTATAACTTGTAATTGTTAGTTTATCATCACACAATTCAAGTTAACTTCACAAGTCAAGTTAACAAGTCAAAAAAAGCCAGAATTGTGAGATAAAGTCACAATTACCTTTCTTATTTTTTTTTTTTGTTAATTGGCTGAATTGGGCTTCAGTATTAAATACAATAAAAAATAGTAAAATTATTGTCTTTACTGCTACTTTTGATCAATTTAATGCATCCTTGCTAAATAAAAGTATTAATTTCTTTTTAAATAATCTTACTGACCCAAAACCTTGTTGTGTCTTATAATTAACATTTTTCTTGGCTCTGTCTGCCACCTTGAATGATGATTTTCACTGAGCTTATGCAGTGCATCCTGGAAGTGGCTTAACCACTGAAGGCACATGTGATAACAGTTGAAGTTAGCTATCTTATAAGTGCCAAAAAGATGCTGTCAAGTAAATTTGGCTGTAATGACTGTTTAACCATTGACTGTTGTGATTCTGTTGCCCTATCCCAGACTTCCTCAAGCTACACCCCCATATATGCCAGAGCAAATACCTGTTCAGGGACCACTCTACCCATCACCCATGTGAGTCACGGCCACAGTAAGGTTTCCTGAGAATCCCAAGTAAATTTAATGTTTCAGCTTCACCTTCTGCTGACTCACTCACATGTCCGTTCTTTAACATTTAACATTTTCATCTTTGTTTATTTTTCAACAGGCCAGCAGCTTCCTCAAGTGAAGAAATAGATATGGAAGCACTGGAGGGAATTTTGTCATCAATTTGTCAAAATAATAATAAAGATATGAATTAGAGGTATAAGCCCTCTGTTCTTGTTGGACAAAGGCTATCGGATGGCTTGGTGATCTAAGGACATCCCAAAGGACACATTACCCATTTGTACCTAAAACAAGTGTATCTGTATTCTTAAATCCATATACATGAATCATTGAAGGTGGATCTTAATCACATGGATTTTATACAACTCAGCGTCACACTCGCTTGCATAAACACACTAAATGTGCAGTTTAAAGGAATAGTGTGTCCTCACTTAATCAGTATAGCAACTTTTTATAAATTTCTATTGGTAGCAGGTCTTATTAGCGTGTAGTTCCTGAACTCACAAGTCGTTCCCTGTTTCGGTCTTATGACTACTTTTGAAAGTAGCATTAAAACTGACAAGTGAAACAGGAAATGTTTTGCTATCAGGTGGTTTTATCAAAAGAGACCAAACAGATTAACATAATACACATTTATGTCTGCCAGTAGATTTTTTTTTCTTCCTAAATTTGATGCAGAAAAACATTCCCGTGTTGATATGTGACCAGAGTAGATTCTTTTAGACCTTCTAATAGTGATAGGTTTTTATTAAACTCTATGCAAATATTAGTTTTGTGCCATATAGACAGTTTTTTTTATGTGGTTGTTTCATTTGCATGACTTGTGTGTGACCGAGTATTCAATATTCAGTATTCGCATGAGTCTACAGTCAGGTTTGGCCAGTAAATTTAAAGTTTATGAAATAGCTTTACTCTGTCATGTATTATTTGTTCCTCCAGTTTCACAAAATGATCTATAGCTCAATTTGATCGTTTCAGCCCTGCAAACCTCTCTTTGCATTATTGATGGGAATATATCATGTAAAATATATATCATGTGCACAAAATAACAGTAAGGTTTTATGTCAGATGTAGACATAATTCTGTCTCTGCGTAATCTACAGTGTTCAGTGTGCACCACTCTAATTGAAATGTAATATACATAGTTTCTCTTCCATGAACTGTGATTTTTGCTGTCCAACAATACTGTTCTATATCTTGTAAAATATAGTGCTTTGAATATGAAATATCAAGTGGGATGTATTTCAAAGGTGCCGTCAGTAACTGTCTGTATGTGTTTAGTCTAGTAGAAGAGTACCACACATTTTTGTTTCTGTTGTCTATTCAGATGTTATTCTGTAGCACTAACTGATAAATGTGCTAGATGTGCACCTGCCTGATTGATACCCGAAGATCTTGTCATATTCCTGTTACCGTCTGGAGAGGAGCTTAAAGCACTTACGCATTTGTCAACGAAAAAAGTTTAAGTTGCCATCTTCTTTTTTAATACATATGACCAAATTTGTAAAGCTGGTATATAAGATTTTTTTTAAGAAATGTTCATATTTCCATGTTCCAAATCTGATAAATAAAGCCAAAATCCATATGAGACAATGTCTCTTGTCTGAGTACTAAATATTAAAGGATTTGTCCAGAATAAATGTTTCTCACATTTCATAAGATTAAAAAAATGTCATTTGAAAATGAACGAATCTTAGTGTTAATTTATATGTCCCTTCGCCAGGAGTTTGATCGACAGGCGATCTGACCAATTATAACGCAGAATCTGCCAGACAGGAGTGAATTAAGGTTGGTGGGCTTGAACTTGCTAAATTGTGTGTATTGACGTCTTTCCACGGATAAAATAAGATATCTTCTGGAAAAAGGTGGACAGAGCTGCATTAACGTCACGTTTTGGTCAGTTACCCGGATGTGCAGCTATATTGGCGATACTCGGATGTCAACAACAACATGGATTGACGGTTAATGTACTACTGAATACATTGTTCTGCTAATTTATTTTGTCTAAACCATGTAAAAAACGTGTGAAAGCCACTAAATCATATAGAGGAAAACTTAGTAAGCAGGAAAGGGCACAATATTTTGACCAACTAAAGTTACATACATGCAGTATTAATTAAGATATTAGCCTAATATTTCTCCTACCTGACTGGAAATGATAAGAACGTACACAAAAGTTGTCAAGATTCTTGCTCTGGAAATCCAGCTTTATTGGTAAACCGCAAACATCTTTTGGTCCTCAGACAGTTTTGCACTCTTCTCATTGATTTGTTATAACTTCTGGCAGTCTATAGTACTCCAAATGTTTTTCCAGATTAGAACAGTCCAAAACATGACAATAATAAACCATTTTCAGCAGCAATAATCAGCCAAACATCCGAGTTTTGTTTGGTTCAGTGGCATTGTTTACGTTCAGTGCCGGTGTTACCGTGTTATCTGGTGACCAACTTCATGATTCAGGTACTCCGCGCCAGATGTGATGGACCGAACGCTGCAGATTCGCCGATTTTGAAAGCACAAACTGACGTGATGTTAAACTGTCTAATAAACACACACTTGCTCATTACATGTTTTTGATATTCTAGTAAAGATGACAAATTATTGGCATGATTGCCCGTAGCGGCTGAAATACAAAAAATAAACAAATATATCTGTTTGGCACGGTTTCGAACACGCGCTAAAAATAGTCGCGTTGTGAAGTGACAGCAATGAACGCACTACGCTACAGAGCTGTTTTAATTCAATCACGGATTTTTGGATTCAAGTCAGAATTTTATTCTCGGCGTGATATGCAGCTGGCTGAATCGAAGAAATGTGCCCGTGTTAACTTGTGACCTGTGTTTACTGTTATGAAAATGAATGTAGTAAAAGTATATTACAATTTATGGTGTATGATGATAAAGTACATTTCATGGAGTCCCGGACAACTGTACTGAGTTCATGAGTGGGAAGTCACGGGTTTGACTGCCGTTCCAGTGCACTTTCACTGGTAGAAGGTCGGAAAAACACGAGTTACGGGTTGCCTGGAACGCGGCATAAAGTCTGCATGTAGGTAGATCTCCAGGAACAGGGTTGGTCAGCCCTGGTCTAGATGGTCTAGATCCGGACTATTACTTAACATCCCACTGGCACAACTTAACTCTCCCCCTTTGGCACAAATTACCCCAGACCAACAATTTTGAAAGACTAGCATGATCCCGCAGTTTAGAGCTAACATTATGCTAACTGTATAGACTCACTGTGTAGCCTACTAAAGCACTAAAACATGTGTGAAATATTTTCAAACGTGTCTATAATTGTTCAGACGCAACAATCAAAAAACCGTGATCATATAAATTTTACTTTGAAAGGCAAAAATGTGCTTAGCCCTCATGTCATGTGTCTCTCTACTTTGAGGGATAGGTAAATTGGATGGCTCTTCAAAAGTATGTGGTCACATGACCAATTTCTTCTATGGTTTCCTAGAAACAAGGGGTGGCACAACTTCCCCACTGGCACGAATCATCCCACTCTCCCCTATGGGGGCTACAAACTAACCAACTAACTAACCAACTAAACAGCAGAGAACTTTTAACATCATGCAATGCTTACCATTCAGTATAGTTTCGTTGCTGTCCGCCATGTTGAAAGGTCAAAGTTTATCACATCTCGGCAGCTCGGGTTTCATAAAAAATTTCGAGCTTTCCAGTGGAAATTACAACTGAGTGGGTGTTCATGTGAAATTTCGATGTCGGATTTTGGTATTTACCATAATTACGATAGCACATGAAGGCAGCATAATTTTACTGTTGCAATAAATTGAAGTTATTTCCAGTTAAAAAGCTGCTTACAAATATTACTTGTCACTAGAAAATCTCATTTGATTATAACAAAATCATGTCTATTTAAGTCACTTTCCAAAGTATTTATACAAGAAAAACGTAAAAAACGTGTAAAAAACGTCATTTTTTATTAATTTATCAAACGAGACATTAGCTAGTCTCTGAAGAAAATGTACCATGTTTTTACTATAGTAAATAGTTTAACGATAGCGTTTGTAATTGAACCACAGTAGCCTCAAATTTACAGTTATCTGGGACTCCATGAAATGTACTTTAACATCACAAACCATAAATTGTAATATACTTTTAATATAATATTCATTTTCATAACAGGTAAACACAGGTCACAAGTTAACACGGGCACATTTCTTCGATTCAGCCAGCTGCATATGACGGGAGAGTAAAATCCTGATTTGTATCCAAAAATCCGCGGCTGAATTAAAGCAGCTCTGTAGCGCAGTGAGTTCGTTACTGTCGCTTCATAGAGTGACTATTTTTAGTGCGTGTTCGAAACCCGTGCCAAACCAAAGTCCCTTCATGTCAAGTCATGTCACTCGGCGGCCATCTTTGAAACGCTACTCGGGCAGGCAAGTGCAGCTCCTATCTCTTTGAATGGGGAAACATCAAATTCTCCAAAACTGTTCACCAAGTTTAGGATTAAATTTCATATTTTAAATCTACAAAGAAATCCAACAAGAACTACCTCACAAATATGGTTCCTTGTGCTCCAATAGCGTTAAAATACGCTTATTTTTCCGGCTAAATGAGCCAGTGCGCATGCGCAGTACTGAGCGCACGTCTTAGAGCGCCGATCGTTTCTATAGCAACCGGGACTTCTAACGGCAGCTGCAGTGACGCGCTGACTTTACTAATCAACGATTGGTCCTGTGCTTTTTAAAAACATTTTAATAGGTTTAACCAGAGCCATATAAAAAGAGAGTTGCGACCACTGGTTGCGACACGCTTTGATCTCGCCGCCGCCGCACGGTCACGTGGTTCATGGAGCTCTCAATAGTTCCAAACAGCTCTGCGCTGTCAATGTGTTTGAATGGAGTTAAATAGAGTAGACAGCAGTTTTACTATATTTGCAGCAATTTCGAGTAATTATTAACACATAATGTGCATTGATTGTGTATTGATAACTTCTCTGAATACGCTTTACAATCGCATTTTATTCTGGGGAGTGATAAAGAGACATAATTAATATGTTCTCATACTCTTTGGCAGTCAAATGTGACCAAACACCAACAAGTGTAACTTTTATTCAATTAAATAACTGTAATATATATAGTTAAGTTCTATTTAGTAAATATTTTGAGGAGGTTTTTTTGTACTTAATATGTGCAATAATGATCCTGACCATTTAAAAGATAACATTTTCTAATATAGTATTTAGATTACAGTTAGTGTAAGGTTAAATACATCTGCATGTGTATTTGGACATGATCAAACACTCTTTTTTATACAGTATGTTTCGATTTAACGATTTAATGTTAAATTTAAAAAAAAGTAATTTACTCTTGTTTTATGATATTCAAATATACAACATAAGTGAATATTATAAAAGGCAAGCAAAAATGGCATTTAACATAATAGAAAAGATGAAAATAATGTTTAAAAAAACACAAGGCAACGAATTGCATTCAGCATACATTTTTATCGTGTTTCTTGAATGCAGTCTTTACTGAAACTCATTCAACCTCCTACAGTGAGAGAAAGATTGCAGAAAGACTAAAAACATAAAAATATGACAACTAGTATCTGGTTATGTTCGCTATTACGGTGTTTCTCACGTTATCCAGCTGCATTTACAGTTTAACTGTTTATTTTTTAACGATAAACATTAACTATAACACGCTTCATAAAACACCACTATTGGCCAGTTTTTCGAGAGGTCAACTGATGCGTTAAAATGTAAAGAAATGCAGTAATTTCTTCAATATACTTGCGACTGTGCTTGAGAAGCGCTGAAATGAATGGGCTTCAATGGAGGAGCTATTGGTTGTTTGGAACTATAGGGGTTATGCCCAACAGGCTTCCGTTTTCTGCTAAACAGGTCTCGTTGCTTCCGGTTCACGCGTTTTGCATATCCCTCTTTAAATATGAACATGATTTACTCAAGATTCATTCAAAGTAGACACTAAAAATGATCATAACCAATGTCCATCACATATGTGGATTGATATATAAAAGTTTTAAATTTTTATTCTTTTCACTAACATTTATATATAAATATCGAATTAAACGTCCACAATAAACAGCTGGCTTGTTTAACTGATTACCTTAAAAGTCCGTCGATATCGCCATTATTTATTACGGCTATTAACACGTTCTTCGACAAGCGGAAGCAATGAGACCTGTTTTCCGGGGTTGGTCATGTGACGTTCGGCATAAAGCCTATTGACCGCTCCAAGACACGCTTTACTTCCGCATTCCTCAGTTCCTATGGAAGCCTATGGGAGTGTCGCAACTCTCTTTTTATATGGCTCTGGGTTTAACATTAGTTTATGCAAAAGCATTATGCAAAGCATTCTTTCAGTTAAGAGTCGGACTTACTTCCGTGTTCAGAAAAAACGTCTATAGGACCATAGATATATATACGTATATATATCTATGTATAGGACAGCGTTTTTGTGCCATGTAAAAAAAATCTAAGATAATGAAGTCATAATATTTCGAGAATAAAGACAAAGTACTACGAGAATAAAGTCCAAATACTACGAGAATAAAGTCTAAATACTACAAAAATAAAGTCAAAATATTACGATAATAAAGCCGGAATATTACGAGAACAAAGTTGAAATGTTTCGAGAAATTAAATCGTAGAAATTAAAGTTATAATAAATTGAGAGTAAAGCCTATTTTGCGCATGCAAAAGGCCCGGATCGATGCCTCTGAGCGGCCGCATCGTTTTACTGGGATGAGGAAGAGCCAGTTTTACTGACTTGCGAAAACAGCTTAATATCAAAAATATATGATATTTATTAACAGACTGAACAGGACCAACTTTTTATTCAGCTCATACACCCAATGGACATTCCTTTGGGGGGGCGCTAGCTCTCTTATTTGACTATTTTTAATACACTACAAATATATACAATACAAAAAATGCTTTTCTTACTTAGACTTTTTGTCTTGTTTTCAGCCAAAATCTCTAACAATTTTTAAATCAAGAAGGATATTCTAGTAAAAAAATTGTCTTGTTTTTAGTAAGAACAAGTCGAAATTAAGTGAGTTTTTGCTTAGAAAAAGCAAAATAATCTGCCATTGGGGTAAGCAAATAAATAAGACACAAAAAAAGTAAGAAAAACATTTTTTTGCAGTGTAAGTGGGCTTATTAAAAGAAATAATACCTTGTGTCATACTCACGGGGACAGTATGCTGGGACATAATATTTAATGTCTTCGATCGCATTCGTTGTTTGTAATATAAAACATTTCTAATATAAAGTCTCATCTTTCAAAATCCTTGAAAATTCTTATCAAAATTCTTTGTGAAAATTCCTCCACCTGCTCTGCAAAAATGTCCGTGGCGTCCAATCTTTTATTCCCCACAATTTTTAAATTAAATAATATTTTGACTTTATTCTTGTAATATTTTGACATTATTATCGTGATATTTCGTCTTTATTCTCATAATATTTCGACTATATTATCGACATATTAATTAAATTAATTTTTTTTTTTTTACGTGGCACTAAAACGCCATCGTAAAAAACGCTGTGGTATATTTAAGTCATTTTGTTTTGTGCTGATGTTTTACTTTGAGAGTCTGTAAAACTGTTGATAACTGGAAAATGCATCTTTGATGGCAAAATAAAGTTTCTGCTGTGATATTTCTGTCGTTCCTTATTTTTGGCTTAGTTGGTAGCATACATAACTTCAACCAGACTTTAATATTAAATTAATGGTTCTATGTTTCTCTTTTTCATGAATTGATTAATGGTGAAGTCAGAATCCATGCTTTTATTTCACATTGTTTTAGTCCTATTCTACAGTAAAAGCTTACGTTACTTCAAAGTAACTTCACACACACACACACACACACACACACACACATATATATATATATATATATATATATATATATATATATATATATATATATGGAGGATGATAATCATTTGCTTTCTTGATTGTATTAAATGCCAACTTTTTAAAGTGCAAATTAATATAGCCCATGCAACATTTTAGTTAATTTTCCTCTGTGAATAAAGTAAAAATCAGCAAGTAAAATATCTTAATTTATTTAACAGCTGAACCAGCAATAATAAGGAATGTTGTACATGATCACAAATCAAACTTTATTATGCCAAATCAAATGCATAAGTATATTCTGTACAACTCAAATCAAATAAAGCCATTTAAAACGCACTCAAATGTAAAACCGAAGTAGGGTAAATGACAAAAAGACGAGAGTTGTTGGCTTGATTAGCCTATATGATGCATATTCTAACAATAAACTGGATTTCTTATGTAATTAATAAATGTCTGTGCACAATAAATATGTATATATATTAGCTCGAAACTGAAATTAAATTACGTTACAGAAAGCTGTATTTTTTTATCAGGAGCACTAATATTTGAGTGCAACTTTAAGACGAAACTCATAAACGGGAAACTCATGAATATTCATGTTAGCTCCGCCCAGTGTCACAGAAAATCTCATATTCTAACAATAAACTGGATTTCTTATGTAATTAATAAATGTCTGTGCACAATAAATATGTATATATATTAGCTCGAAACTAAAATTAAATTACGTTACAGAAAGCTGTATTTTTTTATCAGGAGCACTAATATTTGAGTGCAACTTTAAGACGAAACTCATAAACAGGAAACTCATGAATATTCATGTTAGCTCCGCCCAGTGTCACAGAAAATCTCAGACACCAAATATTTCAGAACACCGGTCAATTGTTAGTAAGATTCAAGAACTCTGGCATTATTTCAGACTCTAGAGTGCTCATCGAACTACCAAAGAAGAGACGTTTACTTGTAACGATTATACTCAGATAAACTTTAACAGCCATTTGAAAAAAAAATAAATAAATCTTTACACAGGACTTTGAGCACTTTTCATGTAAACATTGACGTATATATGTATAAAGATCGTGCTTACACCTATGGTGAGGTTTGAAGATCTTTCAGGCACCTCTGGTCTCTCTTCAGTCAGATCTTGGATAACAAGACACTAGTGGAAAGAGTGCAGAAAGGCAAAGAGTGACAGAACACCTGGATGTAGCGATAGCTTTTCATTACTTTCAATCCAAATGCTACATGAACATAAATGTGCATTTAAATCTCAGTTGCTCTAAAGCTGACTGAATTACCTCCACAAATCATTCTATGTATCATAATGCATCCATGATGTTTGAAACCAGTTCTGCTCACATTAGTGAGGTTTAAATTTATTTTTACAATGAATTACAGAAATATTCTCTTGCCTGAGACAAAATATCAGTGCTTTTTGTCTAGTTTAGCTATTTACACACAAAATAATGCCAAACCCACTACTCTAAACAGGACATCTATGAATGCAGATTTATGGCAGAAAAAGATCAATGAAAATGGCAAGAGCGGTATGACTCAATAAGAATGTAGTACTTTGAAAATACTAAAATGACACGACTGGAAGAAAATAAACCCAGATAGCACATGAACGTCTGCAAGATGTCTGTTAAAGATATCTTGATCTGGAAAGCATCTGCTATGTACAAATGTCTGACAGATGTCTTTCAGATATCAGTTTTACATACATTCTAAATCATAAACATCTTAAAGACATCTAATATACGTCTATTTGATATCCAATAGGAAAAGTTCTATAGGCGTCTTGCAGATGTAAATGCAGACATCAAATAGACGTCTCAGTGATGTATGTGTGCTATCAATGAAGTTCTTCTGTCAGGTAAAAGCTAAAAGTTAGGGTATAACAGACTAGTTGTGTTTTGTGTGTTTATTTTATATGAATGATGGTGTGACTGTTTCTTTTAAAGAAACACATGTTAAACACAGATAAACAATACAACAGTTTGAAGCAGACTCAAAGAGGGATCCAAATTCCCGAAGGATTTATAAAGCTTTTAGTCGTGAATAAACATCCAGATAAAGCAAGGTTCAAAGAAATGCTTCCTTCATTTTGGGAGATAGAAAAAAAGAACATTGCATTAATACAAACACATGGCGAATGGTGGAAATGAATGAGCCAAACTGTAAACTCTCGGAAAACACACACGCACACACACCACGCACAACTGAATAATGTCGACTGTAAGCAGAATGTAAAGAAATCGGTTGCAAAATGCTAATAATATAATACACGTGTCACATCTCTGAAAAAATCAAAGAAAAATAAACTGAAATGAATGTGTGAGATTTAAACCCTGTGAAACTGGAAAGCATGCAGAAGTCCACTTCTAGCGTAGTTCACTCTTAGTAGACTAAAAACGACAGAGGTGCCCCTGAGCGGCGTTAGCCACCTGATCTCGCTCCCTGTACCTGGCGGTACAGAGCGCAGTCCTCAACAGGAAGTCCTCTTCTTACCCTCATTCATAGTCTTTGGAAAGGGGTGTCTCGGTTGGTATGTAGGAGGTGTGTGAGGATGAGGTGTGTGAAATGATTGTGTCGCGTCAGGGATCCAAAGTTTCCTGGCAGTGTTTATAAGGCTTGCGTTTTGAGCTCAATTGGCTCTCCTCGGGTCTCCTGCTGGGCTTCGGCCTCAGGAGGTCGGTTACCCTTGAGCACAGCCAGCCGTTCGGACAGACCGCGCATCCGGGGAAAGAGCATAAAGTCGTAGAGCAGAGCACCCATAGCACCGCCGATCATAGGGCCCACCCAGTACACCTACCAGAACAGATAGAAAGTTATTACACTCATGAATTAGTTAGCAAAAATGTTCCTTCATCTGAATACAATGGAAATATGCCTTACCCAATGGTTAATAAAGTTCCTAAAAAGCACAGCAGGGGCAAAAGACCTGGCAGGGTTCATTCCAGCTCCAGTGTAATACATCTGCAATGAGATTCATGTCAGGTCAAGTCAAATGTATTTGTATCCACCTTATTTATCCTGTAAGAGCGGACACTGCCATTTGTACATTTCATGTGTCTGGCTTCCGGTATCATCCACTCCAGCTTTTTTTAATCTATACCAAGCAGCTTGTTTTGCTGCTTGATATTGCAAATTGGTAGCCTGGCTAACGCCAGACCACGTTATGACTTCGTCATGATTCGTGGTCTGGGAACCACATGTTCATTTTCTCGTATTTGAGGCGTGGTTTACGAATCTGAGGTGAAAATTTGGTCTATGGTTTCCATGCTGCCTTCCAGCGTGAATAAAATCGCGCTGTGCGGAAGGCAGCATGGGGACACCCAGGCTAGCAAATTGGTGTGTCTTACCATATTTTATTGTATTATCTTAATCATGAACACTGGTTTGTAGTGCAAACAGTTTAGTAGTGTTTACTGCAGGTTGCTATTCTTCTCGTTATTTCCCTATATTACTTACACACTGAAGAATAAGTTGGATAACACTTTACAATACACATTGTTTCAATGTAATGTAAAGTAGCTTTACAGATAATCATTATTTCAATGTTTACAAAGGGTGACCATACGTCCTCTTTTCCCCGGACATACCCTCTTTTTTGACCTAAAAAGTGTGTCCAGCCAGGGTTTCTAAATCGCCCAAAATGTCCGGAATTTGGCTTTTGCTTTCTACAGTCGCAATTCATTGTGTGCGTTTTTGAATTAAAGCCTTGCACCGGACTGTTTTCTTAATCCCGCTCGCGCACACCTTGTAATACTGAATTTAATTTTCGCGCATTAGGGGGTCGCTATCAAGTCGTGGAGTATTTAAATCGCTTTGCACTTCGTGTTCGCCAAATCTGCATTTTTTACACAGAATTGGGCTGATTTTAAACTGTTGCGGTGGGTTGATTTTCTCCCGTGGGTTAAAGGTTTGAAATATTGCATAAATTACATTTGACTGAAATGCTTTTATTGAACATTTTGCATTCTGCCTGTGATAAAATAGTGGTAGATGCAAGATACAAGTGGTCATTTGAAAATTGAATGGGACTGGCTTCCGGTTGTTCGCTTCCAGCTGTTTTTAGATGTTTTTATAACATCAAAACAGCTAGTTTTGATGCTTGATATTGCAAATTGGTGTGTCTTACTATATTATTTTAATACAGTATCTTAATTATGAACACACTGGTTTGTAATGCAAACAGTTTTACCATTTACTGCACTTTGTTGTTCTTCTCATTATTTCCCTACAGCAGCCAATGAACCAGAAAACGGCTTACTTCCATGTTGAAAAATATGTATATATACAGATAAAGTTGGACATACAAATATATCCAAATTTATGTAAAGAACCATGAAATAATATTTTGCAATAAACAATCACTAAATACATTTTTTAATATATGTAAGGATTTTCATATCCGGTAGTGTCAGTGATCTTTAACTGATGGGTTTTGATCCAAAAATCAGACTGATAAAATTATGCTCAATTAAATAGGCTTATTGACTTTTACAAGGGTGAAAATCTTCAAAGATTCATTCAACAAATTTACAACATTCATTGGTCACTTGAAGAGATAATTCACCCAAAAATGTAATTCTGTCATCATATATTCACCAACATTTCATTCTAAACCTGTATGACTTTCTTTCTTCCGTATAACACAAAAGGAAATATTTTGAAGAATTTTCACTCTTAAATATCCTGGATTGTTTTAACCCAAACTTGGGTTAAATATGGACAAACCCAGCCATTGGGTTAAATTTTACATCACATTTTTAACCCAACGGTTGGGTTTGTCTATATTTTAAGTTTAATATGTTAAGTCATACAGGTTTGGAATGACATGTTGGTGAATATATGATGACAGAATTACATTTTTGGGTGAATTATCTCTTCAAGTGACCAATGAATGTTGTAAATGTGTTGTTTTAGAGTGTTTAGTAATTTTTGTCCATACAATGAAATAACAAAAAAACACCATACCCCACTAATTTTCACTTTTTTTTGTCCATTTCATTGTTAAAAACAAAAAAACAATTTTTTCTAAATATCTCCTCTTTGTTACACAGAATTAAGTAAGTCAACACCATAATGGTGAATAAATCATGAGAGATTTTCTTTTATCTCTTTAAAACAGCTAATTACTAGAAGACTATTTGACCACCAGGGCAAAACCAATAGGGAACCACTGATTTTAAGACTAAACCTCAGTTAGCTTACCCCCAGCAGGTGTCCCACAAGCACAGAGAAGCCAATGGACAGAGCAGCAGATCCCAGTCGTCCATTTCGCCTCTCATCGGTCACAGCAAAGACCACAACCACAAGTTGCAGAGTCAGGAATATCTCGATGGTGGTAGCCATTCCCAAACTGATGCCTGGCTGAAGCTGAAAGCACACATACACATACACTTTACAAAGAACTATCAACACTGACATTAAAAAATTGATTTATCTGAAAATGTCTTCCATTAACAGGTCCCTAAAGATGTTTTGACATCTCGATGGTTTCAAACACTGATGATTCAGATTGTAACCAAGCCATTATTTCAACAAATCAGCTCACTAAATCAAATACACCCTCTTACCGTGTTCAGGCCAAGATTGCCTCTTATATTGCTTGGCGTGACCCCATACAGCACACCGGCTCCAGCTACCGCTCCCAAGCATTGAGCACAGATGTAGAAGAAAGCACGAAACAGTGACATCTGGGAGCCGATCAGGTAGGCGAACGTGACAGCCGGGTTGATGTGGCCACCGCTGATGTGGCCGATGGACTGGATGAGTGTGGCAGCTGCCAGACCGAAGCAGAAGGCAACTTGGAGCACATTGTGTGGTCCGGTGGTCCAACGCAGAGCTGATCCCAGCCCGAAAAACACAAAGAACATGGTGCCATAGAACTCGGCAAACACAGCCCGCCAAAAAGACATGGACCGGAACTCCCACATGGTTGCGATAACTCAGAGGCGACGCCAAAAAATGGAGGGATAAGAGGGAGGGAAGGAACCAAAAATAGCTTCTGGATGTGTTCCCTTTGATTTTTTTGTGGATAGACACAAAAAACAAAGGCGTAGAAACTATGGAAAATGAAGCATAAATGCTTCTACAACCTGCAGAGTTTGTGAAGAGCAGCACTTCTTCACAAGTCTGAAATCATCTGTCCCGTTGATTTCTAACCTGTGGTTTTTGTCATAAAACCTCAAGTGTGAAAGTGACAGGTGAGCTCTGCATCGATGTGAAAGTTCTAGATGATGTTAATTAAAGAACACGGATAGACAAATGATGAGCATGTCCTGCAGACATTCAACCTCTCTGATGGGACAGCGAGGGGCCAGAGGGGTATTTATAATGACTGTGACCCTCAGTGACACTATAATCCTTTGGCAGAATTGTGGGAGGGGGCTGCGAACAATACAACAAATCAAATTAAAGAAAAAAAATCTTAACCCTTTTCTGTCCTGCTTTTCCTTTTAGCTTATGGTCATCACTCTGAAGCTTAAAACACTGGCCGCAAATGTGCATTTGAGTAATGTTGAAATGTTAAACATATCTAGTTTTTAGAATTATGAAACTAAAAACAAAAATATGTTGTCTCAAACTGGAGGGGAATGGTTATAGAAAGGCAAAAGGGAAATAGTGTATTAATCAGATGTGGGAACATGACGACATTTTAAGAACAGCCCCTGAAGACAACTGTCCTATCCCAGCTCACATTAGGGAAAAGTGTTTAGGAACTGCCTCTTTTCTGGCCCTGGCTACAACACCAGGGCCCCTAAAAGGGTCTAGTACCCTTCACAGTGTGGATTAAGTGCTGACACAAAGGAACAATACCTCTCATACAACAGAAGGAGGCCTCACACGGATGTAACATATCATAATTGACACTCTACATGCACAGGACAGGAAAGTATTTTGGTATTTAGTAACAACATAAAAAATAGAATAAAATAAATACATGATATATGTGTGTTCATGAACAATCCATGAATTACTTGTAATCAAATAAAATATAATATATTATAATAATAGGGAGATGCTTTTATCCATAGCAATCTACTGTAAATTTCAAACAGAATGCAATGTAAAAAAAATGTATGCTATCCTTTTTGTTTTTATATTAATAACACATATTTATAATTTATTATTACTATATATATATATATATATATATATATATATATAAATATATATATATATAAATAGATAATATTTAACCTATTTTATATAAACACACATATACGCGTGCATAATATAGCCTAATATATAATATAATATACTATTATATAATAATAGTAGCAAGTGTTTTTATATGAAGCAAAATACATTAAATTTAAAACATAGAATGCAATGTAATTTTTAAGTTTTATTGTTACTATTATATTTTATAATTATATAATTTTTTATATATTTTATATAAATACTACATATTTATAATTTATTATTACTAAATATATAAATAATATTTAATCTATTATTTATACATACACATATACACATGCACAATGCATAATAGAATAGAATAGTAAGCAGATGCAATTTTTTTTATATATTTGTATTTAATATAATATAATAGTAGGCAGATGCTTTTATCCAAAGCAAAATACATTTAAAACAAAGAATGCAATGTAAAGTGCTTATAATAATAATAATTATTATTATTATAATTATTATATTTTTATAATTATATAATTTAATTTTTATATCAATACAACATATTTATAAATTAAAAATTACTAAATATATAAATAATATTAAATTTATTATACACATACGCACAATGCAAATATAATATAATATAATATAATAATAGAAGGCAGATGCTTTAATCCAAAGCAAAATTCATTATATTTAAAAAATAGAATGCAATGTAAAGTGCTTCTAATAATAATAATAATATTTTTTACATAAATACTACATATTTATAACTTAAAATGACTAAATATATAAATAATATTTAATTTATTACACACACACACACACACACACACACACACACACACACACACACACACACACACACACACACACACACACACACAATGCAAATAATTATAATACAATATGATATAATATGATATTATATAATAGCAGGCAGATGCTTTTTTCCAAAGCAAAATACATTAAATTGAAAACATAGAATGCAATGTAAAGTGCTTATTATTATTATTATTATATAATTATAATTATAAGAATTATTAATATAATAGTAGGCAGATACTTTATCCAAAGCAAAATACATTAAATTTAATACAGATAAATAATTATATTTTTATAATTATATACATTTTTATATAAATGCTTATATAAGTTATATAAATATATATATATATATATATATATATATATATATATATATAAATAATATTTAATCCATTAAATATACACATACACATGCAGAATGCATACATTTATAATATAATATAAATATATTTATATATTTATAATATATTGGCTATAATATAATATACAATATGGCAGATGATTCCATCCAATCCATTTAATATACAGAATGCAACGGAAACTGCTTTGGTAAAAAACATCTGTCAAATGTATAAATGTAAATATAATATAATTGGTGTTATCTAATATTTACAGTGTTGTCAGTTGTTTGGATTTAGATATGTTAGATAGGTTAGATACATTATTGTGTACACATTGTGCAGCTATATCACTTTGCTTGTGATCTGTAATATTTGTCTTGTCAACACATCTAGCATCCCACACAAACCACATGCTTATAAAACCATTTTCACTGTATTTGCATGAAAGAGTGATTTTTCCACAGCACACAATGAGGGTTTTGCCATAGCACCCCATACCCTTGTCAGGCCAGAGCCAGTTGGTTCTGCACAGAACTGATTAGGCAGAGTTTTACATTGTGTGTGCTGGCAGGACTTCTGGCCTGAGGCCCAATAAAGCTCTGGAAAATCCATGTTTGGAGGCAGGAGGTGATAGTGGGGTGGGGGCAACACTGAGCCTCTTCTCTGGGCAATCACGGTGAGCTATAGACCAATGAAAGGATACTGCTTCGCTAGTGTTTTTTGCTCTTTCATTTGGGATGAACCAAAGTGCTGGCAGCAACAGTTTCTGTTGCCTTCTTTGATTAAAATTTTTATGGTGCGGTTGGGCCGTTGTCTCAAATGATAGGAGCTTTTATATGCAAATAGCACTACAGCATAAGTGCTCCTTTGCAAAACAGCAGATTGATAACTAGTCTGAAAGATAAACCCTGTGAAACGCACTTGAACTTTGTTTAGTCAAGAATTTCTATACTAATTCTAGACATAAAAACAATCCCAGATAATAACAACATCGAATTGCAAGTAGGTAATAATCTTTTATAAAATTATACTTTGCCTTAAGGTCATTTAAGGTGAAGCACCTCCTAAGTAAACTAGGTATCAAATATCTGTCATCGGCTCACTTCGGTATCATTTTTGGCAAGATAACCAACCAGGCCAGATGCATTGGTTTTGGAAGCAGGTGTTTCTAGTTGAGCTACGAGTCATGGTAGTTCTGCAAGGCCGGCTCAGAGTAACCAACTTTGTGTACATCCATTGTGTGCAGGATTACTCCACACCACTGCCTGCTCATGTGTCCATAAGCCGCCTTTTGTCGCACAGGAGAGACAGCTTAAAACTGCTTGCGTAAGGATTTTTCTATTACCTCTAGCACAGACTGCTGACTCCAACACAACCCTCCCTGATCTCCCATACCACCACTGTCTTAAACAGAATGCTAGCTCAGGAAACTCAACCCCCCTAAAATATTCCAGGCCTTACAGATCAACTGTTGATCGAAACATACAGTGTCTCCAGATGCTATTCATTCATCCTTACAACTCCACCTGCTGTACTAAGCAGAACCTGTTTTACAGAGATATATAAACAAAACTATCCACCTTATTTTTCAATGCGGAAGTAACCTGTTTTCGGGTCATGAGCAAGACTACAGTTTCGTTAGCCACAGAAGAGAAATACTGAGAAGAATAATGAAGTGCAGTAAATGGTAAAACTGTCTGCACTACAAACCAGTGTGTTAATAATTAGGATAATACATTAAAATAATATGGTAAGACACACCAATTTGCCATATCAAGCAGCAAAACAAGCTGTTTCGTACAGCTAAGAATACCTGGACGTGGATGAGACCAGAAGCCAGACCTGCTCTTATGGGAAAAATAAGGTGAATATACATTAAAAAAAATATATATAGACACCTCTGGAAAACCAAAAAAACTGATTTCAAAAAGGGCAGTTATCTGAGGAACTTGTAAAGCTTATTGAGGAGCCCATTTTTTCTAAACTCCAGAACCTCAGAGCTGAAAACTAAGTACTCAGTGGAACCCTATACCTTTCTGCATTACAATTGACAATTCACAAAGACCCACCCCTCTTTGTTACTGTCACTATGTCCAACAAGCCATGGCGCTCTCTGTGAAAAAACATTGCGGAGCAAAGAAGGAAAGTTCTGACAACACAAACACAAAACAAGACAAGACAACTTCTAAATTTAACATTTTTTAAAGAAATTCAAGCAATAAATACCGTTTTGTGGCTCTTTAATGTGTCGTGACAGATCGCTGTAGCACCTCAGTTCCAGGAACATGTGAACCAATCATCTCTTCTTACTAGTTATAGCATGAAATAAGCATGAATGAACATCAGATTGTTTCAGTCGTAGAAAGACATCAATACACACCATTTTCAAGTTCAATTCCACCGTTAATTGACTATCCTCCTATCTGACAAAAATGGCAGACTTGGCATTATGATTGGTCAGATCACCTGTCAATCAAACCCCTGACCTCAAACCATCAGGATGATCAGGAGATTGGTGCTGGAATCCCTGGACTCTTTACACCTATGTGAAAGAACAAAAGCGTATATTTGGTTATGAAAAAGTAAGTTCTTTCATTCTGAGATGAATATTGAATTTGTGGTGAAAGTTTAATAGTGAATGTTTTCAATGTGTGAGCAAAACCTCAAAGAACTCTATGGGGTGAAATGTGACTTAACAAATTTTTGTGCCGTTTAGTATCGGGGTTCAATACAGTTAGATTAGGTCGGAAAACTCCCATCTCATTTTCTCCTCCAACTTAAAAATCCTCCTACATCGCTGTAGAAGTACAGACCCAGTGTTTACAAAGCAGGTAAAGGTAAAACAGCTATGTAGGAGAAAATGAGATGGGAGTTTTTCGACCTACCCTAACTGTCTTGAACCGGAATACACAGAGTTGACACAGAGCTAGACAAGACAAGCATTTGAGGTTAAAAAGTATATAAATTGTCATTTCTTTTAGAAAATGACTGATCGTTTCGCTAAATAAGACCCTTCTTTCTGGGCTGGGATCGTTTAGAGTCCTTTAAAGCTGCACTGAAACTGCATTTTGGAAGTTCAAACTCATGGGCACCATTGAAGTCCACTATATGGAGAGAAATTTGAAATGTTTTCCTCAAAAAACAAACAAACAATTTCTTTATGACTGAAGAAAGAAAGACAAGAACATCTTGGATGACATGGCGGTAAGCAAATTATCTGTACATTTTTGTTCTGGAAGTGAACAAATCCTTTAATTTTCTTATAATCCTACTTTGATATGTCTGCTATGCGCAATAGTATTTACTTTTGATAGTGTGGTTTTTGGTGAATTGTTAGGCCTATCAAGTAAGACGACGTTTCCTCAAACATCATTGTAATGATTAATTATATTAATATATGGAAACCACAATGAATAAAAACAAAACTATACACAAATATATTGTCTCCTTTTAAAATTTGTGGATAAACAAGTGAGATTTCAATGATATTTTGATCGCTGAACTAGGAAAGGTCCCTGATCTTCATTTCAGAAATCTAGTCATCTTCAGATATCACAAACCTTTATTTTGCATATGATGTATAGTGCTAAAGTTGGTACTTAGCTCAATAATTATTCTGTAGTTTCCAAGGAGGCGTTTAACTGACTGTTAGCTTTTAAACACATGTGCAAATTCATTCCCGCCAGGCTTGTTTAGCAGAAATGGAACTGTAGCGTCATCTTGTGGCGACAACACAATTATTCTTTTTACATGAGCAAGGACACAATGTTCCGGATCTTCTGCAGCCTGTTTTTTAGGGATGCACCAACGTGTTGTCCTGTCATCGATTTGATAAAAAAAAAAAATACATTTCATACTGTAAAATCAGCTTTAACAGTGTTCACGATAAATCTCATATCTAGAATTTAATTGTACATACTTTATTTGAAATCAGGCATCAAAATATTCTAATTATAATTTAATTTTAACCAATTGAAATGGCTTACATTAAAAAAATACAAAAAAAAGATAAAAAAAAAATCTGCTTACAAAATTAATAAATATTACATAAATATTGTTTGAAATACCGCGCCACTGCGAATGATCCTTGATGTACAAACACAGGACAAAGAATTTAAATAGTTTAGAGACAGTTTATTAGAAATATGTAGACAAAAACCTCACTGCGTTTAACAAACTGAAATTTATAAACCTGAATTGACAGGTCACAACATTGTTTTCATCTTTTAGTCACACCTGCATTGATATTAAGAGTGCAAACACAAATTGGTCATCTATTGATAAATTACCCTTTGTTCTGTACAGCGGTGAGGCATATGCTTTTTTTAATCACTTCTCTTTACATATATGGAAGAAACCAGTGTACAATTGCCTGCTACACGTCTAAGTGTGATACAAAACAACAAATACTAACTGCCAACCTGAAATGATTTCAAAAAGCAGCGTGTACAGACAGGACTATGTACTTTGAACATGTTGGATTAACACGTAAACCTATCGGAGGGGCGAAACTGCAGCTAAAACACATAAAACAGGGGGTTTATCAGTGAATCAGTGCACGGGCTTTGAATATGCCATTCTGATTTGAAATGCAGCAAAAATCAAGTGTCTTGGCTGGCATTTGCAACGAAGAAGTGCCCAAAGACAATGCTTGCTTTGCTCACACGCGAGGAAATCAGAGCCTCAACACATACAAACAAAAAAATAAGAATTAAATAAAATTTACAGTTTGAATGAGCGGGAGAAGGCAGAATATGTTCATAAAGTCATTCATGTCCTTTTTCCATTACTACAAATTACAATGTATACGTTACATGATGCAATAACCCCACTCACATTGAGGGAAAAAGCCCAAGACTGTAAAAGCCATTGAGTAAACTGACCATAAATGGTGTCCACAATACATCATCGAGAGCTCGTAATTGTCCATGCAGAACAGAAAAGTAAAGAGTGTATTGTTGAGGGGCTGACGTTGCCATCAACACAACAGTAAAAATTCATCCCTTGTGACTTTCTGCAGAAAGACCTTGGAAAAACAGTTTCAAAAACGATGCAGTTTTTTTTTAATGGCTACCAACTCAAACTTAGTCTCTCTCTTCATTTGTTAAGTGAAAATTCTTGCTTTCTTCTGCAGGACGCTTTTCCTTTACTCAAGGTCTGGCATTTCTGGGAAAAAAAAGTTAAAGAAAAAAAAAAGTTTTTATATTTTAAATATTTATTTTTAAACAATAAACAGGTCAAGGGTTGTCTGTTATTTTAAGAATACCGTTCATTAATACTATATAAAGTTATAACAGCTATCTATACTGCTCATACAGTTGAGGTCAAAAGTTTACAGAATCTGCAAAATGGTAACTATTTTACCAAAATAAGAGCAACCATACGAAATACATGTTATTTTTTATTTAGTACCGACCTGAATAAGATATTTTACATGAAAGGCTGAATAGTTGAATTTATAAAAAATGACCCCATTCAAAAGTTTACACACAACTGATTCTTAATACGGTGTTGTTACATGAATCATCCACAACTGTGTTTTTTTTTTTGTTTAGTGATAGTCGTTCATGAGTCCCTTGTTTGTCTTGAACAGTTAAACTGCCCGCTATTCTTCAGAAAAAACCTACAGGTCCCAAAAATTTGAATTTGAACCCTTTCCACAATGACGGAAGATCAGTAAACATTTGAACCTTCTGTAATAGTTGCAGTGTGAAAAGATGGATCTCAAAATCATACAATCATTGTTGGAAAGGGTTCAAATCCACAAAAATGCTGACAAACCAAAGAATTTGTGGGACCTGAATGATTTTTCTGAAGGACAGCAGGCAGTTTAACTGTTCAGGACAAAACAAGGGACTCATGAACGACTATCACTAAACAAAAAAACACAGCTGGTGATCATTCAGATAACAACAGATAAACGAGGGTAATTTTTTTCAATTTCATTATTTTCTCTTGTGGACTATATGTAAACATCTTTTATGTGAAATATCTTTTTCAGGTCTGTACTAAATAAATAACATGCATTTTGTATAATGCCTCTTATTTTGGAAAAAATAATAAATCAATAACATTTTGCGGATTCTGCAAGGTGTATGTGTTTTGACTGCAACTGTATGTATTGATTTTCAAAATAATACAATGAACACACAAAAGTCAAATACAGGAGAACAGATAAACTAAGAAAACTTACTTTCGTCATCACTATCTGCAGACTCTTCCTGGAATTAAAAAAAAAGAAAACAGTCAAAAATAATTTAAATGATAATACTATAGGAAACATTTTTTTTTCTTCTGGCCAATTTAACAAATTTATGGCCTGAATAATTCTCTTACATCATCTGCACCATCCACATCTGGTAGGTCATCTTCCCCACCCATGTTGTTCATCATCTTAAAAAAAAAAAAAAAAGTATTATTAATTTTCCCTTTATATAATTCAAAGAATATTTATATCACTAATAGTAACATATACAGACACAAACCTCTGAAAAACGGTCAAAACTGGACAATTCTTCATCTGAGTCATCCTCCCAGTCCTTCCAGTTATTGAAGTCAACACTAAGCCAATTAAGCTGCACAATAAGAAACATTAATTAACATATGTGATCTTATTACTATGATAACTTACCCACCCCCATGTCATCCAAGATGTTCATGTCTTTCTTTCTTCAGTCGCAAAGAATGGTCAATGGTGGCCAATGGGTTGAAGGTCCAAACTGTAGTGTCAATGCAGCTTCAAAGGGCTCTACACGATCCCAGTCAAGGAATAAGGGTCTTATCTAGCAAAACATTGTCATTTTCTTTTAAAAAATGCAAATTTATATACTTTTAACCACAAATGCTCATCTTGCACTAGCTTTCTTTGCACGTTCGCTTTGTAAACACTGGGTCGGTACTTTCGCCTACATCACTCGTGCATGACTACGCAATACGTGAGGTCGAGCTAGTGGTAAAAAGTTCATAAATCTGTATTTTTCTTACAAAATGACTGATCAGCTGGGATCGTGTAGAGCCATTTGAATCCGCATTGAAACTGCAGTTAGGACCTTCAACCCGTTAACCACTATATGGAGAAAAATTGTAATTTCTTTTCGACTGAAGAAAGAAAGACATGAACATCTTAGATGACATGGGGGTTAGTATATTTTCAGGAAATTTTCATTCTGGAACTGAATTAATCCTTTAACAGTTCAAATAGACCAAATTCTGACCTTCGTTTTTTC
The DNA here is from genome assembly GCF_049309525.1 of Garra rufa. Lineage (NCBI taxonomy): Eukaryota > Metazoa > Chordata > Actinopteri > Cypriniformes > Cyprinidae > Garra > Garra rufa. The sequence goes on along the minus strand of NC_133378.1, from coordinate 26,063,521 downwards.
TTTTGTTAACCTTGGCCAAGACTTGCCAGGTTCTGCTTTTCGTAGACAGCAAAACACAGACCTGTCTGTGCGTTTGTGTTTAGAATCCTGCAAAAAAAAGTTTCATGTAACACGCAATAACACATGAGCCATGCAGATTGACCTTGTACAACCTGAATTAGAACAGAAACCATCAGGTGGTGTACTCACATTTGGGTCAATGGACTCAAATAGTTCTACTTCATTATGGTGTTTCATGTTATCTGTTCCTCCAAGACAACTAAAGCAAAAAATATAGCATATTACAATTCACAATGAACTACTATAGTACTACATTGCATTTTAAGAGGCACATTAACAAACATATTAAACGGTTCATGGCAGTACTCTGAATTATCATATTTTGTAATGACAATGTTATAACAGAATATTTCAGCACAGTATAAACACTTTTAACAATGACCGGTATAAAAATGTACCTGAAATCAAGTTTTGATTTGTCAAATTTAACTTGGACATCTTTGCTGTCTTCTATACAAAATTCAATGAAGACGGCCTCCCGTCTGTCATACCACTTGGCAGTTGCTGGCTGCCTGTAAAGTGAATGGAATTAAGATATTAGAAAATATCTGGAATTGAAACGCAGAACTTCAAAGGTCATACTACGCTACAAACATTAAATAAAGACATTTAGTTCTAATGGGGGTACATGGTGAACTGAGCAACTAGCTAAGTGCATTTGTTAAAAGGCAAACTCCAGAAGTCCACACTAAAAGCACAGCTCTAAATTAAGATGTGCGAACAGGAGGCCTTGGCGGAGGTGGAGCAACAATGACGTTTCCATGGCAACCAGTTTGTATCGATTGGCAGGTTCATGCATGGCCTCTTAGCAATCGACTTTGGGCTTCACCACTATAATAAACACAATGGCAGAACCGAGCACTAGCAATAAGGAAGTGATTGAATAATTCTAATAATTAATATTTAATCTTGTACTGTATTTTAAATGCATGACTGCTGGCTAAGGATTGCAGCGATAGCCTAGCAATAGTCACATGCCCTTACTGTACATAGTTGACTACTAATACTTGTCACACCTTAGACATACTCTACCTTTCAAAACTTTAGATCTTACGCTCACCAACGCTATTACTTATTTAATCAAAAATATAGTAATATTGTGAAATATTATTACTAGTTTTTGAATGGATTTTAAAATGTAACTTATTGCTGTGATGCAACACTGAATTTTCAGCATCATTATTCCAGTCTTCAGTGTCACATGATCCTTCATAAATCATCCTAATATTCTGATTTGGTGCTTAAGAAACATTATTGTCAATGTTGAAAACTGCTGTTGAGCTGCATTTTTATGCAGGATTCTTTAATGAATACAAATTTCAAATTATTTGAAATAAATATTGAAAAAAATATTTAATGCATTCTTGCCACTGATCTATATACTCCATCAGTGACTCTTGCTGAATAAAGAGACTTTATTTATTTATTGTACTCAGGGTTAAATGGTGGTTAATGTCGCAATGCACTTTACTTGCTGTATTACTAACAATTTTAAAAATTCTAAACATGATTAATTCCTGCTGGAAACTTAAACCAAGTTAGATCAGCAAATTTGTGAGCCTGGACCACAAAACCAGTCATAAGTAGCACAGGTATATTTGTAGCAATAGCAAACAATCCATTGTAAAATTATCGATTTCTCTTTTATGCCAAAAAATCATTAGGATATTAAGTAAATGTTATGATATTTTGTAAATGTCCTACTGTAAATATATAAAAACTTAATTTTTGATTAGTAATATGCATTGCTAAGAACTTTCATTTGTCATTTGGAAAACTTTAAAGGCAATATTTTAATTTTTTTGCACCCTCTGATTCCAGATTTTCAAATAGTTGTATCTTCGCCAAATATTGTCCTGTACTAACAAACCATACATCAATTATTATTATTATTATTGTATTAATATATATATTATATATTTTTTAAAATGACCCTTATGGTTGGTTTTGTGGTCCAGGGTCTGGTTGGACTAAGGCGGTCTCTCTTCCTAGCCAACATGATGCTCAGGTGTTTTAGCTTGAAGGCTGTGTGGTCACCCATTATAATGAACAGTAATCGAAACCCTTTTAAAACCATCCAACATACCCTTTAGCTGACCTACTTGCCACCCAACTGAGTATCAGCTAGCGTACTAGCTAGGTTTTAAAACCACCTTAAACCAGCAAACCAATTTAGGCTGGATTAAGCATGATCTTTTTTTTCCTGCAGGGAACACCCTGCAAGCCTTGATCTGCATAAGGTCGTAAATATTGCTAGTACGTTCTACAGTAATGCAGATGAAATCTTAAATGAAAAGGAATAATGTAATGGTAATCTGATCAGCAGCTCTTATGTTAGCTGTGCAGTATGTTAACTACAGGCCTAAACTATCTAGCTGCTAAAGAGCTAGCTAAGCTCTGATGTGGGAACAATGTGCGCTATTTTCACCACCGATTACGAATAGACGTTTTTCTATGCAGTCTTCCCGAGAATTACTAGTATTCCCTTAAATGTCTATATCTACTAACAGCCGTCTGTGAGAAAATGTCATGTTTCCCTGACAGAGGTTATGAACACACTTGCTAACTAGCTAATAAGTTAGTGCATCCTTAACACTGCCGGTAAAACTCACATGTCGATATCTTCTTTCAGTACTTCTTTCCAAAATCTGCGTGGTCACTCGCGTGCTCTCGCCTGTGGTAGTGTTTTGAATTTCTGCTGTCAATTCAAAGCGAATGCATAAAGACGGAAGCTAGCTGTTTATGCGCCGCTCTGTCAAACTGCACAAGATCCGCGCGTGTCTACTCACTGGCGCGCAGTGACGCATCATCTCAACGTTTCTAGCGACTTCTGCTGCGCGCCCCGCGCCAGGCGCGCACCCTGAGCAAATGCGTCTCCATAGTAACGCAGACTTCGCTCCGCCTCACACTGCGACCAGAGCCATATAAAAAGAGAGTTGCGACACTCCCATAGGCTTCCATAGGAACTGAGGAATGCGGAAGTAAAGCGTGTCATGGACCAATAGCTCCTCCATTGAAGCCCATTCATTTCAGCGCTTCTCAAGCACAGTCGCAAGTATATTGAAGAAATTACTGCATTTCTTTACATTTTAACGCATCAGTTGACCTCTCGAAAAACTGGCCAATAGTGGTATTTTATGAAGCGTGTTATAGTTAATGTTTATCGTTAAAAAATAAACAGTTAAACTGTAAATGCAGCTGGATAACGTGAGAAACACCGTAATAGCGACCATAACCAGATACTAGTTGTCATATTTTTATGTTTTTAATCTTTCTGCAATCTTTCTCTCACTGTAGGAGGTTGAATGAGTTTCAGTAAAGACTGCATTCAAGAAACACGATAAAAATGTATGCTGAATGCAATTCGTTGCCTTGTGTTTTTTTAAACATTATTTTCATCTTTTCTATTATGTTAAATGCCATTTTTGCTTGCCTTTTATAATATTCACTTATGTTGTATATTTGAATATCATAAAACAAGAGTAAATTACTTTTTTTTATTTAACATTAAATCGTTAAATCGAAACATACTGTATAAAAAAAGAGTGTTTGATCATGTCCAAATACACATGCAGATGTATTTAACCTTAAATATTACACTAACTGTAATCTAAATACTATATTAGAAAATGTTGTCTTTTAAATGGTCAGGATCATTATTGCACATATTAAGAACAAAAAAATCTCCTCAAAATATTTACTAAATAGAACTTAACTATATATATTACAGTTATTTAATTGAATAAAAGTTACACTTAAGGTGTTTGGTCACATTTGAGTGCCAAAGAGTATGAGAACATATTAATTATGTCTCTTTATCACTCCCCAGAATAAAATGCGATTGTAAAGCGTATTCAGAGAAGTTATCAATACACAATCATTGCACATTATGTGTTAATAATTACTCGAAATTGCTGCAAATATAGTAAAACTGCTGTCTATCCTATTTAACTCCATTCAAACACATTGACAGCGCGGAGCTGTTTGGAACTATTGAGAGCTCCATGAACCACGTGACCGTGCGGCGGCGAGATCAAAGCGTGTCGCAACTCTCTTTTTATATGGCTCTGGTCAGCTGATGCAAGACCATAAATCATACGTATTTATAATAATGTGATATGTAGCAACATTTTTTTTATTATCTTTTCTTTTCGTTACTTTTCTTTTATCTAGAGTCAGAACTAAAATGTATGGTCAAGATTCTCAACAATTACAATACAGGCAAAGCGTAGTACTGAAAATAAATAAGGAAAACGCGAATAAATAAACGAATAATTGAAGACAAAAGGAAAAAAATAAATAGAAGTAATTCTAATAAAGTGATAATTGCAAATGTATCTATCTATCTACTTTATGATGATGATTTACATACAATATTGCAAAAGCAAACAAAGCAACAGTGTCAGCAAAGTAAATAAATAAATAAATAGCAGCAATGTTAATTTAATTTTGTTAATTCAATTTAATAATCTATCTATCTATCTATCTATCTATCTATCTATCTATCTATCTATCTATCTATCTATCTATCTATCTATCTATCTATCTATCTATCTATCTATCTATCTATCTATCTATCATTTTTTAAAAAGTGTATATTTTAGGTGAGTGACTATTTCCTCAGATTAAAAAAAAACTTTCCAAAAAGTATTCTTGTAAATAAATGTATTTTTAAGAACAGCATAATTATATAAAGAAAATAATTCGAATTATATTTTATATATAGCTAAATATATTTATTTATATTTATATAATTATTAATATTGTTAAAAAGTAAATATAAACAACTTTTACTTTAAAAAATCTATCTATCTATCTATCTATCTATCTATCTATCTATCTATCTGAGTGACTATTTCCTCATATTTTTATTATTTTAAATAACCATTTAGCTTTTTATACCTTCAAAATAGTTTTATGTATTCTTTAGACCAGCATAATAATTATATAAAGAAAATAATGATAATTATATTTTATATATATAGCTAAATATATTTATATAATTATTCATATTGTTAGAAAATTAATATAAATGATTTTTACTATTTTTTTACTATCTATCTATCTATATTTTTTCAAGAAAGTCTACATTTTAGATGACTATTTCCTATTTTTCCTATTTTTATTTTAAATAACCATTTAGTTTTTTTTTACTTTTTAAAGAGTTTCATGTAATCTTAAGAACAGCATAATAATTATACAAAGACAACTATATAAGAAGAACTATATATTAGACATACCTACATATATAACAATAATAATCATATATATTTATAAAAATAGTCAAATCATGATTTGCATACAAAGCATCAATACTCAAACAAGTGTCATTAAACTAAATAAATACAAATAATTCAATAATAATACTAATAATATCACATAACAAAAGCAATAATAATGTTAATAAAGTGATAACTGCAAAGTATTATTAATATAAAATATCTATCAGTCCCGTTAATATATACAGAAAGGGTTAACAATAAAAACGTAAAGGTCAGACAGTAAAGTAACAAGACGATTGATGGTGTGGTCTTAAAGAGCGCCACACAGTGGCCACATCCCATAATGTCTAATCCGGCTCAGCCAACGGACTAGAGAGTGACGAACTTCCTGCCTACATTATCTTGTATTCAGGGGATTTTCAATGTAATTACTAAGAGGGAAGTACGCGATTACGAAATATGACATAGAGAGTTAGTGTCGCGAACGAGCTAAAGGCTAAACAGTTTCGTCGTGACAGTCAACGATGCTCTTTGTATGCATGTTGTCTTCCTGTGGCCAAGGACGGGGAATTGGAAAACCACAAAGAGACTGAGCTGGTGTGTTGATCGAGCGAAGTGTCATCCGAACTTGAATAGGATATCCCAAGCATTAATTCGCCAGGATTGTCATAGTTTAACGGCACGTTCAATGCAGCGGTCGTCTGTTGACTTCTTCGTCGAGTGGAAGCAGGCATTCTCCAGTTGCAGTAGGTTCCCTTTACATTCATCTCTTCCGGCAAAGTCACTACAGAAGGTGAATTCATCTATTACATGAACACAATAGGCTTTATCCCAATGTGTTTTTACATTATTGTCATTATTATTTAGGAAATGCTTAGGTTAAGGCAACTGCCATCCTTTTTCTTCTTCATCTGTCAGGTTGCTGGACAAGCCGCAAAATAAACAATGTCTTGATCTAACTTGTATATTTATTTTCTCTAAAACAGGGAAATAGGCCTGTTACTGCAATTAACGAGAATTTATGGGATCACAAGGTAATTTAGTTTCAATAATGTAACCACTGCAAGCATCAAGTGACATTCATGAGCAGGAGCAGGTAGAGCAACACAGAACGGTCCTTTGTTTATACAGTGAACACATTTCAGAGCAGCTGATGTGATTCTGCACAGCTGCCTGTTGGTGTTCAATGAGCAATACTCAGCACAGCCTATTCATGCAAGAAACTTCATTGTCTAGAATATTCCACCCTTCTGCTGCACAGCCACAAATCGATAGGACTGTAAAAGGGTAAATGATATTATGATGATTAAACCTAGTAATGTAATCCTTTTTATAAGAGATTAAGCACAAGGAGCTTGTAAGATCTGGCTGAGATGAATTTGCATGCTACCCTGCAGCTCTTGTCAGGTGTGAAGTATTGTGAATTTATGCAGGGTTGACTCATTACACGTATATTATTCATCATATGTTTCTCCTGACAAGAAAAGGGTGAACTGATAACAAGCGCAAGCTAATATTTAACTTCAAAAATTGTAAAAAGGGTAAAAGGTGGATTATTACTGTAATTAGTTAGTTGATATGAAATCAATACGTCACATCAGTATTCTGTAGTGTGACATGCTATTTGTCATGTAAAACTAGTTTAATTCGCATTTTAAATTATATTTTGTATTATTACCCTGTTCTTAAGACCTTACATTGATGGAATTATTGAATAAATGGAAATAAAACAAATAGACAGATACGACAAACATTTTACTTTTAAAATAAAAAAGTAGTTTTTTTAACTATATTTATAATTATATATGATTATTTTTTTATTATACTTCTCATAATTTTCGTTGTAGAATTACGTTGTTCTTAAGACTACATAAAGCTATTAAAAACAGCTAAATGGTTATTTAAAATTAAAAAAAATCTAAGGAAATAGACACTCTAAAAATATACACTTTTTTATATAAATAATAGATAGATTTTTTTTAAACAAAAGATGTTTGTATTTTTATACTATATTTGTAATTATATATGATTGATGTTCTTAAGATTACATAAAACTATTTTTTGAAAGCTGATATAATGATATATTTAGCTATAATATATAATTATCATAATTGTCTTTGTATAATTATAAAGCTGTTCTTAAGAATAAATAAAACTATTTTAAAAGTTAAATTTTTTTATGGTTATTTAAAATAAAGAAAATCTGTACAAAGAGTCACCTTTTCTTTAAAATGCTAGATAAATAGATATTTAATTTTTAAGTTAAAGTTGTTTATATTTTTTTACAATATTTATAATATATATGATTATTATTTTAATGATATATTTAGCTATATATAATATAGATAATTCTTCTTCTGAATTATATTCTTCATATAATTATGTTGTTTTTAAGATTACATAAAACTATTTAAAACATTTTTTAAAAATTTAATTAAATAAAAAGGAAAAGGAAATTATACACTTTTCTTTTAGATAGATAGAGTCAAAATAGAAAATTATTCAGACACCAAATATCACTTTTTTTTAATATTTTTTTGCTAGTGGGTGCAGGACACTATAGTTCATTTATGTAAGCGAGGGAAAAAATATTAAAATAAAATAAACTGGGACATATTATACCCCCAAAATTCTTCATGCAGTTGACTTTGTTCTGACAGTTTAACTCTGAGTTCTTGTCATACTTTATTACCATTTTCTAAACTATAGCGAATAGCTGTGATAATGTGCAAAATGTTGAAGGTGTCTGAATACATTTTAGTGGCTTCATGTTGACTCTTGCAAACCGATCTCTTTTCCTCACAGTTTCATCTGATGAGATGAGCGTGCGAGCGGGGCAGGGCAGTGACGAGGTGCTAGTGTCGCAGGCGGTGTGGGATTACCTTGCAGCCGCTGGACGTCCCTGGTTGGTCGACTTCGAGGACAAGCAGGGACTGAGCGCAGACATCATCCGGCGTGGGGAGCGTGGCGGCTGCTGTGCCGTGCGGCTCTCCCCGGTGGAAGGCAGCAGCAGGGCCAGATCTGGCATGATGGAGGGGCCGGTTTCTCCTGTTACACGAAAAGCTTTCATAGACCTATGCCGCTGTGCCCGGAAAGAGATGACTAAACAAGAAGCGGCTCCTAAAAGAAAACGTTCTCTGTTACCATGCGTGACGGCAATGGAACCCGACGGGGAAGGGAGCTTGTTACCTCCGCCTCCCCCTCAACCACGACGCTCACAGAGGCAACAGCAGAAATACAGGAAAAATGCAGATATGGACACCTGTGTGGTTTTACCCATGCAACATGAGCCTGCAGCAAGGACCGGCGCCGAATTAACCATCACTCATGAAGAAGAGAGCACCGTTTGCTCTATCTGCATGGGTGAAATAGTGGAAAAGACAACTCTAGACAAGTGCGGCCACTCGTTCTGTCGGTCCTGCTTAGAACAGGCTTTTCAAGTCAAAAAGGCTTGTCCTGTGTGCAGGCTGGTGTATGGACAACTTATCGGGAACCAACCGGCCAATGGGACCATGATGGTTGAAAGAGACCCGGACCTGGAATTGCCTGGACATGAAGGTTGCGGCTGCATATGCATTATTTACAGTTTCCCTCCTGGTTTGCAAGCGGTAAGTACTGCTTACAGGCAGATTATAACAGCAACGTGTTTTGCATTAAGATAACCACAGAACAGATTTCATTAATTCCACACGGAAACTGTAATCAGACACAGTTATGTTTTAAAATTCTTTCAGCAAGAGCATCCAAACCCTGGAGTGAGGTATCCAGGCACAGACCGGGTAGCATACCTGCCAGACAGCCCTGAGGGAAACCGTGTCCTACGCATGCTGCGGCGTGCCTTCGAGCAGCGCCTCATCTTCACCATAGGCACCTCCATGACCACCGGCATGCATAATGTCATTACCTGGAATGATATCCACCACAAGACCTCCATATGGGGTGGCCCACGATGGTATGCAGTTTAGTTGCTTGCTAAATTATATCTGGGGAATCAGTGATACCACAGGAATGTTTTCTTTGGAGTTGCTTTTTGACTTGAACATAAAACTGAGAGTCAAAATTTGGAGTCTAAGTTATCCCATTACATTTTTAAAATTACATTGTGTTTAATTGATCAAAAATAGAGTAAAAACAGTAATATTGTGAAATATTATTACAATCATGGTGGCCAAAATGATTAAAACGCTAGTATTTTCACCAGCTAAAAATGGTTTTAAGTAAGTTATTTCTATCTTTTGCTGTATTGTGTCAGTAGGAAATATCAGTTTGCATTTCCAAACAATTATTTTGCCATTAATTTTTGCCAGTGCTCCACACAGATCTCATCATCATCCAGTCCATTTGGAAGAAACAGAACAAACTGAGACAGACTAAATCCAGAAGAACTGTGGCAACGTTTCTAAGATGCTTCAAGAAACCTACCTGCAAAGCTACAGTACTGTTAAAAGCGTTAGGCACTTGTGTAAAAATGCTGTAAAATGTCATAAATGTCACGTCATAAATAGATTTTCTTTATCAATTAACTTCTATTAACTAAATTAAATCAGCATTTGGTGTGACCATCCTTTGCATTTAAAGCAGCTTTTACCCTAGGTGCACTTGCACCTAGTTTTTCAGGTAGCTTTGCAGGTAGGTTTCTTGAAGCCTCTTGGAGACGTTGCCACAGTTCTTCTGGATTTAGTCTGTCTCAGTTTGTTCTGTTTCTTTATGTCATTCCAGACAGACTGGATGTTGATGAGATCAGATCTCTGTGTGGAGCACTGGTTGTTGTGCAAACAAAAATCTCACTGGATTATTACAATTGTGACCCGAGACCACAAAACCAGTCATGAGGGTCAATTTTTTGAAATTGACATTCATGATGTATGATTGTCAATTTAAGTAAATTGACCCTTATGACTGGTTTTGTGGTCCAGGGTCACAATTAATGGCAAAATGAATATTTAGAAACGTAAACTGATATTTCCTACTGTCACACTACAGCAAAAGCTTTTCAGATAGTGAAAATACTAGTGTTCTAACAATTTTGGCCACCACTGTATATTCTAACATGTAATTTATTACTGCGAAAGAAAATATGTCACATGATCCTCCAGAAATCATTCTAATATGCTGTTTTGCTGCTCAAGAAATTAAAATGATTGTCTTGTTTAACATTTTTGTGGAATCTATTGAAATTATTGCTGAATAAAAAGTTAAAAAGAACAGCATTTATATGAAATAGAAATCTCTTGAAAAAAGAATGTCTTTATGGTCACTTTTGATCAATTTAAAGGGATAGAGGGGAAATTCTCATCCTCATGTCGCTCCAAACCCGTGAGACCTCCGTTCATCTTCAGAACACAAATTAAGATTTTTTTTTTATATATAAATCCAAGAGCTTTCTGACCCTGCATAGACAGCATGGGACATCAGTGGTTTAACCTTAATTTTATAATTAAAATTAAGAAAATACTTACGTATTTGTACATAAAGAAAATAAAAATAACTTTATTTAACAGTTTCTTTTCTTCTTTTAATCTCTCGTAGTTCATTCTCCATATATTCTGTTTTAAAGTAAGGCTGGGCATAAAAATTCCTCCTCTCTGGCGAAATCTTCAGACACGTTTACAAAGACTGTTTTATGTACAGTCGTGGCCAAAAGTTTTGAGAATGACACAAATATTAGTTTTCACAAAGTTTGCTGCTAAACTGCTTTTAGATCTTTGTTTCAGTTGTTTCTGTGAAGTCCTGAAATATAATTACAAGCACTTCATACGTTTCAAAGGCTTTTATCGACAATTACATAACATTTATGCAAAGAGTCAGTATTTGCAGTGTTGGCCCTTCTTTTTCAGGACCTCTGCAATTCGACTGGGCATGCTCTCAATCAACTTCTGGGCCAAATCCTGACTGATAGCAACCCATTCTTTCATAATCACTTCTTGGAGTTTGTCAGAATTAGTGGGTTTTTGTTTGTCCACCCGCCTCTTGAGGATTGACCACAAGTTCTCAATTGGATTAAGATCTGGGGAGTTTCCAGGCCATGGACCCAAAATTTCAACGTTTTGGTCCCCGAGCCACTTAGTTATCACTTTTGCCTTATGGCAAGGTGCTCCATCGTGCTGGAAAATGCATTGTTCTTCACCAAACTGTTGTTGGATTGTTGGAAGAAGTTGCTGTTGGAGGGTGTTTTGGTACCAATTCTTTATTCATGGCTGTGTTTTTGGGCAAAATTGTGAGTGAGCCCACTCTCTTGGATGAGAAGCAACCCCACACATGAATGGTCTCAGGATGCTTTACTGTTGGCATGACACAGGACTGATGGTAGCGCTCACCTTTTCTTCTCCGGACAAGCCTTTTTCCAGATGTCCCAAACAATCGCAAAGAGGCTTCATCGGAGAATATGACTTTGCCCCAGTCCTCAGCAGTCCATTCGCCATACTTTTTGCAGAAGATTAATCTGTCCCTGATGTTTTTTTTTTTTTTTTTTTTGGAGAGAAGTGGCTTCTTTGCTGCCCTTCTTGACACCAGGCCATCTTCCAAAAGTCTTGGCCTCACTGTGCGTGCAGATGCGCTCACACCTGCCTGCTGCCATTCCTGAGCAAGCTCTGCACTGGTGGCACTCCGATCCCGCAGCTGAATCCTCTTTAGGAGACGATCCTGGCGCTTGGTGAAGCGCAACAAGGTGAAGCGCAAACAAATTCTACGTCAGAACAGCAGCTCCATGTGTCGTGGTACTCTTGTGACTAACACTGAAGAGAAGAAATGATTTTTAAAGTTTTATTTTTGTGTTCTTTGTGTACAAAAAGTATTCTTGTAGCTTCATAAAATTAAAGTTGAACTACTGATGTCACATGGACTATTTTAACAATGTCCTTACTACTTTTTCTGAGCCTCGAACACATTGTAGTGTCAGAATACTCTCGGATTTCATCAGAAATATCTTAATTTGTGTTCTGAAGATGAACAAAGATCTTCCAGGTTTGGAAAGACATGAGGGTGAGCAATTAATGACAGAATTTAACGTAATATTGCTTTTTTTCAGCTTTGGTTATCCAGATCCTACATACCTTGTGCGGGTGACAGAGGAACTGCGGGAGAAAGGAATAACAGCTGATTGATTTATGTCAAGCACTTGAGAAGTTTCAAAAGGATGGCAAACGTGTGCGCTTGACCACAGTCTCTTCACAAACACACTGTGCGGAAGCCACAGTCATCTGCTGCAGCATTGATTTGGTCAGGACGCTGTTTCAACAAGGTTTCATTTCAGTCTTTATGTTTAGCTTCGTTCTTTAGTTTACCTGAGTGAAGGCAGCGTGTTTCACATACACTATTTTCTTTGGTACAAACCTGGGGTGCACTTTACTGAGACAGATTGTTCAATATACTCAGCTGAGTTTAAGAGACCCACTGGACTGCTAAAATGTGAATGTCACGAAGGTGTACACGACTCCTCATCTAGAGTACTTCCTCTTCCCTCTTTCAGGTTAGAATCTCTAGGCTGCCGGCCTTCCTCTTATAACTCAGTTTCTTCCATCCACACTTTCAGCTGATGGTAACATCTGGATGAAAAAGAGAAATGAGGGACAAATGGCATAGCACAGTTAAATGGGTACAGCTGGGACAATCCCACACAACCTTTTTTTTTTTCTCGTAATCAGCACTAAGAGGCACTTTGCAATGGAGGTAATCTTTTTATTATGAGAATTTAAAGTGGATTCTGCCTGATCTTCCAGAGTGCAGGATCTAGAGAGGTTATTTGTGGGCCTTTCTAATTATAAGGTCCTAGTAAAAGAGATGCAAGTTTAGAACATTCGTAACATCCGTTTGTGTTTCATTTCAATATTTTTTGCTTATGTTTGTTAGGTTCAGTTTTCCCTAGTTTGTATTTTTAGGCTGTTTACGGATTTTTGAGTTCATCCGTTTTGGATGTTTAAGTCTGTCACGTATATATATAAAATGATGTCAAAACGAAAGGGCGTTTAAACCACTTAAACCAAACTAAAACATAATAGTTCAACTTTGCTGTAACCATTGTGTTTATGCCTCAGACTTGGAGCAAAGCCTAGCACTCAGTTTATTTTGAAGAATCAGCAAATTTGCTGAAGTAGAAAATAATTCTGTAACACAGTGAGTGACTCTCACAAAAATACATCCAGGTCACATTTAACCCTGAAATCAAAAGAAACAAATATTATATTTTGCATTTACATTATTTGAGCACCATTAAGATTTTTTTTAAATATATCATTATTTTCTGATCAACACATTGCTACAGTAAAACAGTAATGCACTTTTATTTTTTAGCACAAAGTTTAATTTTATTTTAAATAGCTAAAATTGAATTTTTAAATTGCATTTATAATAATTAACACCATGCAAAACACACAATCTTTTGATTCCAATGTGAGATGTGATCCAGGTTTTGTGAGAGTCATCCAAATATCTTAAAAATATACTAGACTGCTGTTGAAGCAGATTTATCAAATTTGTTTTGTATTTCTCTCATTGAAATGTTATTGTGCCTTCTGCTAAAGGTCACAGCCTGTTTTAGCTAATGGTACTCATTACTTGTTTGTATTGGTTCAAATGTGTTCTGATAAATATGAAGCATTAACCTTTTAGCGGTCTTTCGGCTTTAAGCGAAATGCATCATAATTTAGAAAGGTCTTGAATTGTTTTGCAAACCAAAACATTTACTTTGTGTTAAGGTTTTTTTGTGTTGTTAGAGGTTGCTTATGTTTTACAGTATCACTAAACAGAAGACAGTGTCAGATTTGAGTTTTGTTTTGATACCATATTCTCTTACTCTCACCTTTGTGTTATGAAGGACCAATTCAGTCAGGATTTGTAGGACTTAAGTGTTACTGTCATGCAAAACTCTATGCACTTCAAAATCAGATTTATAAAATAGACCTCTTCAGATGACTGATTGTTCAAATTAAATAATTTGCCTTTGTAGTTGTGTTGATTTGTATTACATGATTGAATTGTATGCTACAATTAAAATGTGCTTTACATTTTCATACTTGAATAAAAGGATTCTGTTCTGTTAAACTATGCTGTTTTTTATCAGGTTTATGTGTAAATGGCTGATATATTAAGCTGTCGGTTTTTCTCAGAATGAGATACACTACCAGTCAAAAGTTTTTGAACAGTAAGATTTTTAATGTTTTTTTTAAAGAATTCTCTTCTGCTCTGATCTGAAATACAGCAAAAGGAGTTCTATTGTGAAATATTTGTACCATTTAAAATAACTGCTTTCTATTTGAATATATTTTAAAATGTAATGTATTCCTGTGATCAAAGCTACATTTTCAGCTTCATTACTCCAGTCTTCAGTGTCACATGATTCTTCAGATATTATTCTAATATGCTGATTTGCTGTTCAAAAACATTTTTTTAGTATTATTATTATCAATATTTAAAACAGTTGAGTAATTTTGTTTAAGATTCTTTGATGAATAGAAAGATCCAAATATCAGCATTTATCTGAAATAAAAAACTTTTGTAACATTATACACTATGCCATTTAAAGGTTGTATCAGCGATTTCTAGCCTGAAACATAAAGTGTCAAATTCAGCTGAGCTTTCTTCACGATCCGCTCGCTGCCTGCCCCATAAATTGTCTGTGAAAAAACCGCGTCTCTCTGGTCAGCCTAGGGTCCGAGATATGCCAAAAAAAACAATCGGCACTACCAACCTTTCCACAGATAAACAAACAGTGTTCCAACCAATCAGCGTCAGGGGTTTGGTGTTGTGGACTTTCGCTCCGCCTCCCTCACATCCCTGCACCAGTAGGAAAGTCCACAACACCAAACCCCTGACGCTGATTGGTTGGAACACTGTTTGTTTATGTGTGGAAAGGTTGGTAGTGCCAATTGTTTTTTTGGCATATCTCGGACCCTAGGCAGACCAGAGAGACGCGCTTTTTTCACAGACAATTTATGGGGCAAGCAGCGAGCGGATCGTGAAGAAAGGTCAGCTGAAATTGACACTTTATGTTTTAGGCTAGAAATCGCTGATACAACCTTTAAAACCAAGGATGTTAGGAAGTAAGGATGCTTTAAATTGATCAAAAGTGATGATAAAGACATTCATAATGTTACAAGAGATTTTAATTTCTGAGAAAGCTGAAAAAATTCTACTCAGCAGTTTTCAACATAATAATCAATGTTTTTGAGCAGCAAATCAGAATAATAAAATGATTTCTGAAGGATCACGTGACTGAGTAAAAATGCTAAAAATTCAGCTGTGAAATCACAGGAATAAATTACATTTAAAAACATATTTAAAAAGAAAACAGTTTTTAAAGAGTAACAATATTTCAATATTTAACTGTGTTTTTTTTGTTGTTGTTTTTTGTTGCTGTACTTTGAATCAAATAAATGCAGGATTGGTGAGTAAAAGAGACTTCTATAAAAAAAAACGTAAAAACGTTTGACTGGTAGTACACTGTAAAATTATGATTTGAACATGTTTTACAACAAAATACAATTTCAGTGTTATTAGAAAAAAAAAATTCAGGTTTAATTCAATGTGTTGTTTTTGTACAATTTCTTCAGTATCTTTAACATTAGTAGCACATCTTGTCACCAAGCATATACTATCTCTGATAAATCAGAAGATCAATACAAATTTTAGTGGTTTATTCAGTACAATTTATTTTGCAAGGGTTGATATCTTTGTATATTCTGTTTCATATTTTTTCTTCATTAAATTTGTCTGCAAAGCCCTTCTGATAGCTTTGTGACAACATGCCCCAATATTGTTGTTGCATATTATTACAAGGTCAAAATGTTTCCCTGGGTAATAATGGTGTAAAAGTTAAATTTATTAGGTATGTTCATGAACAGATTCTTTTAATGTACATTTATGAATAGAAATCTTGAGCAGAAACGGTACTGCATCTAAAAACTGTTTGGTGCGCCGCTCTGAGGTGCTCAACAGAGGGCGCTAATTCGCCACCTTTATAAACTCAAACAATTGTTCTTGATACATTAAAGTGTAAACGCGTTGTGTATTTTATCATGACTTCTCATTCTGAAAATTAATATTTTAATATCATTATTATGATAGCATATTAACCTCAACTCTGGTAAAGCTATTCAATATTCAACAGGAGCAGCAGTTCTGCCTTCCTACCAGCAAGCGTAGCCAGATTTCAAACAAAGGTCCATTTCCGTCGCAGGCATCAGGGACAGACATGTGTGCTTCTATCATCTGAAATGACACTCAGAACGGCAAAAAGTATGTTGTAAACATACCACACCACACCACATCACACTATCCACCTTTTTCTTTATCGCGGAAGCCTAAGCGTGAAACTTCCGGTTCACGAGAAGAATAACAACGTGCAGTAAACGGTAAAACTGTAGTGTTCATAGTTAACATAATACATTAAAATAATATGGTAAGGAAAACCAATTTGCAATATTAAGAGGTAAAACTAGCTGTTTTGTACAGATAAAAATAACTGGTCACGGATGAGGCCAGACCCACAAACAAACAAAACTTTGGTGAACATGTATGCAGTCTAGGTCATATTATCTTTCACCTTGCATTGTTTTGTTCATGCTTTCTGAGAAAGAGGGGATGTCATGCAACCTGTCCATGTTGGAATCTCTCTAATTTGGCTACCCTTCTATGAATGTATGCCAGTATGCAGATTAATTGGACACAGTCTTTGACGTCAAAAGACAACAAAAAAGACATGGCAAGTATTTTCCATTCTACAATAAGCTATTTTATTTATTGTAGGCTATCAGTTTTAAGATTAACACATTAAATCTTCTGGCATCCAATATTTGTAATACTCGAGGGGGATTTTGGCAGGAATGCAGTGACGGGTGGTGCAATGAGAAAAGCACAGTGCTGTAAATTGGAAAACCTGTGTTGAAATGTGACTCAGGGCATTTCCTCTGATTATGCCAGTGAGCCCTTGAGCAATGCACTGAATTCCCATCTGCTCAAGGGTCTACAACAGTACAATAGTGCCATGACCCCTCTCTGCATCTGCGTCTTAGATAAGAGTATGGAAATAACACTTGGCACGGGTAACCAAGTACTCCTGTTTCTGCTAAGGGAGGTGATTTATTGTATTTTTTTAAGTTTTGAACTGTTGAAATGTAATATAATTGGTTATTTATATATCCCCAGCATTTTCAAATTTCAATACAAAATGATATATGAATTATATATGAATAAATCCACAAAGAATGAAATATACACTGTTAAATTTAGAGGAAAATACTAGTTTTAATATTTTCCATTAACATATGTGACATATGAATGGATAAGGTATTTGTCCCTCTTGCCTTATAATGTTAACCATCTATATTTTAATGTCAGGAATGCCTATAAAGAAATAGTATCATACTTTTCCGGACCTTTAATAATCTTGGCTTAGTTTATAATCTCTAACAGTAATACTCAAACCGAACGAGAGCTTTGTATTCCCATTAATGTCATTATGGGAGAGATCTGGAGTGGCTCAGGTGTGTGATGCCCATGTGCCGGCTGGACCATGAGGCTTTGCAGTGGTATGAGCGCCATGCCGAAGCTTTTTTGGACATCTGCTGCTCTTCCATATCACGGCCCGGCCCATCTGGCTCAGCCAGGCTTTCCTCTCCACCAAAAATTGTTGCTTCTCATGCCAGGAGCACTCTTTGTCTGCCTTACTCTTTCTGTTCTCTCCATCTATGGCCTTTTATGTCACTAAATAAATAAATGTTATATATGAAATGAAGATTTAACTAAAAAAAAGAAATAACCAGAAAATGTACATTAATTTTACTGACATTTCTGTAAATTTGAGATGATACAAAATTCAAAAATACAGGTTAAAAAAAAAAGAAAAAAAGTAGGGTAAATTACTTTATATTAATACAGTACATTGTGCCCTATTTTGACAGATTTTTAGAGTGCATTTTTTTAAACAATTAGATTTATTCTTGATATTTTTAAATTGTGTGTGAAATGATGCATAAAACAAGCTAAATTGTATGTTCTGTGATTTGGTTTGTCGCATTTATTTCCCTAGGCAATCTCACTCATGTCATTATCCATCTGCCTGCATGAGAGGGTGGGTTTGCAAAGGGCAGGGAAACATTGAAATAAAGCCAGAATGCAAATATGGTGAAATATTCAAGTATAAGCATCACAGTTGTATTTTGGGGGGGAAAATGTTTAATAATAATCAACAGTGTTTTAAACTTTCTGAGTCTCAACAATTTATTAGACAACTTCTGTGCTTTTATGAGACTCTGGCATTGACATTTGTGCGTTTCACTTGAGTTGTCCTCTCCCCACTGTGCTCTTTAATTAGACAGAATCCTGGCTTGGACTGCCTTGGCATGCTGCTTCTCTCTCTCTCTGATTGTGTCTTTCTTTGTCTCTCTATCTATCACTCTCCTTTTTTTTTTAAATCCCAGCACACCTCTCTGTAGCAGAGGAATCAACATGATGCATAGGTATCTTTTATCTAACAATGGGTCTAGGGCTGGGAACTAAGAACCTGTTCAACTTTTAAATTAAACATGAGTGAGATTCAGATCCGTTCGGTTCTCACATGTGCATTCTTCCACCGATGCAAAGGAACACCGTACTAAAATACTCTGGCAGTGTTTGTGTTTCTTGCACTAGGCTACTATAGAAGGTTTGCACTTATGTCACGATTTGGTCAGCTACCGGCCATGCTGGTGATACTCAGATGTAAACAACAGCATGGATTGCACGGTTAATGTGCTACTGAATATGATGTTCTGCTAATTTATGCTGTCTAAACCACAAAAAAACATGTGGAAACTGCTAAATCATATAGAGATGGAGTTAGTAAGCAGGAAGGGGTGCAATATTTTGACAAACTAAAGTTAATAGGTGGTAAAGATACATACGAGCAGTATTAATTAAGATATTAGCCTAATATTTCACCTATCTGACCGGAAATGATAAGAACAAACATGAATGTTGTCAATATCCTTGCCCTGGAAATCCTGGTTCAGTTTGGTACTTTTTAGTAAACCAAAAACTTACTGTGTAGCCGTTGCAGTCCAACAGATTCCCAAATGAAACCATAAAGGTCAACCAGCATAGTCCAACCGATTTGCAAACAAATGAATCATAGGAGCCGTTTTTTTTGTTTGGTTTTTTGAGCGAATCAATGATGCATATCCTGTTTAGTGCAAACTATTCTTAAACTAATAACTCTGTAGAGCCTGTTCTTTTTGGCTGATCAAAACCATATTACAGCTCTATCAGCATGATCCAAACGATTCCCGAGTGATACGAGCCAACTCATTTGAGTGAACCAGAAACATACTGCGTAGCCACTTTAACCTCTGTAAACTGTTGTCTGGTAATGTGTTTTATTCTCTAGTTTTGTATTTCAATCATAACTCATAATTTAGAACAGAGTTTCTGCAGTTTTTATGAAGGTAAATGTAAGACTTTTTAAATACCTTTTTAAGACCAAGTAAGAAGCACACAAAAACTTACAATTTTGAAAATACAACTTCCAACCAATCTCCATTAGTTTTTAAATAGATTTACACACACACACACACACACACACACACACACACACACACACACACACACACACACATACATATAAACAACAACACTTGAACACTTCTGCTGCCAACCAAAGGAATCAAAAAGTGATGTTTTTCCTTTGTATTTTTGTCTTGTTTTTGGCCATTGAGCTCAGAAAAAAATCAACTGAATTATATAAAAAAAACAAGTTATCATACACTATTAGCAGATATTTGTGACCCAGGACCACAAAACCAGTCAGAAGGGTCAATTTTTTAAGACTGATATTTATATATCATCTGAATAAATAACCTTTCCAATAATGTATGGTTTGTTAGGATAGGACAACATTTTGCAGATATAAAACTATTTGAAAATCTTAAATCTGAGGGTGCAAAAAAATAAAATATTGAGAAAATCGCCTTTAAATTTGTCCAAATGAAGTTCTTAGCAATGCATATTACCAATCAAAAATTAAGTTTTAATATATTTACGGTAGGAAGTTTACAGAACTCTTTACTTAATATCCTAATGCTTTTTGGCATAAAAGAAAAATCGATAATTTTGACCTGTACGATGTGTTGTTGGCTATTGCTGCAAATACACCTGAGCTACTTAAGACTATTTTTGTGGTCCAGGGTTACATTTGTTCTTGTTTTAAACATGACCTTACTTAATTTTGTTCCATTTCTCAGAAAACAAGACTTCTTTTTTCTTTTGGAAGAGCGAATTAAGACATTTTTAAGACCCACAAAAACCCTATAGCAGTTAGGTCATATATGCTCATGTCAATAATCATTCTGAAAAAAAAACCCTGATCTTAATTTTTTGTGTGTAAGCCCACAACCATGAGCCCTCATTTCACCTCCGATAATAGAGTGTTGTTTGTGTGTCTGTCTTTTAGCATAGACTCTGATGGCATTTGTTTGGGTTGATTCAACTGTTTCTAGCTCTATTTGTGTGTTTACATCATGACACTACAGGTGTCAAAGAATGTAATGCATAAGTAAATGCACTTTCTGATTCAGAGCAGTATATAGCTATTCTTCTGCCTGATTTGGCAGAGTAGGCCCTTAGATTCCTGAGAGATTCTCAGACGGACTTCACCATTAGGGCACGAGAGCAGCTCTGGCAGAGACCGTGCTTTGGCTAGATTTCCAGAAGACAGATTGGAAGCCTCTTGTTTCAAATGTTAATAATTAGCAAAACCCTGTGTTACCACTTGTGAGAGTTAAAAAGAGATCATCATTCCTCTGTGAGAATGAGGAATTAAAATGATGGCTTGTAATTACCTTCATAGAGCTATAGAAGGCTATAATGTCCACAGAGCGAATATCACTAGAGGGTAAACTGGACACAGAGGAAGCATTTGCTTGCAGGATGATGGAGCAGTGATGTTACTGAGAAAAGAAATACTGAATTACAGCATTTGTGGATTTTTACCACTATATAAATTATTGACTGCTTTCAGTAGAGCCAATTAGATGCCGTTTTATGGGGATATGAAATAGGGAAGACATTTTTTGGGGACTATCTGTCTTGAATGTTCATATAATATACCCATGTATATCTGGGACAAATTAAAGTATATGCTGGTTTAGATGCTGTCATTTAATGTCAAATTAAAAACCTGCCATAAAATTATACTTATATTAAAATAAGTCCTATAAATCACCTCATAATGGTGGTGCTGATGTTGGTTAAACAAATGCAAACTCCAATGTCTTTTTCACTTCATCAGTTTGGCCTAGCATATCATTTTCAGTGCAGTCATCAGGACAACAAACATTGTTGTCCATAATTTATTTACTGCAGAGGCACAAGCTACACACATCACTGAAAATGTCATATGTGTAAATCACTGCAAATGTCATAAGAAGCATCTATAATATTCCACCCACTCAAACAGTCCATCTCTTTTGTGTCAGAGCCACTGAGATAGTCTGAGTTATAACAACTTCAAGCATTATATGATTGCTGAAGGCAGATTTAATGGTTCTAGCATATTTAAAGCAACTGAGCTTTGGACACAGTTGAAGTCAAAAGTTTACATACACCTTGCAGAATCTGCAAACTGTTAATTATTGTAACAAATTAAGAGGGATCATATAAATGCATTTTATTTTTTTATTTAGTACTGTCCTGAGTAAGGTATTTCACATAAAAGACGATTACATAATAGTTCACGAGAAAGTGATATTTGAATTTATAAAAATGCCCTTGTCCAAAAGTTTACATAAGCTAATTCTTAATACTGTGTTGTTACCTGAGATGACCTTTTTGTTTTT
The DNA here is from genome assembly GCF_049309525.1 of Garra rufa. NCBI lineage: Eukaryota > Metazoa > Chordata > Actinopteri > Cypriniformes > Cyprinidae > Garra > Garra rufa. The sequence goes on along the minus strand of NC_133378.1, from coordinate 26,041,434 downwards.
GTTTAGTGATAGTTGTTCATGAGTCCCTTGTTTGTCCTGAATAGTTAAACTGTCCGCTGTTGTTCTGAAAAATACTTCAGGTTCCACAAATTCTTTGTTTTTGTTTTTTGTTTTTTTGTATTTTTGTGTATTTGAACTAGTGGTGGGCATAGATTAATTTTTTTAATCTAGATTAATCTAGATTAAATCTTGAAATTAATCTAGATTAATCTAGATTAAAATGGCTAATTTGAATTCTTCTGAAGGCATTCAGAATATGTGTGCTACCCAAATAATGACTAAAAGTAAGTCTTTGAGAACGGGTTTCTCAAGCCAGGTGGCGCATTAGACCAGGCGCTCATCTCCTGTTTCCAAAATGCATTACAAACTGCTTGACAATTGCATTTACAACACAATTAACTATACAAACTTGTGTAACCAAGTACTTCTGCGCAAAAGGCTGTACGACGTGCGCGTTCCAGTAAAATATACAGGCGCGCGGGTATGGATAGCCTATCTGCGTGCATAGTCTTCCAACAAACTGCGTTGCTTTTAGAAGCGTCAATTCAGTTGTTGCATATAGTTTAATGTCTTTATTTCGGGATTATCAAAGTAAATTATAACTCAAATTTGAGATTTTACTGGGGCACAGCAGATTTTCACTGGGGCACGTGCCCCAGTAAAAAGGGTCTAGCAACGCACGCACCTGCCCTGAAGCGGCTTCATAACTGCATCCATGTCTGCGCGTCTCATTTGATGTGGTAATTTCACAGTAGTGATGTCCGGTTCGCGAACGAATCGTTCTATTTAACCGGATCTTCTTAGTGAACCGGTTGAACCAGTTCACCAAATCGAACTGAATCGTTTGAAACGGTTCGCGTCTCTAGTAAGCACTAATCCACAAATTACTTAAAGGTTTGTACTTTTTAACGTGCCCGACACTCACTCTGATTCAAAATAAATCAATTTCCCGAGTTATTCAGTTACTCAAACAGTGTTTGAACGGCTGTGAAAAGAGAGCTGATGATGCGCATGAGCAGAGCAGCTGCCAGAGCGGTTGTCGTTCTCGAGTCATGAATCGGTTGCAGCGGTTGTCGGATCATCAGTACACTGAACGAGAATCGCTTTCTTTCGGATCACCTCACCAGTACACTGAACGAGAATCGCTTTCTTTCGGATCACCAGTACACTGAACGAGAATCGCTTTCTTTCGGACGTGTCCGATTTGAGAATCGATGAGCTGATACTGTGCGCATGCGTGTAATTTTTCAAGCGAATGAAATGAAGCACATTAGTCAGGTCTATTTTGTTAAACGTTTTGTTAAAAGTTTACTTAAGGATTCTGTTAGGTTATTGGCTAAAGGGTTTTTATGATCTTGGTCAGGGAAGTGCCGTGGTACCATAATAAATGAGATGTTTGATTAAAAGAAAACATGTGATTTATGAATTAGCTGCACTGTAATAAAAAATAATGACATGCAAAAATTGTGTTTGTATTAAATAAACAATGTTTTAATGAAACTATACACAACTATAATTTGAACCATGTTCAAACTAAAATTATTATAAAAAAATGTATTTAACTTTTAAACGGTGGTATAATGATAAAAATGACGTAATCAAACTACTGCACAAACAAACCAAGCGGCACGTTTCAGTAACTCTCCGTGTGAGTTCTCCAATCTCATTCTTGACTCAAGAATCGGTTGCAGCGGTTGTCGGATCACCAGTACACTGAACGAGAGTCGGTTTCTTTCGGATCACCAGTACACTGAACGAGAACCGGTTTCTTTCGGACGCGTCCGATTCGAGAATCGATGAGCTGATACTGTGCGCATGCGTGACTCCTGCAGCTGCCAAACAAACAAGCTCCTGCTATAACTGACTCCATCTGAGCCGAACTAGTTCTTTTTTTACCACTGTCTCTGTGCTAATGCTATGAGCACGGTTAACTGAGGACTTGAATGAGGGGATCTGGTGAAACGTATGACTTGTAAAACTTACTCATATATGATCACTGCATGTAACTGTATATGGGTGCGGGACGATAGTAATTACGTTAATGACGTCATTACGTCATAGCGTAAAAGAACTGGTGAACCGGTTTTTTGAACCGGTTCTTTGAAACGAACTGTCCGAAAGAACCGGTTCGCGGAAAAGAACCGAACTTCCCATCACTATTTCACAGAAGTTGAAGACTCGTTCTCGCCCCCTACATTGCAATTCAACTAGATATACGTCATCCGCGCTAAAATATCAAGGTGAAGGTCATCACAGTTTACGTAGTTTAGACCCAGCTCCCAACCCAACTTTGAGAATAGATTAACGGCGATATTTTTTTTATCGCGCGATATGAGTCTCACGTTAACGCAGCACGTTAACGCCGATAACGGCCCACCACTAATTTGAACCCTTTCCAACAATGACCGTTTGATTTTGAGATTAATCTTTTCACACTGAGGACAACTGAGGGACTCATATGCAACATTTACAGAAGTTTCAAACACTCACTGATGCTCCAGATGACCTCTGGGAAACATGTAAGCATCTTCTGTAGCATCTGAAAGGCAGTACTAAATGAAAAACATGATATTCAGGCAAAATAGGAAAAATGGACACATCCTCATTCCGTTCAAAAGTTTTCACCCCTGTCTCTTAATGCATCGTTTTTCCTTCTGAGGCATCCTTCTGAAGTGAGTGTTTGAACCTTCTGTAATAGTTGCATATGAGTCCCTCAGTTGTCCTCAGTGTGAAAAGAAGGATCTCAAAATAATACAGTCATTGTTGGAAAGGGTTCAAATACACAAAAAAGTGGGCAGTTTAACTGTTCAGGACTGTTCAAGTGATGATTTCTTCAAATCTGTTCCGAAAAAGAAACAAACTCATCTACATCTTGGGTGGCCTTAGGGGGAATAAATGTTCTGCAAATTTTCATTTTTGGGTGTACTGTTCCTGTACGTGTTTTCATTAATTGCTCAGCGGTAGTGCGGTAGTTCATATTTCGGATTCATATGAGCAAAACGGGAAAGAAAAATATTAAGAGAATTTCTCCTCACATGCTGTCTGTTTTTGGCATTGCTTAATAAGGCCTCTTTTATCTCCTGCAGGCATTCTTTTTTGGGTTGTCTGGTGATTGTCTGGATGGGGCTGCCTTATTTATGACTCCAATTACATGGCCACCATTAGCAAGGCCTTTAGCCTAATGAGTCGTGCAGACGATTGGAGAGATGGCCCATGGAGCGGCATTGACGGAATTGTAAACAAGTTCGCTATATCACTAGAAGCAGTTACCATGATGTACTGTTGGTTTTAGGCAACATCAGTCACCTGAAAAGGCGCATTATCTCACATTTGCTCTGTCAGATAGGAAATACATTTTCCTGTGTGTGAGTTCTGTCGTATTTATACTAGTGTTTTTCAGACTATAGAAATAGGTCAGGCTGAAAGTCTTCCAGCCACAGACAAATGCAAATGCCATGACCTATGCAGCACGGACATATAAATGTCATCTAGTTTTGTTTAGGTAAACTAAATGTTGTTTATAATGAATACAATGGAATATGCAATGCCAGCCGATGTATTTTCTTCATCTGATCTCTTTGTGATTGTTAGCCATTCAGCGTATGAAAAATGTATGAGAAGAGCTCTTCACATCAGTGTTAATATTCACACCGTGCATGGATGCACAGTCTGAGTGACTGTGTAGGATAAAGACATTGGAACAAGGGGGAAACGTTCTCCCTGTGTACGTCTTCATGTTCCCATGACAACAGGCTTACTGCTGTGAAAATGCATGAAGACAAGGATTATATCTGTTCGTAGGAAAAAAACAAATCTACAAAGTAAGACAGCTCTTGGTTATTTGGTCTGTATCAATGCGTCCTTGAGAAAGATGGAGAGCTCATGAAAATAAAAAGGATGTTCACACAAAGTCAAAACAGACCTTGCTGCAGGTTGAGATGATGAATATTTTATGTACTTACATGGAAACCAGACTTATTGTGGTTCTTTGATATTTAGTCCACAAGCTAAAATTTTATTGCATGATGACATGATATTATCAGCATAACCATTTGAGTAAAAACTTGAATTTTAAAATAAAGAAATTAGCGTGGATTTTTTTATTAGTCACCTAGAAATAGTGCAGAATATTAAACATAATGAATATTTATTTTTCATTCTACTATGGAAGTCTGTTTCCACCATTGAACAAAAAACAAACTCTTTTTTTCTTAGAATTTTGAGATATACACTCACAATTGGAAGAAAAAACTCAGAATTGAAAGATAAAAACTTGCAATTCTGACTTTTTTTCTCAGAATTTTGAGATATAAACAAACAATTGAGAGTTATAAAGTCAGAATTGAAAGATGAAAATCTGCAATTATGACTTTTTCCCTCAAAATTGCGTGATATAAACTCACTATTGAGTTATAAAGTCAGAATTAAAAGAAATAAACTCAGAATTATGACTTTTTTCCTCAGAATTGCGTGATATAAACTCACAATTGAGAGTTATAAAGTAGGAATTGAAAGATATAAACTCGAGAATTCTGATTTCTTTCTTAGAATTGCATGATTTAACTCATAATTGCAAGAAATAAAGTCAGAATTGAAAGATAAAAACTTGCAATTGTGACTTTTCCTCAGAATTGCGTGATATAAACTCACAATTGAGACTTATAAAGTCAGAATTGAAAGATATAAACTCAGAATTAATTTTTTCTCAGAATTGCGTGATTTAACTCACAATTGCGAGAAATAAAGTCAGAATTGAAAGATGAAAATCTGCAATTATGACTTTTTCCCTCAAAATTGCGTGATATAAACTCACTATTGAGTTACAAAGTCAGAATTAAAAGAAATAAACTCAGAATTATGACTTTTTTCCTCAGAATTGCGTGATATAAACTCACAATTGAGAGTTATAAAGTCAGAATTAAAAGAAATAAACTCAGAATTATGACTTTTTTCCTCAGAATTGCGTGATATAAACTCACAATTGAGAGTTATAAAGTCGGAATTGAAAGATATAAACTTGAGAATTCTGATTTAAAGTCAGAATTGAAAGATAAAAACTTGCAATTGTGACTTTTTTCCTCAGAATTGCGTGATATAAACTCACAATTGAGAGTTATAAAGTCAGAATTAAAAGATATAACCTCAGAATTCTGACTTTTTTCCTCATAATTGCATGATTTAACTCAATTGCGAGAAATAAAGTCAGAATTGAAAGATAAAAACTTGCAATTGTGACTTTTTTCCTCAGAATTGCGTGATATAAACTCAAAATTGAGAGTTATAAAGTCAGAATTAGAAGATATAAACTCCGAATTTTGACTTTTTTTCTCAGAATTGCGTGATTTAGCTCACATTTGTGAGAAATAAAGTCATAATTGAAAGATTAGGGTTAGGGTTAAGTTAAAACTTGCAATTATGACTATTTTCCTCAGAATTGCACGATATAAATTGAGTTATAAAGGAAAAATAAAGTCGGAAGTGTTATAAAGTCAGAATTGCAAGATATAAACGTGCAATTCTAAGAACAAGCATCACAAATACGAGATATAAACTCGCAATTCTGAGAAAAAGACAATTTCTCAGAATTGTGGCTTTATAACTCACAATTGTAAGTTTATATCTCATAATTCTGACTTCACAACCCACAACTGCGAGTTTATATCTCATAATTCTGTGAAAAAAGTCAAAATTGCCAGTTTGTATCACAATTCTGAGAAGTCAAAACAAAATGTTAAGAACACATAGTACGTCTTGTACGTGCAAACCAAAATTTGGTATGCTTACCTCACTATCAAAAAGAACAACTGTGAAGTGAAAAACAGCAGTGAAGCGTGATTAAAGCTACATCAACTCCCAAATACCAAGAACATGACTTGTTTTTGGATCCCGTCAGCAGCACGGAACATAAAGTCACTCTGTGTTTCTTACATAACCTCCTTCAAGCTCACTTTGTGCTTCACTTCCTATATAGTCCTTGTGAGTACATGGAGAAACATCCTCCAAGTGCTTGTTCAGGGAGTGTGATTCCTAATCGCAGCCCTGTCGTTGGGTTTTAAAATCAATTCTCACTCAGTCCAATTCCTCGATCCTCAGCCTTTCAATAAGAGCTGTGCCTTTGAGAGCCAACCTCAATCCGACAATAACAGCAGCTATTTTTGTGCTTTGAACTGGATGGGTCAGGCAATCAGCTGACAAGGTGGAAGTGAAGGTCTGACACAACATAATACTTTCCCACGCTGTGTAATGCTCTCAGCGTTGGACTCCTTTTTATATAATGGCACAGAGGTAATTTAGAGACCTTGAGGTGATAAAATCTCATGGTTCTTCACTCCACACATCCTGTTCTGTGTAGCCACATTGGGTGTAAAAGAAGCAGTTGGGATTTAAAGGGGAAATCGGAAGCAAAATTCACTTTTACATGAATTTGTGTGCATATAAACGTGTCTTAACAGTATGTAGACACAACCACCCTACAATGATAAAAGTCCATTCACTTTATTTTTAATTTTACATTTTATGTGATGTTGGTTTTGTTCGTGCCACCTCAGTTTTGACTTGAAATGTCTGTTGAGTGGTGCTATAACTCTAAAACTCCATGACGTATTAAAATAATGTACCATCTGCACTACACCTAAACCTATTCAATAGTATGAACAAAAGCGAATGTGATGTAAAAATGCAATTGCAAGCATGCCGTTTTAGCTTGTTTTTAATCTCATCCTTCAGCTCTTTCATCATGAGTCGTGTTTTTCACAAGATTCGTACCCAAGGATTCCGCATCCTAAGACGAATTCCATGCTCTCTGAGCAACCGAGCAAGCTTGTTATGTTTGTATGTTTTTGTATTCCACTGCACTGCTTTTCCATTGTTTTTCTATGTAAACATGCTACGTGTTTAGTGCCACACAGAACACATGTCAGCATTTAAAGGGATAGTTCACCCAAAAATGAAAATTCTGTCATTAATTAATCACCCTCATGTCGTTTCAAACCCGTAAGACCTTCATTCATCTTCGAAACACGAGTGAAGATATTTTGATGAAATCTGAGTCTGAAGCACGTACAACAAGAAGTAGAAATTGAGAAGAAACACAAAAAGAAATTGAATAAAGTTTTTTTTCTTTGCTCACAAAAAGTATACTTGTAGCTTCATCCTTACTACCTTTCTAGGTTTTCCTATCAGAAAGCTCTCAGATTATATAAAAAATATCTTAATTTGTGTTTTAAAGAAGAACGAAGGTCTTACAGGTTTGGAACGACATGAGGGTGAGTAATTAATGACAGGATTTTTTGGATAAACAACTTTTTTTTTTTTAAATGTGAAACGCAGGGCAATGGAATGGGAAAAAAATTAGGATCTCAAGGTTTCTAGGTGGAAGACATAAAATAATATAAACTCTAAAATTTCATGTTCACAATTATTTATTTTGGCAAGTAGCCATGTAAGGCGTCATTTATACAAAATGTGTTTTTGTATTCCACTGCACAGCTTTTCCATAGTTTTTTTTGTTTGTGTTTTGTAAATAAATGCAAGATGGACATGTTTGGGGCAGATCAAACAAAACTCGTTTCATTGTTTAAAAAAGCAAATCGCAGGGCATTGGAATTTTAAAAAATGTGATGTCTTAAGGCACGTTTTTAAAATTGTGAGAACTGTGTTGCGAGAGATGTGAGCGCAATGACCAAAGACATCCATCTAGTGCATTTACATAGACAAACAATTGAAAAGAAACAAAGTGAAATGCAATCTATGTGAACGCCCCTTTGACTATTGCACTTGTGTCTTTTGCTGTGTCTCGTGCATGGCATGGCGATTTACGGTGTGTTCACACTTGTAGTTTGGTTTGTTTGGTTCATTTGGTCCGGACCAAAAAGAAAAATGATACATTTGGTCCAGGTCCACTTAGCGTTCACACTGGCATTTTTGACAGCAAACCTAAAGGCATAGTGATACATTCACAACCTGATTGGTCTGGTTAAATGATGTATATTTTGTGACGGAACTCACCGAACACTCCAAACAGAAGGAAAATGTGTGTTCGACTTAAAGTAGAGCTGCGGGAGTATGGCGTCAAAGTACCCATTCACTGATTGGTCTGCTGATCGCCGCTTTAAGTCGAATACACGCAATGCCGTCTGCTGGACGAAGCACACTCATTGTTGCGTGCATATGATTTAATTCACAAAGAGCTCATTAAAAGGCACTTTACCTCCTTGTTGCTCCACGTTTGCCCTCTGCTCACTTTGTATTAGACACATTGCTTGTTTCCTTCGTGAAATCATGTTGCATAGCATCGCATCTTGTCATTACTTCCTGTTTTTGGTTTGTTTAGAATTATTTGGTCCATGTTGCGTTCATATTTAATTCGAACCGCACCAGAGTTTGTTTGGAAGCGGACCGAGACCCATCTTTTTAGCGGTCTCTGTCCGCTTGTTTGGTGCACACCAGGTTCGGATGGCAGCTTTCACACTTACTCAAATGAACCGCACAAACAGAGCAATCATACTAGAGTTCGTTGTAGTCGAACCAAACATGACAAGTGTGAACACATCCTTAAAAACGCATTCGACCTAAAGGGCGCTGCGGGTGTATGACATTAAAGTACGCATTCACTGATCGGTCTGCAATGCCGTCTGCTGGACTAAGCGCGCTCATTGTTGTGTGCATATGATTTTATTTTCACCACCTGTATACTCACAAAGAGCTCATAAAAAGGCACTTTACCTCCTTGTTGCTCCATGTTTGCCCTCTGCTTGTTTTGTTTTGGATAAACCGCTTATTTCCTTTGTGAAATCATGTCGCATAGTGACTTCCTGTTTCTGGTTCGTTTAGAATTATTTGATCCATGTTGGGTTCATATTTAATTCGAATCGCACCAGAGTTCGTTTGGAAGCGGACCAAGACCTATCTTTTTAGCGGTCTCGGCCTGCTTATTTGGTGCGCACCAGGGTTCGGATGGCAGTGTTCACACTTACTCAAATGAACCACACTAACAAAGCAATCACACCAAAGTTTGTTTCAATCGAACCAAACATGACAAGTGTAAATGTGTAAAAGGGGTCATTGGATGACCATTTTCCACAAGTTCATGATTCTTTAGGGTCTTAATGAAAAGTCTATAATATACTTTGGTTAAAAATTCTCAATAGTACTGTAAAAAAACACCCTTTTACCTTGTCAAAATCAGCTTTGCAAAAAATCAACTCATGTTATTGCATGGTCCTTTAAATCTAAATGAGCTATGCTCACCTCGCCCCTCTCTGCTGTAGGATTATGAGCCGTAATGTTGACTTTAGCCGCGTTTAGCGACTAAACTTGCCAACAAGCACATTATTAAGAGAGGCCATTTGCAAAGATGCATAAAAAAACCCTTATACTCACTTCTGCTGTGGGTGAAGCTGCATCAGGAATTATTCGCATGAACATAGGCGCATATGTAGATCGGGATCGGCGCTTTCCTTTTAAAAATGAAAGTAACGTTATCCTCTGCGTCTTCAGCGGCTCAGATGTCGGGAGTAAATGACTACTGCTATGTTCATTATTACATCCAACAACAGAACACCTTAATCGCTCAATCGGAGGCATTCTTGTATTCCCCTGCACCTGAGTCGACACAATGGTGATCGGAGTCAGATTGTTTCAGCTCGGTGAGGGTGGGTCTAAGATAAGGCACTCATGTCAATCAGGTATCGTGGGAGCGGCCTCTGTCGGAGTGCCATCACACCGGCAAGAAGCTGAGAATGACCTGATTTTAAAAAGGGTATATTACTCTTAAAGATTAAAAAAATACCACTGGGTGGATTTTTATCATTGTAGGGTGGTTGTGTACACAAACTGCCAACACACATTAATTTTCAAACAACATGTAAAAGTGAGTTTTGCAACCGATGACCCCTTTAAAAACGCAGTGCTCAAGCTAAAATAAATTTAATGTTGATCTTTCTGGTGCAAACTTTTGGCTCTCTATGCTTCCACTGCCATGCATAATTTTTAAACGCAAAAATGCATTTTATGTGAACGTCCTCTAACGCCGGAGAACATACAGTCAGCATTATTGCAAAATAAACCCAGACAGGGTGACCCCAACGCAGAGCACACATAACTTACATTTAATCCCATCATGGTACTTGAACTGAAAAAGCGTATTTGTGCATTTGGGTGAGTTGTCGGGGTTTGACAGGGATGAATCATCCTGGCCGTGTTCAGTACACAGTGGTTTACCCCCTCCTTGTTGTTTGGCAGATTTACTTGCAGGACACGGTTGGTCATCGCTTGAGTGCTCGCCTATATTTCGTTCTTTTTCTTTCAGTTGGAGGTAATGAGAACAATGTCAGTAAACCTGACTTGTGGCTTGAATACACGGCTTTGCTCCGGCCGCCCTGCTCAGCGCATTCAACACTGTCACATTCTGCACATCAGACCGCGCTGCCACTGCCGCAGCCTTTGTGTGCACCGTTGCCTAGTGATGGCACGAGGAAAAGCACAATGCGAGTGTGTGCATATCTTTGCATGTTTGTGTGTCTTTTCTTGGGGGTTGCTCAATATCCTGTTTCGGGTTTATGCAGAGCAGGCATGCGGATATTGTTATAATCGGAACCAATATTTAATTAGACAATTAAATGAGCGGCGGTATGAATCAGAGAAATAAACACAAACACAGCTGAAAAGAATCACGGCTAAATTTGCGATTACTCATCCAGACAGGAAACTCGGAAACACTTGACTTGCTTGACTGAATCATGGGACAGGACATACTGTTTAATGTGTTTGGATGTGTCCTAGAAACACAAGGAAGATTTTAGTGCTTCTGCTGCAAAACAACGGAAGAAGGCGAGTCTGGCAGAGCTCCAGGAACGTTGAACAATTGATCATGTCTGCATTTGCCCTATAGAGAGCGAGTGGGTGGACAGGGTGCTCATGGGAGACTACGGGATCAGACTAATGTCAGCTGGTTGCAGGATGATTAAAGGAGCACACACATGGAAAAGACATTTTGCTTGGGTAAACAAAATTGTTTAGAATGTTTGTTAACATTCCATGAATAAATTTGAGCCATTAAGGTGGTTTAGGGTCATTCCGAAAATAATATTTGGAGAGAAAATGAACAAACTGAGCATAAAACCTAGAATATTTGGGCAACACTATTGGTTTACATTCTAGTACTAATATCGAGTATAGTAGCAGTAGTTTATATTAAATTTGAATTATAGTGGGGCCCAAATATCTGGAATTCAACATTTATTTTAAACCTGGAAGTTTTAGAAAGTTCCATCTTTTTACTTTGTAATCAAAAATGTTGCATTAAATTACAAATACCACTATATAATAAAAAAATAATGTCAATATCCCAGTAGAAATACTGATCTATTGAGTATTGATTTTCAGTGTTCTAAAAGTTTATTTAATTTTGATGTTTATATGATTCTGCTAGCAGAGGGTAAAAGTTGCTCTAAAAGTATAATTAAAAAATACTTTTTAATTATTTAAATTGAATGACAAAAATCACCTCATGCTTTTCCTGTTTATGAAAACCTTAAAACTTAAAATTATCAATATTATTATTATTTATTTATTTTTTCATATAATTTGTTCATTATATATATATAAAATAATTATTATTAATATTTTCTCAGTTTTATTCAACTTACTGTAAGAAAAATATTTGTATAAATTTTCTATTATTTTTATTATTTATGTATATTATTGTTTCCCTAAATATTATTATCATATGTTTTATTTTGTAGTATTCTGAAAGGCTATTTAATTTTGACATTTATATGATTCTGCTATAGAGACTAATTGTTGCTTTGTGGAGTTATAAAAAATATTTTTAATTATTGGTTAATTTTGTCTTTATTTTGTTATTTTTTTTAACCATTTTTACAGTGACATTTTTACAGTGACCATTTTTACAATTCATATATATATACACACACACACATACACACAATATTGTATTTAATAATAATAATAATTATTATTATTATTATTATTTTCATTTCTCAGATTTACTCAAGCTTCTGTAAGAAATATTTTGATTAAATTTCTATTATTTATTGGAAATTTTCCACTTAATATACGACTCTGGACCACAAAACAAGTCTCAAGTAGCACGGGTATACTTTTAGCAATAGCCAAAAATACATTGTATAGGTCAAAAATATATTTATTTTTTTCTTTTATGCCAAAAATCATTAGGATATTAAGTAAAGATCATGTTCCATGATGATATTTTGTAAATTTCCTACCATAAATATATAAAAACTAAATTTTTAATTAGTAATATGCATTGCTAAGAACTTCATTTGGACAACTTTAAAGTCGATTTTCTCAATATTTAGATTTTTTTGCAGCCTCAGATTCCAGATTTTCAAATATTGTCCTATCATAACAAACCATGCATCAGTAGAAAGCTTTATTTATTCAGCTTTCAGATGATGTATAAATGTCAATTTCAAAAAATTACTCTTTATGACTTGTTTTGTGGTCTAGGGTCACAAATTATTATCTTTAATTTTTTTCTGTATTCTAAGTCTATTTAATTTTTGACGTTTATATGATTCTACAATACTAGAGTGTAATAGTTGTTCTGTGAGGGTAAATTCAGGGCACATGTTATCCTTGCAGCTCTGTCTGCTTCATTAGTCTGCCCAGAGCACACAGACGCTTATGGACCTTCACAAATGGAGTGCCAGATCAAATATGTCACATTAGTTTTGCACGAAAAAATAGATATATTTACATACACCGCTGAAATGTTGTGCCCCAATATGAAAACATCAATCATCCTCAATGCCAAGAGGACGCAACAGAGTGCCTGACTGCCTTGCTGACCCTGACACGCTGTAGTAAGACAGAGACACTAGTGATGGCTGCTGATGATCTGGCTGGGTCCTGCACTGCGGCAGAGACTGTGTGTGAGACAGAGAGAGGGTGGAAGTGTCTGTGGGTCTGCTGCAGAGGCAGACGGCTCATCAGTAATCAGAGAGCGATGTTCGCTTTCCCTCCTCAGGAGCTGTGTGTTCACACACATTCAGACAAGGAGAAGATATCCTAACCGAAACAGTGATCTAGTTTTTAGGAAAGCAGCTCACTGTTCTTTTAGAAACACTTTAAAAAATGATGCATTGTAGGATGTTGAGATGCAAAAGACCCACCTGTCAGAATAAGATCACAGAGAGGAAACGCTTTTCGTAGCTAATTATTATGTTCACAATGGCTAACGATAGGGTGCATTTAGTTATTTTTAGGCTATATAAATTAAAAATGTTGCTTTTGGTGATTCCACCCCAGGATCTAGATTTTAATGACTGTATCAATTAAAATCATACACCAGTGTCATATTTTGACATAATCTGTTGAACTAATATTTAATTCAATGTATTATTTTTTTAAAATAATTAATTCATTTTATTTAATGACCAGAAATCATGTTACCACATTATTTTCTACATAATTGTGCATAATAAAATGTCTTTCTTAGAAATTCAATTTTTGGCAATACTTTATTATTTTTCCTTGCCTGCTTTTTATGAATTCTTGAGGTGCACCAGAAGAGAAATGTTAAATATTTATGTAAAATAAAATGTTGAATATATTTGTCATCTATAACTGTTTTTGAACTATTAATTTATTACTATTAAAATATTCATTTTACCCATTACAAAAATGTACATTCCTTACATTCCTTTTGTCATCCATGATCTGAACCATTTCTACAATAAGACAGGAAGACAATAAAATTATAATAATAATGAATTAATAGTAAATATTTAATAACTGAATGTTATTAAATATAACATTTGTAGGAAAATATGATTCAAGAAAAACTTACATTTATTTTTGGATTATATTTTATCACTAACATTACTACTATTATGGTGATTATTAACTTTTAGTTTAAATATAATTTAAAAGTCTATATGATTTTGATGATTATTTTATTACTAGAAAATGATTGCTGGAAAAATTGGGATTTTTTTTAAAGCATCTTTGAGACTCACTTTCATATCTATCTGTCTACCTATATATATATATATATATATATATATATATATATATATATATATATATATATATATTAGTGGTGGGCCGTTATCGGCGTTAACGTGCTGCGTTAACGTGAGACTCATATCGCGCGATAAAAAAAATATCGCCGTTAATCTATTCTCAAAGTTGGGTTGGGAGCTGGGTCTAAACTACGTAAACTGTGATGACCTTCACCTTGATATTTTAGCGCGGATGACGTATATCTAGTTGAATTGCAATGTAGGGGGCGAGAACGAGTCTTCAACTTCTGTGAAATTACCACATCAAATGAGACGCGCAGACATGGATGCAGTTATGAAGCCGCTTCAGGGCAGGTGCGTGCGTTGCTAGACCCTTTTTACTGGGGCACGTGCCCCAGTGAAAATCTGCTGTGCCCCAGTAAAATCTCAAGTTTGAGTTATAATTTACTTTGATAATCCCGAAATAAAGACATTAAACTATATGCAACAACTGAATTGACGCTTCTAAAAGCAACGCAGTTTGTTGGAAGACTATGCACGCAGATAGGCTATCCATACCCGCGCGCCTGTATATTTTACTGGAACGCGCACGTCGTACAGCCTTTTGCGCAGAAGTACTTGGTTACACAAGTTTGTATAGTTAATTGTGTTGTAAATGCAATTGTCAAGCAGTTTGTAATGCATTTTGGAAACAGGAGATGAGCGCCTGGTCTAATGCGCCACCTGGCTTGAGAAACCCGTTCTCAAAGACTTACTTTTAGTCATTATTTGGGTAGCACACATATTCTGAATGCCTTCAGAAGAATTCAAATTAGCCATTTTAATCTAGATTAATCTAGATTAATTTCAAGATTTAATCTAGATTAATCTAGATTAAAAAAATTAATCTATGCCCACCACTAATATATATATATATATGTGTGTGTGTGTGTGTGTGTGTGTGTGTGTGTGTGTGTGTGTGTGTGTGTGTGTTAAATTAATTTTTTTTAATATTGCTATTTTCTTTTTTTCAGTTCTACTCACTATACTGTAAGAAAAAGTATTTATATATTTGTAATAGCTATGCTTCTAAAAGTCTATTTTATTATTTTATTTTATTACTAGAAAATTATAGAAACATTGTGATTTTTTTTAAACCATCTTTGTGACTCACCTTCGTATCTTATATTTATATAAGATATATATAATTTTTATTATTAATTATTATTATTATTTACTCATGGTACTGTAAAAAACAAATATATTTATTCATTTTCTTTTATTTGTGGGAAATTTAACATCAGTAATCAGAGATCAATGCTTGCTTTCCCTGCTCAGGAGCTGTAATAATAATAATAACATTTAACACTAAATATTATTATTATTTTAACTTTGTATTATGTATTTCATTTTCAGTATTTTATTTAATTACATTTTTAGATTTTTCACAGAAATATTGTCTCATTTTTGAAGCGACTTCGTGACTCACGTTCTACGAAGAATTCTTCCCATAAGAGTGGATGTGGCCATTTGTAAATTTTATGGGTCTGGCTTCTGGTCTCATCTACGTCCAGCTGTTTTTAGCTGTACAAAACAGCTTGTTTTGCTGCTTGATATTGCATATTGGTGAGTCCTGTTATATTATTTTAACCTATTATCTTAATTACGAACACACTGGTTTGTAGTGCAAACAGTTTTACCGTTTACTGCACGTTGTTATTCTTCTTGTTATTTCCCTATAGCGGATAATGAACCACAAGTCTCGCCCATAAGCTTACATCCCCGTTGAACAAAAAGGTGGATAAGAGCAATGTCAAGGCAACAAGCAAACAATTTAAAAAATAAACTAAAACGGAAACAATTCAGTTTCCTAACCAGCAATTTTGTCTCGTTCTTAGACTGTGCCATGATGCCTGTGGCCCTAAACCATATCTGTTCATAGCTGAGTGAGCAATTCCTTTTCCCGTGCCTGTCCAGATGTTGGCCTAATTTGCTATGACTATCAACGTATGCAGTTGCTCCCTCTCCATGCATATGAGTAAGTATATGCCCTTATTTTGTGTTAGCGCACACTAGAGCGGGCTGAGGTGAGACTGAACCCTTAGGACCCTAGACTTTAACTGCATGTGTCTAGCATGGCATTTAACAATAACCTAGATCCTTCTATCACGCTTTCATAAGTGCTGTTGAGTGGATCAAAAGCACCGCAGGTGTTCAAGAGGTCAGAGACCCCGTAAACGCACTGATTTGTAGCAGGAGGGCAGTGCTTTTGATAAACTCCCACACTGACATCACAGAAGTGGGTCTTTTAGGCCTGTTTATAAATTGTAATCAAATATTTTTCGAAGCTGTAAAAAAAAATGTAAATACTGAAGTGCATTTTAAAAGAAAATACTATTTTAGTCTTTCTACATCAAAATTGTAATGTTTAATTCAATTAATTCAATTTAATTCAATAATTTTACCAGTCTTTACTAGTAAATTGGCATTTAGAGATCATATGTGAACAGGACCGTTTAAAAAATGCTGCTAAATCAGTTTTGGCAATTTTACGGTACGAACAGTTGTAGCATTACCAGTAAATTACCAGTATGATGCTATGTGTGAACAAAAAAGATTGTGCTGATGCAAGAGGTCTGTTTAGAGTCAGTCATTAAGCTTTGTTGTAGATGTTTATAGACAGCTAAACTGCTTTTAAATTTCTTGTCTATGTAATCACGAACTAGACAGACATCTCGCACTAGAGACCCTGCCAAAGTTCCTTTAAGGCAAGTCATTTTACTCGCCGGCCATTTTTGAAAAGCCGTGCAGGAAACTATTTCAGTCATTAAGGTACAGCTTATATCTCTTTGAAAGAGGAAACATCACATTCTTGTTCACCAAGCTTAAAATTACATTTTATATTTGAAATCCCCAGTGAAACAACTGTCTCCTACAATTTTGTTTCTTATGCTCAAACAGCGTTTTTTTTTTTTTTTTTTTTTTTTTTTTGGCATCTGAAATCTATTTCCTTACTATATGTAACCCTGCACCAGCCATAAGTGTCAAGCTGAATAAATAAGCTTTTCATTGATATATGGTTTGTTAGGATAGGACTATATTTGGCCGAGATAGAACTATTGGAAAATCTGGAAGTATTAAGAAAATTTAAAGTCTTTAAAGTTGTAGATCTTAGCAATGCATATTACTAATCAAAAATTAAGTTTTAGTATATTTAGATTAGGAAATGTACAAAATATCTTTATGGAACATGATCTTTACTTGATATCCTAATGATTTTTGGCATTTAAAATCAATAATTTTGGCTGATACAATGTATTTTTGGCTATTGCTACAAATATACCCATGCTACTTAAGACTGGTTTTGTGGTCTCAACTCAACGCCTCAAATAAATTATTAAAAAAAGCAGAAGAGGATTTATGAATGGCAGTGAAGCAAGGCAACTGATTCTGGTAAGTCAGGTGATAATAACAACATTGAGGGTGTAGTATGTCCGAAATTCATTTATACTCATATTCATACTATACCAATACAATACCAATTTGGTGTTTGCAAACAGTGATGAAGTTTTTTGTGGGCAGACCCTGTTTGGTAGTAGAAAATTACAGTTTTCAGGTAGCAGTCTATTGAAGCCATGGAATAGAAGCGTAAATAAAGGTCAATTTGAGTTTATATTTCAAAATTTCAAAATTCTGAGATTCTTTCTCACAATTCCAATTAAAAAACTCGTCACACTCTCTTTTCTCTTCGGGTCAAAATCATGAGTTTACATCTCACACTTCTGGCTTTTTTTCCCTCAGAACGGACAAACTCACTATTGATGAGTTAAATCGAGTTATAAAGTCCAAAGTAGGAGATACAAACTTCCATTTGCAAGAAAAAAAGTCAGAAATGTGAGATAAAATAGAGAAATGTTATAGGTCTGAATAGTATTTCATGCTGTAACTGTAGGGCTAATACAATATGTGACCCTGGACCACAAGCCAGTCACAAAACCAGTCATAAGTAGCACAGGTATATTTGTAGCAATAGACAAAAATATATTGAATGGATCGTAAATATTGTTAGGATTATTATTAGGATATTAAGTAAAGATCATGTTCCATAGAGATATTTTGTTAATTTTCCTACAGTAAAAATATAAAAACTTCATTTTTGATTAGTAATATGCATTGCTAAGGATTCTTTTAGACAACTTTAAAGGTGATTTTCTCAGTATTTAGATTTTTTTGAACCCTTAGATTCCAGATATTCAAATAGTTGTATCCCGGAACCATACATTAATGGAAATCTTATTCATTTATGAATATGACTGGTTTTGTGGTCCAGGGTCACATATGTCCCATATGAACTGCATATAAGTATTATTGTTTAAATCAAATTTATGCTTCACATATGATTTATAGGTTTCATCCTATAGTGTGTCTGTTCAAACATCTGCGTTTAGCTTCAAATGCCTCTTTGGCGACAGTATTCAATAAAAATTATTTGCATTCTAATTGACATTCAAAGTCACAACCATTTACCTGCTGCAAATGACATAACTGGGACTTCTACTCCAAACTGGTCTATATAAAACATACTTTTTTAATGGTCGCGAAGTAGGTTCAAATTCAAATGCACTACCTACAGACAGTATTGAATTTCGGACGCACCGTGACTGTTTCTGTCTACCTTTTTGAGCGCCGTCATGATGGATTCTAACTTCCGTTTGGGTGCTCAGGTATTCCGGTCTCCATAAAACCCTTGTTAAAACGGGGTAAAAAGATCACATCAAGTAATTAAACTGTTGATAGCTGCCACAGTAACAGCAATGAGCTTAAGGAATTTCTGTTAAGTACTTGTTTTGCATACCAGCAAACCTGTCTGTGTCTGGCGCTGCTTTGCATAAACGATGACAAAAGAAAACGATCAAGGCTTACAGCTTAAGTTAAAATACTGTATGTAAAATAATGAAATAAAGAGTACTTTTATCATTTTTGTGGACAAAATCGGGAGCTGTACATACTCTGTGTGCACTGAGCTGTTTTCAATGCAGCTAATACCTTGCGTCGTTTCATGTCAACACGCACTCATTAAACTACGACAGGTGAGTTACTGTGGTCATTGCGACACTGCAAAGTGATGAAACTATGGTGTAATGTGTTTTTTAAAACCATTTCAGAGGTTTAACGTTATATTATCAGCTCGGAAAATACGATTATTTGACTAGAAACACCAGAAATGTTCATGTAAAAAATGTAAATATCACTCCGCGTTCAGGAAAAAGGTGCAGTGATAGGAGCTCTGAAATTCCTTGTGTGTTCTATAATAAACATTATGAGAAAAAAACAGTTTGATAATTCCCTTTACGCATACGCAATAACATCTTATAGTAAAAAGAAGAACACTGTTGCTTGTGTGAAAAGCACATTTGTGTATTTACCAGAAAGGTCAGTCTAGCAATTTAATGGTAGTTCACCAGGTTTATTGTGTGAAAGGGGCTAATAATGTGTTACTTGATGTTATTTGTGAAATTTAAAAGCAATTTCTGAGTGAAAATTTGGATTTGTATTGGAGTTTAAAACTCGAAGTCATGTTGCACACTAGATTAAAACAGTAAAAAAAAAAAAAAAAAGTAATTTCACAGATGGTCAAGGGACTTAACGTCTGCAGATAGCTCCGGTATAAACAAACATCACACACTTCTTTAATTTAATGTTCTGCTTTGTTGGATAAGCACTGAGAGATGTTGATTTTATAATGCAAAGCTCATTTTACATGCGCCCAATGAGTAACTTCATTATGGTTGTCTTTGTAGAGCTGTTTCCCGGTGAGATTTGAAGCTGGGCTGTGTGGAAGTCTCTTGGCTGCTGAGTCGGGGTCTCCACCTCAGCCACATGTCCTCCTGGCAGCGCTCCTCTTTTGGACACTGGCAGCAGCTTGTGCCCCACGCCTCTCCCAGATGTTGTGTCTTGAGACAGATGTGCACCCCAGCTCAATATCCAAGAAATCTAGGTAAGTATGTAGTTAAGGTGGGAGATTTCTTATACTGGCTGATGAAAGGGAGGAACGTGCCAACGTGACAGCCCACCTGGCACCCAAACAGTCGATAAGAGATGCTAACAGAAGGAGACCTTGTGTTTTATTGATGTATTTGTGTCAGCTGTGAAAATGCCACAATATCTGCTGAATGTAAAACAAGTAATCAGATATCATTAATTGATAAATTTACTTACTTGCTTAACACCAAACTTTTGAATGTTGTCTGAAGGATCATGTATCCACACATACAGTTTATACATACATATATATGCTGCTGTTCACAAGTTTGGGATCAGTAAGATTTGTAATGTTTTTGCATTTACTTTATCAAAAATACAGAAAAACAGTTATATTGTGAAATATTATTGCAATTTAAATACAGTTTTTATTTTTATTTTAATGTACTTTAAAATATTATTTATTCCTGTGATGGAAAAGTGGAATTTCCAGCATCATTACTCCAGTCTCCAGTGTCACAAGATCCTTCAGAAATCATTCTAATAGGCTGGTTTATTGTCAATGTTGGAAACAGTGCTGCTTAATATTTTTTTGGATTCTTTAATGAATAAAAAGTTAAAATAAAGTGCATTTATTCAAAATATAAATCTTTTTTAACATCTAAGTCTTTTCTGTCACTTTTTTCTATCAATTTAACACTTCCTTAATAAATAAAAGTATTAATTTCTTTAAAAAAAGAAATAATAAAAATGTACTGATCACAAACTTTAACTTTTGTTACAAAACATTTATATTTTTAATAAATTCTGTTGTTTTTATTTATTAAAGAATCCTGAAAAAAGTATCACAGGTTCCAACAAAATATTAAGCAGCACAACTCTTCAACATTCATAATAAATCATTGTATTATAATGAATTCTGAAGGATCATGTGACACTAAAGACTGGATTATTGATGCTGAAAATTTAGCTTTGCATCACAGGAATAAATTACATTTTAAAACATATTCACATTGAAAAGAGTCATTTGATATTGAAAAAAATTGCAATATTACTATTCTTTTCTGAATTGTTTGATCAAATTAATGCAGCATTGATAAGCATAATATCTTATTAAAAAAACAAACAAAAAAAAAACATTAAAAATCTTACTAATCCCAAACTTTTGAACAGCAGTGTTTAAAGTAAATAAGTTAAAAAAAAAAAAAACCATCTAATGACCTCATTTGAAGAGTTTGAGTACAATATAAAATATTTATGCAGATTAATAAAATTAATCTATATAAAAGATCAAAGAAACAAATTAAGCACATGCCTTTCTTAGTCAAAAAAAAAATAAAAATTGGGCAACATTTTTCAAGTTTTCCTTTTGTGGAAATATTTAAACATATGAATACTTAAGTACGCCAAAAGAGAAACATAAAATACTTTGTAACATGTAACTCAGCAGATATTTATTAATAAATGGCAATAGGCATATAGAGAGTTAAATAAAATACTCAAATACGCAAAAGTCATGTTCGCCACACAAAGGCAAGCTTTATTACTGGAAAGACAAAGGGAGAAGTCATTTCAAAAATAACATTTTGAAATAAAACCATGTAAAACACAAAACAGTTACCTCAAATGATGAATCCAAATAAATAGGACTAAGCAATTTTACATCAAGCACATCTTTGTCAGTCCACAACATGAACAAATATTTAATCTTGTGACATTCTTTTAGATGTCTTACAAAGATTACAAAACAGGATATGTACAACTGAAGGAACTAGAGGACATGCTTGAAGTGTATTCGTATTCGTACCCAACATTGTGCAATGGCAGCATAATGTAAATCGGCAGCTACAATGCCTGACCAGCCATGTGACGTGTATACACGCTGTTCATACTCCCTAGCACCCAAAATTCATCTTCGGTTTCTTTATTTACGCAGTCACTAGACAATGCAAAAAGGAATTTGGTGTGTGATCACAGTGGCGGAGCATGTAAACAGCCACGCGGCTGCTCGCATCTTCCCTTCCGCCACTGATGATTGAACAAAATGAGAAAAATATTGACTTCATGTAAACACAAAGAAAGCAAAAACAATTATTTAAACAGTTCAAAATGGAAAAATATCTTTCATTAAACAGGACCAGCCTGTTCAGTTTTATTCCAAAAGTCGACTTCCGTTTCCAGTTTGACCTCGCAGATTCACAAACACCAAAGCCCTTATCAGATCAGCTGATCCATATATTAAAAAGGTCCAGTCTGAATTTCCTTCCAGTCCATCTACTCCACATTAACCTCCCTTTATACTCATGAACAGAACACTAATATTCGTATTTGGTTAAAAAAGAAAAAGAAAAAAAAAACCTGGTTGCACTCCAATGGTCATATTTTCATCTAATTACTTTAACAAAGGCTGAACAGTGTCACAATATATTGGCTTGTTTTTTACAGCAGTGCTGATGTAAATCCACATAAATATACGCATGTCCACAAAGCAGTAGCATGAATTTATATAGCCTTTTTTCGTTTTATTTATTGCCACTGTACACACTTTGCATTATAAGCACTTCAACTTCAATAATTATTGCTTTGTGGTGGAAAGCAGACTTCAAGATTAGCACTTTGCACAAGAAGAACATGTTTTTTTTCCATTGATAATCAAGTTCAGAAACACATTGGACGATATTATCCTCAAATATTTCGGCTGCTAGTGCTGCAAATGAGCATGGAGGCAATGAAACGGCAGATTCTGCTGTTCGAAGGCAGAATGCTACATAAGATGAATGACAAACGAAACCCAAGCTGGTCTGACCTTTAATATCTCAAACCAGGTGACTTAAAAACCTTCTTGAATCAACATAGTGCTACAGCATCTCTCTAGAGGTCATTTTCAGGAATGAAAGATTATTCATCATGCCAAATTCAGTCCAATAGAGCCCTCGCAGAGCTAGCGTAGGGACCCCTTTGCAAATTCATGGTTGCCCACACTAGAAAGCAGCAGGGGACGTTAAGATACAGATAATCACTGTAATATGTTCCATAGTCACACCCATCCTATCTCTCAGATAGCTATTGCCTCTAAAAATAGAAGCGTGTATATATCAGACAGTGTTCTAGTAGAGAAAAGAAGGGAAAATTGACTTTGGTAGTATCATGAATTGTCTTACAAATATTTTTGGCCCGTTTCCCTTTATTCCTCCATCTTGGCATTCAGATATGGGCGGCTCCCATTTAAAAATCACATTTCGCTTCTTACACCGCAGCCAATTCGACTAGCGTGACAATGCCAAATGGGCCGCTTTCTCCTCTACATGACCTGGGCTTTACGCATAGCTCTCACAATTTTAGTGCATACTGTAGGTATTTGTTTTGTATTTATACATCAAATAGCATTGGAACCTTTTTAAACATCTTTTCCCATTTACCAAGTTGAATCATTCTGAGCTTCAACTGGCACAATGACATAATTGATAACAAGGAGTGAGTAGATGAGGCTGATGATCGAATCTCGTTTGAAAAGCAAGATACAGTACTGAAAATACATATGCACTGTTGAAGAGCTCAGGACAAGGAGGACAGCGAGGTGTCCACTTGTTCTGAAAGGTGTTTCTTTGGGGGGTGAGGAAGGATTCCACACGTCAACGATGTGGCAATCGGAACCCACCCCCCTTCCCCAGACCAAAGCGCAGGGAATGGTGTAGCTTTTGTTATGGGGGTTGAAGTTCTCCACTCACATTACAGAGCAACTCTTGGCCTTCTCCTTCTTGAAGGTGGAGGAGAGGAGCTCGGACTTGCTGGGCAGGTGGAGCAGGCGCTTGGACAGCCGGCGAGTCGGGCTGGGTTTGGCGAGCGGCTGGAGCTTGTTGATGCAAGCCAGCGCAGCTGTGCGGAACACGCTGTGGATGCTCTTCTCAGAGGTGAAGGCTGAACACTCCAGGTAAGCCTCAGCGCCCAACTGTTTGGCCATGGCAGAGCCCTGTGATGGGAGATGCACAAATTCAGTTTGCTATAGTTTTGCAGTCTTAATAGAAGCTACAGTGTTTCAAAAGGTACTCTCATGAACGCACTTCGAAGACTGACGCAGAAGAGAAGAAATTGTTGAATGAAGTTATTTTTGTTTTCTTTGCGCACAAAAAGTATTCTCGTAGCTTCATAAAATTAAGGTTCAACCACTGATGTCACATGGACTATTTTAACAACATCCTTACTACCTTTCTGGGCCTTGAACATGGTAGTTACATTGCTGTCTATGGCTCTTGGATTTCATCAAAAATATCTTAATTTGTGTTCAAAAGATGAACGTAGGCCTTACAGGTTTGGAACGACATGAGGATGAGTAATTAATAACAGATTTTGCATTTTTGGGTGAACTATCCCTTTGAATCAGCATCTGAGGTAAAATGTCTGATTTAATGATTTAAAATGGCAATTTATGACATTCTTCCTTCCTTTTCATGTACCTATTTACATCAAGAAGAGTTGTAACAATATCAAAATCTCACTATACGATAATATCTTAAGACAAAGTCCACCATACAATATTTATTGTGATATTTAAACAAAAAAAGACAAATGAAGACTTGAAAAAAAGCTTTAACTTATGTTTTTAACTAAGAAAAAAGTCAGTAAATTGACTTTACATATGACTTTATTGACTTCATATATGACTTGATTAAATAAAAAGAGTGACAGTTTTATTTGTGGTAAACTGTCTCAGTCTAAATTACACTCACACTGGCGTTTTATGAACCCAAACAAATTAGAATATTATAATAACAATTTTATATTATTGCTATCCCTATGAGAGTAGTAGCCATATACTGTAAAACAATTGCACTGTAAAATAAATGAAAATTAATATTTCATAGGTATAGTATATGCTTTACGGTACAGTACAGTAGGGAATTTACAATACTTCTTTCCTAATTTCTACACTTGAAGGAGATACTTTGATATTTGGACTGCAATAACATTACCTATTTAAACCGCTAGCTGTCAGTAATTCATACTCCACTTTAAAGCTTTTATTTTGACTAAAACGGCAGTAGAGCTTTTTTGATGGAAACTCCAGCTTCAGTGAAAACAATCTTACAAAAATGCTTCTCACTAAAAATTGCGTGGAACGCTGTTATCATCTGCCTAGAAAAAGCATAACTGGTGGCCGTTGCGTTCTCAAACACGTGACACACTCGCACCACATGCAATAAATGAGTTCACTGTAAACTGAGCCGTTCTGAGGCGCAGAAAACACCGGATCACGAGTGGATCGCCTGAACGAAGCACGCTTTGCATTGAAATGCGCAGCGAAAACAGACTTGATGAAGGGATTAAGCCATATTGTGCTTTCAGTTTTATTTCGATTGACAGATACTGTGCCAAAGCACAATGGCCCAAAACACAACTTTAAAGACTTTATGTTAGAATAAGAAGTTTTATTATATTTTAAAAACTACACTTTTTGCTCTGAAGACTTACCGTTTCATATCGTCATGTGACCACAATGATATTGAGACAGTTTTGCTATCGCGATACCATGATATTGATAATACCGTTACATCCCTAATATTAAGATAAACATATTATAATGTAATTTTTTTTTTTTTTTTTAGCATCCATTATTCCAGACTTCAGTGTCACATGATCCTTCAGAAATCATTTTAATATGCTGATTTGGTGCTGAAGAAACACTAATTATTATCAATGTTGAAAAGCTTTGCTGCTTAATATTTTGGTGGAAACTGTTACATTTTTTTAGGATTCTTAGTTGAATATCAAAGGAAAGTTCAAAAGAACAGCATTTATTTAAAATGGAAATCTTCTGTAACATTATTAATGTCTTTACTGTCACTTTCGATAAATTTAATGCATCCTTCCTGAACAGAAGTATTAAAACGTAGTGTAGTTTAGTTTAAAAATAATTTTTAAGAAACAACTTGTACCTGCTCATGAGTGATGGGTGTTTGTTTCTGATTGGAAAGCTCCATCAGTGTGCAGACGTCCGTCCGAAGGTCTGTCTTGCAACCAACAAGGAGAATACGAGTACTGGGGCAAAAGTCGAGAATCTCAGCCCTCCACTGAAACACACAGAAATATGCAATTGTAAGATGAACCAATTCTTACAAAACAGAGAAAACGCTAACTAGGGATTTGCATAACAGCGATTATCATAATTTTGGTTTTTGAGTGCCAAACACTTCTGGCAAGTATGAAGTGATAAATAGTGCAGCCCAAGAAAAGAAAAACAAATGAATCATTCATAAAGTCTAAATTAAAAAGATGTGTTTTAAAGATGCTTTGTTTGAATTCACGTTACAACCAAACATAGGTTACCCAGACAAAACATTTTTAGGTTACCTGACAAAACATTTTACAGTGAAGAAAGAACAGTGTAATGATGAGCTCCTGAGGATTAGGGTCAGTGCGGGGATTGAATATTAATAGGAATATCTAGTTACCTTCTTAAGTCCACTGTCAAAGATATCTGGACGACTGATGTCAAAACAAAGGAGCACTGCATCAGAGTCACTGTAACAGAGGGGCCTCACGTTATCATAGTATGGAGATCCTGAAACAAGAGAGAGATGCTACTTGAATAGGAGAAAACAAATCAGTGACAAGAGAGGAAATATGCCTTCTTCCTTTGAAACATGCAACAGTTGAAATAAAAAAAAAAAAAACATGATAAAATGTTCTTTCCATTGGGCCTCAATTGCAGTTTGAGTGTCCTCGAAATGTTAAAATAAATTGCCCAAAATAGATGAAAGACTAAAAACCTGGTTTCACAACACATTTGACGCATTTCTGAGTGAAGCCTGTGACTGGGTGGTTTCACCGGTGCGTGTCGCCTTGTTTAAGTCAGCAAAAAACTAAATATGTCATTTCAGAGGTAGAAAATGTTTTTTTAAAGGGATACTTCATCCAAAAATGAAAAAAAAAAAAAAAAAAACTGGCATTAATTACGCACCCTCATGTTGCTCTCCTAAGACCTTTGTTTGTCTTTGGAACACAAATTAAGATATTTTTTAGGAAATCTGAAAGCTTTTAGACTCTGCATAGACAGCAACACAACTGGCACGTTTAAGACCCTGAAAGGTAATAAGGACATTGTTAAAATACTCCATGGGACATCAGTGGTTCAACCATAATGTTATGAAGCTATAAGAATACTTTTTGTGCACAAAGAAAACAAAAATAATGACTTTGTTCAACAATTTCTTCTCTTCTTTGTCAGTCTTCACATGGACTATTTTAACAATGTCCTTACTACCTTTATGGGATATGAATGTGGTAGCTGCGTTGCTGTCTATGCAGTGTCAGAAAGATCTTGGATTTCATCAGAAATATCCTAATTTGTGTTCTGAATTTTAGATCAATCATTGCTTTCACTGCAGAGAATCCAAGAAAAGCAGATCTGACAAATGTGAATGTGCTGTATATATCTGCAGACAGACTCAGACAAAGGCCGGAGGTACAGGTCCCCTGGTCATCACTTCATTTCCAGTCGGCTCAGCATACATCCTGTTAAAACCCTCTTCCTCTCACTGCTTGCCATATTGGTATTTTAAAGGAGAAGAAAATGACAACTGAGCTCTAAATCCTCATTGATCTGTGTCTCGCTCTCTCCCTCGATTTCTTTTTTTTCCAGTAGATTATGCAACTGGAGCGATGGGGCTGGGGTAGGCACTTCCTTTCGCTCTTGCTCAGAATCCTTAAATAAGCCACCCACCCCCCTGTGCCCCCCCACACATGCAATACCTCCAGTCCCCCAGTTTCCACAGCAACAGCCTTGGAGTCAACCATCTGCAGAGCGCCGTCTTCCTAAAGGCGTCCCTTAACTGCCTATCAATCATTTGATACAGAGCAATGCCCACCCACTTGGTACCGAGGAGCTGCTGGGGTGGTGTAAACAGCCTTATGTACACCTCACTATTGTAGAGTCTCCTTTTTTGGATTAATTTGGCCTCAGTCTCCTCCTGAACTTCACATGTAACAGTCTTCAGGTCTTTGGACGAGTCAGTGATACAACTGTTAGCCCATGCACTGTATAAACCTCATATTTAGTAATATTGATTAATATCCCATTGGAAATGGAGCTTATTTCTCAAAAAAGAAAAGTTTTAGTGTGGTCCAAGTCATTGCCAAAGCAATCACGCTTATGTATTGAATGAGTTTTTCTTTTTAGTAAATCAAACATATGTGACCTTTGTGGATTCCTGAACAAAAATATGCTCTCACAAGCTGGTTCTTTGTAGTGAATCAAATATACACAGTGCAACCTGAGTAGACTAACTTATTCCCAAACAAACTGATTCATATGAGCTGGATCTTTATGTTGAATTAATACAGCGTTACTTGTGTATTCCCAAACAAACTGATTTATGTGGGCAGATTTTTAGTGAATCAAACACATACAGTGCAACCACTGAAGTCCAAGCAATTCACTCTCATGAGCTGGTTCTTTTGAGTAAATCAAATATTTAAATCAATACAGTGTGACTGCTGTGTAGTTTAACTGATTCACAAAAATTTTACAATTTCTTTTTATTTTTTGCGAATCAAACACATACAGTGCAACCAGTTACGTCTATTACAATTTCTCAGTTACAATTCCTAAACATACAAGACTCATACAAGCTGGATCTTTTTAGTGAATCAATACAGCGTAACATGTAGTTTAACCGATTCTCAAACAAACTGATTGACTTAAAATGATTTGCTCATAAGAATCAAATGTGATCTTTTTAGTGAATCAGTACAGCGTAACATGTAGTTTAACCGATTCTCAAACAAACTGATTGACTTAAAATGATTTGCTCATAAGAATCAAATGTGATCTTTTTAGTGAATCAGTACAGCGTAACATGTAGTTTAACCGATTCTCAAACAAACTGATTGACTTAAAATGATTTGCTCATAAGAATCAAATGTGATCTTTTTAGTGAATCAATACAGCGTAACATGTAGTTTAACCGATTCTCAAACAAACTGATTGACTTAAAATGATTTGCTCATAAGAATCAAATGTGATCTTTTTAGTGAATCAATACAGCGTAACATGTAGTTTAACCGATTCTCAAACAAACTGATTGACTTAAAATGATTTGCTCATAAGAATCAAATGTGATCTTTTTAGTGAATCAATACAGCGTAACATGTAGTTTAACCGATTCTCAAACAAACTGATTGACTTAAAATTATTTGCTCATAAGAATCAAATGTGATCTTTTTAGTGAATCAGTACAGCGTAACATGTAGTTTAACCGATTCTCAAACAAACTGATTGACTTAAAATGATTTGCTCATAAGAATCAAATGTGATCTTTTTAGTGAATCAGTACAGCGTAACATGTAGTTTAACCGATTCTCAAACAAACTGATTGACTTAAAATGATTTGCTCATAAGAATCAAATGTGATCTTTTTAGTGAATCAATACAGCGTAACATGTAGTTTAACCGATTCTCAAACAAACTGATTGACTTAAAATGATTTGCTCATAAGAATCAAATGTGATCTTTTTAGTGAATCAATACAGCGTAACATGTAGTTTAACCGATTCTCAAACAAACTGATTGACTTAAAATGATTTGCTCATAAGAATCAAATGTGATCTTTTTAGTGAATCAGTACAGCGTAACATGTAGTTTAACCGATTCTCAAACAAACTGATTGACTTAAAATGATTTGCTCATAAGAATCAAATGTGATCTTTTTAGTGAATCAGTACAGCGTAACATGTAGTTTAACCGATTCTCAAACAAACTGATTGACTTAAAATGATTTGCTCATAAGAATCAAATGTGATCTTTTTAGTGAATCAGTACAGCGTAACGTGTGGTTTAACTGATTCCCAAACAAACTGATTGACCAAAAAATAATTTGCTCATCATAATGAAAAACAATGGAACCAACAAAGTCTAAATTCCCAAACAAATGACTCTGAGCTAGATCTTTTTAGTGAATCAAACACTGTTTAACACTTGCAGTGTTTTGTAGTATCTTTAAATCATCTGAAAAAGACTCGAAACACCCATTTTGCAAGAATTGTTTTAAATTTATCCATTAATTAAATTATCATTATTTGCCAATGACATTACATTTCTTTTTCCAAATATTACTTTCTCACAAGCACTGAATTGTAAATGGAATCAGAATTAAAGGTGAAGTTCACTTCCAAAACAAAAATCTAGTCACCCTCTTGTCATCCAAGATGTTAATGTCTTTCTTTCTTCGGTCGTAAAGAAATAGTTTTTTAAGGAAAACATTTCAGGATTTTTCTTTGCATGTTTACTTTGCAAACACTGGGTCGGTACTTCTGCAGCAATGTATGATTTTGAAATGATTTTTTAAGATGAGGGAGAAAATGAGATGGGAGTTTTTCGACCTACTCATGCACTTGAATGAGTACGCACTCACGCATTTGAACATTTGACGTTAAAAAGTATATAAATTGTAATTTTAAAAAAATAAAATAAACAATTGTTTAGCTAGATAAGACCCTTCTTCCTCGGCTGGGATCGTTTACAGACGATTTGGGATTGTTTGAAGCTGCAGTTAAACTGCATTTTGGAAGTTCAAACTCAGGGCACCATAGAAGTCCACTATATGGAGAGAAATCCTGAAATGTTTTCCTCAAAAAACAACTTCTTTACGACTGAAGAAAGAAATACATGAACATCTTGGATGACAAGGGGCTGATTACATTATCTGTACATTTTTATTCTGGAAGTGAACTTCTCCTTTACGTTCCTTAGAATTCCCATCCATAAACATTAAGCAAAATCCAGAGACAATACAAATCTAAGTTTTAGAAAGCTTTCAACATGACACTTGAACAGTTCTTTCAATTAATCAATCAGAAACACTCAAAGAATCATGAGTCATCATTTTGAATCAGTCCAATAAATCCTTCACTCAGGGCTCGACATTAAGGCTTGTCCGCTTGTCCGGGACAAGTGGATTTTTTTGTAGGACAAGTGGAAGAGAAAATTGGTTGTCCGACTGGACAAGTTAAATTTCAAACAAAATAAAATGCCATGTTAATTAACGTCATATGCCGTTAACGACAGAGCAGAACGTGCAGCGCAAACACCAAGCAGAATATTGAACAGAGAGCGCAGCGCGCCGACACACACACACACACACACACACACACACACACGGAACGGAAAAGACCTGCTCGTGAAGTTACTGTACGTTCACACCGCCGCCGACTTGAGCTGCAAAGAAGCTCTGGCCGCCCCGTTAAGAACTCTTGTCAAAAAGTACGAGGAAGCTTGTTGACGCTTTGGCCGCTCTGACGTAGCAGCATTCTATGTTCGATCATGGGAGAGTGCGCGAGCGCGCGCGGCTCTCTCTCTCTCTCTCTCGCTCTCTCTCTCTCTCGAAATTGCGATAAATTAATCTGTGCGACCCATAGGTGCGACCTCAAATTATATTTGGAAGCATTTGTGCGAGTGAGAGAAATGAGTGTGGTGCGACTCGGTTTCAAAACTGTCGCTAGCCTAACTACTGAATAGTAGTACAAGACTAAAAGTCTTGATTAACGTATAAGTTTAAGAGATGAAAAGACGATCGCAATAGGTTTGAATAAATCTTCAAAAAGGCAATGATGTCATTGAATAAATATGCATACTGTACGTTTCAAAGTCAAAACGCTGCAGGGATGTCTTCATATGAATGTATCTGAAGGGAACAGACTGTCCTCAGAAACATGTCGTTTGCATTGTCATTTCATGTCTGATAAAACGGCGTTAGTGCTGGTTTGTGTACAGCTGTTACTATGGAAACCGTAGTATTTCAGCGCTCCTAAAGCGCCCCCTCGTGACAAACAAATTAATTTTTATTTTCAATACATTTTTTCAGCTGTTTATGGTCAAATTATTGGAATTATCGATCCATGTGTAAGTGTGAAATAATTTAATTTGCCTTTTAAAAATCTAAACAATTAAGTAATACTAATGTTATATATCTTATATAAATATAAGAAATTATATACTTGATTTATCCCTTTTAATGGTATAAAGGTTGAAATGCCATTGTATTAGATATTTTGTTTTTTGTGTCTGTATCTGAATTATAAATCATGTAATTTCATGGCTTAATATTCTACCGTACATTGTCCAACCCCACTCATACTGTTCATTTAACTTGTGCAGCTCTTAAAAAAAGGGTCATAAATTGCCTTAAATTGATATTTTAAAATTCTGCAGCTACACTAAATGGTGAAATAAAATTCTTTCCTTGATATTTGTTTATATTTGTGTATTGAAAATATTTTTGATTGACATTTAGACTCCTATCTGATTTTCTATATTTTTAAAAAATGTCTTTTTTTTAATTTGGGCTAGTTAAATTAATTTTTGGGCTATCAAATTCTGATGAGTACCTGCCCGAAGGGCTACCAGAGATTTTGACATTTTGCGAGCCCTGAGCCGTCAATCATTCCCTGTCACTGAAACTGCGCTCCGCTTAACTTAGAACTGGACGTTTTTTTTTTCTCTCTCTCTCTCTCTCTCTCTCTCTCTCAACCAAACCCTGTTCCGGCGTTGCACAAACTGCAATTAGGGGTGTGTGAAATGACGATTTTATTTTTATTGTGGACAATTAAAAGGTTTCCACAATCTGCTTTTGAAGAAATACACTATATTTCGTGCTACAGCGCACATTCTGTCAGATACAATTCTGCCGCCTCCGTGTCAATATACTATACAATGCGGCTCAGATAGCACAGTACGTCTGCAAGATGTCTGATAAAGGCTCTTGATCTGGAAAGCATCTGCTGTGTACAAACATCTGGCGTCTGTCAGATGTCAGTTAATCAGAATCGGCCATGAAGAATCAAGATCGGTGCATAACTAAAAAGAAATTGGGTGCTCCTAAATTTTTTGGGATGCTCCTAACTTTTTAAAGTTGGGAGCACCAGTGCTACCAAGTAAAAAAGTTAATTTCGAGCCCTGCCTTACACCAACAGCACCATATGAGTTCAAACGGGAACGAAAATTTGTAACCAAATGGAAAGATGAATTCGACTGGGTTATTTATGAAGACGGAGAAATGTTCTGTGGCGTCTGTCGGATAGATAGTTTTATTTTTTTTCACCAAGAGTCACCACTACCTCTGGTGATACACTGTGCACATCAGCGTGCAAAGTATTACTTTGTATTATACTATGAGTCTGGAGATCCTTCTACTGTTCCTTTCTACTTATACTTCTACGTTTCTTTCTACTGTTTCAACTGAATTGTATTAATATTGATAGTGTTTGGATGCTTTCAATGAATTCTGCATTAGCAAAACAAAAAAATAAATAAATGATATTATAAATCTTTACCCGGACAAGTGACTTTTGTGCATGGACAAGTGAAACATAAATTTACTTGTCCGAAGGACAAGTGCCTCAAAAAGTTAATGTCAAGCCCTGCTTCACTGATTGTAATTATTTCATGTTGACTTCAATTAACATGCAATCAGTGAAGGATTCAGACTCACAACTCATGATTTGAGTCTATTTGAGCAAATTGTTGAAAGAATTGCTTATAAGAGTCATGTTTACTAAGTTTTAATTAACTTAACATCAACATGAAATTAAACGCATGACGCCAATTTCATTATGGAGATCACTAGTCCAAAGGATCACTGCAGACTAACTTCACTCTGAAGCATAGATCTACAGCCTATTTTTTCTCTCCTGCTAGAACGTCACGAACACACAAAGCGGAGCGTGAGGCCGCATTCAATTGCTGCTGATCTTAATGCAGCGATCGATGTAGATGTACACCAAGGGAATAAGGAGCCATTTCAATTAAACTTGACAAAATGACACATCCCAGCAGTGAGAGACAAAGACCTCCACATGGCGAGCTTACCAAAATCACTCAAACCACTGTTTGAAATCCGAAAAGGGCACACTGACGCTTACACTGTTGGCAGTGAGCACTACCTAACTGGAATCCGGTACCACCCGCAGTCTTGGATCACAGAACTGCACTATTGAACAACCTTGCACACAGTGAACAAACCTCAACCCTAGGCCACATGTTCCCTGGCTGAACAAGAAGAGGATGTTATGCTGTCTGCGTATTAACAGACGGAGGGGTTGTGAAGCGTGCAAAAAAGGGTAAAAAAAAAAAGAGCGGAGTTGCTACAATCAGAATAAATGCTTTTTGTTGTGACGCCGTGCCTGGAGCAAAACTAGCTTCGCTGAAAAGTGGGCCAACGTGTGCATGTGATTGATACGCGACGGCCTTTTCCTTGGGCGCAGGAAGAGTCTTGTGAAGAGAACAGATGGAAGTGGAGTGGGCTGCTTTTGTGTGCCGCAAAGGCGAGAGCCGCACCGCATTCCATCTGCTGAACCCTTTCACTCTTTGAAAAACTAATTTAGCTGTTTCACCAATGACTCTGAACTGTGAATGTAACTAAAAGTTGCATTAGACACATTCTGAAACAATAAACTGCACTCCCCTTTAGAAATGTTGGTGTGCACCTGATGTCACAGTTTGGTGGACTTGAAAAGGTTATCTTTTTTAAGTGTGTATGATTCATTTCAGTATTTATTAATAGGAGTTATGATCACAGTTCTCGTATTTCATGACTAAGCCGTCTCTGACAGTCTCAATGAGACACTGATAACAGATCCTGTCAATTATTATTGCTTAATGGCATATCTGCCATTTACTAGGGAAAGAAAATATCATTCAAGAGTGAATAAGATGGTATCATATAATGAAAATAATATGCCACTGTTTCCTGCTTCTCTACACTCAATCTACAGCGGCAGTGCAAAATAAATCATTTTACTCAAGTGAGTGAGCTTGCTGTCTGTATTGAATGTGATGAGATAAAGATGTGCCGCAAAATAATGCCAGATAATATGTTTGCATTGTTGTAGTTAGCTTAACTTTAAAGGAAGCAAACATCTAGTGGGGTAGTAAAATTCAAGAACAAATTACAAATGATTCTTTTAATTAATCACAGACTCAAGTTATTGGTTTTAATCATTTTGATGAATAATTTACTCAATTAACCAACTAAATTGATCAGATTGTATATAAAATTTTTAAAAGTGCAAAAACATTTTTGTAATTAAAATGATAAGTTTTTTTATTATGTGGAAAATTTTATTTTAAAAATTCTTTAAAAACTAAACAAAAAAGAAAAGAAATCCTAATGTACAGTTTAAGGTTTAAACATTTACTTTAAATCATTACTGACTTGTTTTGTAGTTTAACATTTTTTTAATAAATATGTTATGTTTCAATTTTTTTGTAAATATGTGGGAAAAAATTCTTTAAAAACATAAAAAAAATTATTTCTAATGTACAGTTTAAGGTTTTAAATATATTTTTTAAACATATTTACTTGAAATCATTATGGACTTGGACTATGTACATGTAGTTTTTAAAAAAAGTGCACGTTTATATAAATATATATTCTCAATGTACTTTTGTAGTTAAAATGTGAAAAGTTTAAAAGTTAAAAAATATAAATCTATTCTATTTAATTCTTAAAAAAAAAAGATTTTATTTCTAATGTACAGTTTAATGTTTTAAATATTTACTTGAAATCATTACTTGTACATGTAGTTTTTTTTAAATATGTGGGAAATATATATTTTTTAATCATTACTGACTTTTACATGAAGTTTGAAAAAAGTACTAAAATATTTTGGAATTAAAATGTTAAAAGTTTAAAACTTTAAAATTAAAAGGTATTTTTATGTGGGAAATTGTTTTAAAAATTCCTTAAAATAAAAAATAAATATTAATAATGTACAGTTTAATCTATTAATTTAATGTTTATATTTTGAACATTTACCTGAAACTTGTATATCTATGTAAAATAAGTGAATAAGTGTAAAAGTTTAGAATTAAGTTTTTTTTAATATGTGGAAAAGCTAAAAATTAAAAGCTTTTTATTTAATGTGGAAAATTATTGTACAAAATTCCTTAAATTAAAATTTTTAATAATTTCTAATGTTAATGTTTTAAACATTAACTTTAAATGTTAACTTGTACCTGTATGTAAAAAAGTGCAAAAATACTTTTGTAATTAAAATGTTAAAAGTTTAAAATGAAACTTAAAATTTTTTTGGAAAAGTTTTTAAAAATTCTATAAAAAACAATTATTTCTAATGTACAGTTTAATGTTTTAAACATATTTACTGTAAGATTGTATCCTATTAGTTGTGTTATTGTTAACTAAACTAAAACTGTGAAAATTTGTATTTGTTATTTAAACAAACTGAGATAAAACAAATTATGAAAAACTAGTTATAAATGCTGCCTTGGCAACTATCTGAAAACAAAAAAAAACTGAAATATTTAAAACTAAAGAAATATTAAAGCTAAAATGTAAACTGAAATATAAATAAAAGCTCAAAATATTGGTAACACTTTACAATAAGGTTCATTAGTTAAACATTAGTTAATGTATTAACTAACATGAACTAACCATGAGCAATACATTTGTTACTGTATTTACTAATCTTTATTAACGTTAGTTAACGGAAATACAGTTGTTCATTGTTTGTTCATGTTAGTTCACGCTGCATTAACTAATGTTAACAAAATTTTAATAATGCATTAGTAAATGTTGAAATTAACATTAACAAAGATTAATAAATGCTGTATAAGTGCAGTTCATTATTAGTTCATGTTAACTAATGTGGTTAACTAATGTTAACTAATGAACCTTATTGTAAAGTGTTACCAAAATATTAATACAAATAATACTAAAACACTACATATCAGTTGACATATCAGATATGGCACAGCAAGAAAAAGCTGACTAAGAGTAAACTTCCAACGCAGTGGTATCTGTGGGAATTAATCAGCACTCTCAGACTCGTGTAAATGCGAGCAGGGGGCTGAGAGAGGTCAACGCTCACAAAGGAGCTAGAAGCAAATGAAAGCCCCTGTCCATCTTCCCAGTGGAGATGATGAGAACAAAACCTAGAGCGTTCTCCATATCCCCCACCCCCCTTTCCTTAAGATCCCAGAGATTCCATCACAGAACTGACGGGGGCCCAACAAAGAATCCCCCCTCTCTCTCACTACAAGGGGCTGGCCATGACCCCTCAGGGAATACCATCTCAGAGCTTCCTCATTGGTGCCTGTCATCGACTGCCAATGGCCACTGGAGAGCCCATTAATCTACTGGCTGTTTTAATGTGCTAATGGAGCACTATTTTTACGCTCACAATCTTGTGTAGTCATCCCATACTGAAGCAGCAGAATTCATATTCGCAGGAATGTACATCCATCAGCGTAACGGCAAATGCCATCTAATCCATCGCTAATACCTCAATGCAAATTAAATATAGCCTCCATATTAGAAATACAGACGGCCATCTTCTAAGAGCCTGCAGTGGGTCCAATTGGCTGTCGTGATTAAGTGAGAAGATTGATTTTCACCTGTAAATCCTTTCTGGGCCTCAAAGCAAGCAGCTTGAAACCCAATGATGAGGTCAGCTTAATCAATGAGGAAAAGACTAATAAGAAGCCTCATTCACATTGAGCAGCATCACAGACGGCACACAGGGAAATTCTAGAATATAACCATACAGCCTATAAACAACATACATATAAAAACGGCCATCATTATGTCATGACATCTTTGTTTCCATTCATTCAAGTCGTTTCTACTTGAGTTCAAACTAATTACTGTTGGTTATGACTTTGGCACCGCTTTGATTTTATACACCAAACTAAAGCAGCAATCAAACTTTTTACAGTGCACTAAAGGTAATTGGTCATCATTAAACAGTACAAATTTTAAAACATTTTTACTACTTAAAATTTAAGTTTTAATTTAAATATATTTTAAAATGTAATTTATTCCTGTGATCAAAGCTAAATTTTCAGCATCATTACTCCAGTCTTCAGTGTCACATGATCCTTCAGAAATCATTCCAGTATGCTGATCTGTTGTTCAAGAAACATTTATTATTATTATTATTATTATTATTATTATCAATATTTAAAACAGAAGTACATTTTTTTAGGATTGTTAGATGAATAAAAAGATCCAAAGATCAGCATTTATCTGAAATAAAAAGCTTTTGTAACATTATACACTATACCATTAAAAAGCTTTGAGTTCTTTTGGGGGGAAATTATAGATATTAGTGCTTTAAATTAATCAAAAGTGATGATAAAGACATTTATAATGTTACAAATAAATGCTGTTTCTCTGAACTTTTATTCATCAAAGAAACCTGAAAAAAAAACTGTTGTTTTCAACATAATAATAATAATAATAATTATAACTGTCTCTTGAGCAGCAAATCAGAATATTAGAGTAATTTCTGAAAGATCAAGTGACTGGAGTAATGGTCAGCTTTGAAATCACAGGAATAAATTACATTTTAAAATATATTCAAATAAACGCAGGCTTGGTGAGCAGAAGCGACTGAAAATCTTACTGTTCAAAAACTTTTGACTGGTAGTGTACATCACTAAAAAGTTTTTTACTAAATTACTTTTAAATAACCTTTATTCAGCAATGTTGCATCAAACTGATCAAAAGCGACAGTAAAGATATTTATAATGTTACAGAAGATTTTAATTTCAAATAAATGCTGTACTTTTAAACTTTATATTCAAAGAATCCTTAAATTCCATAAAAGTCAACTGTTTTCAACATTGACAATAAAGTGTTTCTTGAGCACAAAACCAGAATATTAGTATGATTTCTAAAGGACCATGTTACCCTGCAGACAGGAATAAACATAATTTCACATTGTTAAAACAGAAAACATTTGTTTTACATTGTCATACATAATTAATTTTAATTTTTGATCAAATAAATGCAGCCTCTGTGAGCATAAGATACTTCTTAAAAAAATAAATTTACATTTCTTACTAAGCACAAATAGTTATTTTAAATCTATTAAAACATGGAACTCTGTTTTTTTTATTCAGAAACAGTATAGAAATAATTGTGCGTTCACCTAATACTACAGTATATTTCACCTTCTTGGTGCGAGAATATCGGCAACGTTGTAAGGAATATTTAAATATCACTATTTCTTTTTTCTTGCCAAATTATCAATTTATCACTATCACTGAACCCATTTTCACGCCATGAATACAGCAAATTTAGTTTATATTTTATTTGGAATATCTGTTTGGCTTAATGGAAATACAGTTCAACATCTACAGCCTCCACCATGATTAACAGCTAAAAACTGGATAAATCTCTGGTTTGCCCTCTCATCCTCATACAAGCCGGGACTCATCCCCTTAAAGCGTACTCTGCGTCTCAGCTGGCTTGTCTCCAAGCAGACTAAATCAGATCAAAAAGCACGAGCAAAGGACTGAGGCATATTAACAGCGCATATTTCATTCAACAATCTGTACATGAAATCACAATCCTCGCTTGCTTTCTCACTCATCGTCTGCCAGTCTCTCTCACACGTATACAACAGACAAACACATCACAAAAAACCTAGTCTTATCAGCCACAATTCACAGTCAGTGGACGACCAGACGTTTCTGGGTGCTAATTATGATGCTTCTGTTGGCGTGCGTTTAGCACACATATCCAAAGAGACATGAGATTACCAAGTCTGTCATTCACTATGGGATTCAGAAATGAGCAGTGCGGAGCAGACAAACAACACGTTGTAATCAGGTCAATAGGCTACAATGGGACGCCGTGGGGAGATGTGAACTGCCTCAGTGACCACATACTCCCTCGTTAGTCTGCTGACTACGCATGGCGGCTGATAGAAAGACAGACGTCTAGTCTCATGCCTGATGCATATTGGATCAAACTAAAAAGCACTTTCTCGATTTGCCAAGCTCTAATCTGATTGGCTGACTTTATGCAACTTCCGGTATTAAGGGCATAGAGGGTTTATCATCGTCTGCTTCTGTCCAAAAATCATGTTAATGAGATACTGGGTTAATTTTCCAAAGTCTCACAATATTCAAGTATATTACTGGATACTAAATATACATTGTTCTGCTAATTTATGCTGTCTAAACCACAGAAAATATGTGTGGAAGCTGCTAAATCATATAGAGAAGGGCGCAATAGTTTGACAAGCTGAAAGGTTCAATAAATGTTCAAGGTTCTTCATAGAGCCATTGATGCCAATAAAGAACCTTTATTTTTAAGAGTGTATTGGCGGCACTGAATGTAAACTAAGCCACTAAACCAAATAAAACTCGCAAATTTTGCTGATTATTGCTGCTTAAAATGGTCAGTTATTGTCATGTTTTGGGCTGTACTAATCTGTTGGACTGGGAAAAACAAGTGGTAAACAGGTGGTAAAGACACGTACGAGCAGTATTAATTAAGATATTAGCCTTACCTACCTGACCAAAAATGATAAGAACAAACATGAATGTTGTCAAGTTTCTTGCCCTGGAAATCCTGGTTAAGTTTGGCCAACCACAAATGCTATTTGTTCCTCAAAAAACATTTTTGCACTCTTCTCCTTGTTATTTTATAACTTTTGGCAGTCTGTAATACTCCAAATGTGTTTCCCAGTCCAACAGATTTGTACAGCCCAAAACATGACAATAACGGACCATTTTCGGCAGCAATTATCAGCAAAATATAAGTTTAATTCAGTTTAGAGGCTTAGTTTTACGTTCAGTGCCGCCAATACACTTTAAAAATAAAGGATCTTTATTGGCATCAATGGCTCTATGAAGAACCTTGAACATCCACTGAACCTTTCAAATAGGGGTCGACCAATTATCGGCCCGACCGATTATTGGCGCCGATATTAAGCATTTTTACGATTATCGGAATCGGTTATTTTCAAAACCGATTTGCCGATACAAAATAATTTAATTTTGAAATGCGCTCTTTGGCTCCGACGCAGCCTGTCAGAGCTCACCACTCTGTGCCCTAGAGCAGTCTCCGCCCACCGCGCATCTGATTTGTTGGGAGTCGCGAGTACGACCAATCAACTCGAAGGCTGAAGGCACTGAAGACACAGACAGAACGCTTGCTGGAGCTGCGAGCAGCGTGCGGCAGTAATCAGTTTTCTCTCAAAGGTAAGTCAGCAGCAGACGTTGATTGTGTTTCAGTAATTCACAATCCTTTACGGTGAAGTTGCAAAAACACCTCAATGTTATCTTGATTTCCCGGATGCGGAAAACACGGACGGAATCGCGGAATCCAGTCATATACCGTATTTTCCGGACTATAAGGCGCACCGGATAATAAGGCGCATCTTCAATGAATGGCCTATTTTAAAACTGTTTTCATATATAAGCCGCACCACATTATAAGGCGCATTCTGATCAGATGTTTTCCATGTTTTTTTTTATTAATAAACTCATTTGTAAAAAAATAACTTATTTGATTAAAAGATAAATTATTGTTTTTATACCTTCATTTGCAGTGTACTGTAAATTAAAACCAATGGAAATGTGTAGTGTCACATAGGCCTAGGTTAGGATAACAAAAAATGAGACATTTAGGCTATGGAACTGAGTGTGCCTATAATAGGCTATTAATGTTATAGTTTCATGAAAAGGTCGTCTTAACATCTTCTAAAATGAAGAATTAAATTATTAACACTTATATTACACATTGTGCATTTTTAAGCTAATCAATTGATGTGCATTAGATGATGAATTGGATAGTCACCTCATTGGATTTAGCCATCAGAAAATAATTAATGAGAAATTATTATAGCTTATGCTATTAAATGAACATTTCTAACATGTAAATAATTTGAAGCCAAATAGTTATATTTCCCCACACTGTTTAATTTTAATACAGTATGCATAGGCTTAATCAGGAAGCATACAGTGGCCCCACTTTTAACTCTCTCTTTATATTACCCTTATTGTAGATGGATGCACGGAAGAAGACAAGAAATGCAATGTGGGAGTACTACACTCAACAAACACCAGGGAAGGCAGTGTGCAAAACATGTGGAGATGTTGTCAGTATGGGTGGTACAATGGCAAAAAGTGCCAATACTTCAAACCTGTGGTCTCATCTTACCAATTTTCATTTTTACACTAGACACATATCGGTT
This sequence comes from Garra rufa, assembly GCF_049309525.1. Taxonomy (NCBI): domain Eukaryota; kingdom Metazoa; phylum Chordata; class Actinopteri; order Cypriniformes; family Cyprinidae; genus Garra; species Garra rufa. The sequence goes on along the minus strand of NC_133378.1, from coordinate 25,999,462 downwards.
CAAAATATCGTTTATCGGTGCATTTGATCTGTAATAATCGGTATCGGCATCGGCCCTGAAAAACACATATCGGTCGACCCCTACTTTCAAATGCAGGAAAGGTTCTTTATAGTCGAAAAAGATTCTTTAGATTTTTAAAATGTTCTTCAAAATAGTTCTTTCAGGAACTGATCACTGAAAGGTTCTTCTATGGCATCACTGAAACAACAACCTTCTGGAACCTTTATTTTTAAGAGCGTATGGCCAATTGATGACACGTCACTATTGTCTGTACACAATAAAATAATACAAATAAAATCATCTCTACTTATTACTTTTGGAACAGACAGAAGTCCTGATCACACTGAATTTGGCTAAAGGGACATGGTTTTGAATGAGTAAAACTGATATTAAATAAACTGCATATAAAGCTTTGTAGAAATGTGTTGTTCCATTGCAAACATCTGTTGCAATTATTCGGCATTTACATCTTCCCGCACTGCTTCAGCGTTTGCATAAATAATTATATTTGCATTCAATTTCAATATTCTAATCAGGTAGTTTAGTAATCAGTATGACTAGATTGGCCCAACATGGTTCAAACAAGGCAGGCTGTTGCCTTGAACAGAATACAAAACAGCTACAGATTTTAACAACCATAAAGAGAGCAACAGAGCAGTGACGACAAATTGTAAATAAAATAGCATTATTTTTTTTAATCAAACAGTGATTTCCAATTTCTATAATGTTCACTTAGACTATGAATGCACTCAAAAGCAAAATGCATGAATAATAATAATAACATATCAATAATATATTTTACGTTAATGTTTTATATAATACCATAACTGATTTACTGTCTTCTGCCCATTTCACATGACATTTCGTTACATTGATACTGCTTCATTACAAGGCATGTACCATCCAAGTTGCATTACATGCACTAATGAAAATGTTACTGTCTATTTTGATCCATTTTGGTATTTAGTAACTGATCATCCGTTTGATCTTACCTGATGTGTCCCATAAACTCAATTCAACACGCTGGTCATCGAGCTCCAGACATGCTGTGTAGTTCTCAAATACTGTGGGCACATACGTCTGTGGAGGAGATGCAACATATTAACACGGATCAACGCATGTGATGCTGCATACATGTGATGCTGAGGGGAAAAACACTTTAAATGCTAACGTATCGTTCTTTAGCTTTACGAAAATGTATTTAATGCATGCCTTATTGTTATGCCATTAACAAATAATAACATGGACTAACTTGTTAACCAACGCATGTTACAATGAAACGAGCAATAAAATTCTTAACATGTATGAGAGAATCAACAGTTTGTTATTCGACAAAACCATTAGGCTTTATACAATATTTAACGAATGGACTTTTTCAGAAATGCTGTACTGACCTCTGGATAACAATCCTTTGCCAAAACCTGTAACATCGCAGTTTTCCCGCATTGAACATCCCCAACCAGCACCAGTTTACATCTGACCACCAGTGGCTGTGCGTTTCTTCTCTCTTTCATGGTTTTCCGATATCCTGTATCCGAACAAAATAAACGAAAAACACCTTAACACGAGGATGCGCGCTTCTGTAAGTTATATACAACACTGCGAATTGCCTGCAGCCGAAGTGAATGAAAGATGGACTGTGGGTTTATATATGCCGCGCAACAGCCAATCAGCGTGCAAGATGCTCATGACGTCTCACATTCCGCTCTTCTTCCCTCCATCCGGAAACGTATTTCCCCGACGACTCAGCCTTTTGGGAAACTTTTTGTCTCATCCTTACCGAATAAATTCCACTTAAATGCTAATTTTATACATGGGTTGTCCAAAGTGTCCACACTATGGTTGTTCTGTGATTACAAACGACTAAATAGATTTAGCCTGTATTATAAATCACACAGCCTGTGAGAACAGCATTTGATATAATAGTTTATACACTGAACGTCTGTCACATACAAACTAGGCTAAATCATGCCAGCTTTTCTTGCATAGCCTATTCCTGCATCTTCATTGTCTCTAGAGTAATTAATTAGATTGTTTTCTCTCAGCACCCCAATAGCCACAGATATGAGGTCAATATAGGACCGTTCACACGTTCTTGTTCCTCCCCCTACTGACTTTACTTTCACCTTTAATGATCTGTGAATTGCCTACTTTCTTTAGGGAAAGATTTGTGTTTTGCTTTCATTTGCAGAGGTCTTTTTAATTCATATATGATAACAAATACCCTCCTGATGATACATCCACCAAAATGTCAATAGCTAATTCTTAAACACTTGTATTTCTACCCTAATCATGAACACATGGTTATAGTCTTGATTAAATGTACCAGTTTTGACATGCATGTTTGGTTTAGTTTCAGTTTTAAAGTCAGTTTACAGTAAAGTCTCGCATGACTCCTCATAAAAATCCCCTTGAGTAAAACCATGAAAAGGTTTGTTTACAATACTAACTGACTGGATTATTGGACACATTACTCTTTGATCTCCATCTCTGTTTGTTTTGGACACACAGTAGTTTGCTTGGGAGGCCAAAAGTTTATTAGCCTGATGGGGCAGTTCAAAATCTCGGCCCTCAGGGAGTCTCAGAAGGCTGAGGTGGTCTGATAGACACCAGTGACACTTTCAAGGTTACATTTGTATGTTAAACACCTCAGAGACAGCAGGCTGAGTGGAATAGACCTTACGTAAACACTTTCCTTTTTCTCCCCTACTTGCAAATTCATTTATTTTTCAAATTGAAATTAGATGCTCTAATTTCACATCAGTGAATGGTTTCAGGGCAGTACGTTCAAGGAGCAGTACATTGGGATTTTGCGTCCCAAACATGCTTTCGTCCCCATGGCACTCTTCAAAAATCATTTATAATGGTATAAAATTGCATATAATGGATAAAATTGCGTGCTGGAATTACAATATTCTGTCTTTAATTTGACTGGAAATCCTTTTTATCTTCTCATATGTGCCATTCAACCTACTGAACCAGTTAGTGGTATCATGTATGAGGCCTGTGGTATCCTCAGCAGGGGTGGAGATCGCATGAAGTATGTATGAGAGAAGAATTCCCCTGCTGTAACAGCAGGGCACAAAGCACAGGAAAGCAGGTGGAGCTGAATAAATCAACAGCCCCTTGTGTCACAACACAATCTGCTATAGGAGACAGAGGAAGGAGGTGTCAGAAGGTGGCATTTGGGTTTCTACCGCTGTTTAACCTCCGAGGTTCATGGTCACTTGGCATCTTTTGCAGATAATTATGTAAGACAAAATAGTGTTGAATGTCAAAGTACTGCAATAATTGGTCTCAGTTAAAAACCTGCACATATAGATAGATGTGTGTGTTATTAAATCTAAATGTGCACAATAGTGGTGTCAATAATTGTTTAATAATTTGTAACAGTTGCATGATTATAAAAAATATTTAAAATAAAATATTAAACATTTTAACTTAGATGATTGTATTATTATTTAAAAATAAACTGGTATATACTATTAAAGTAATTATTAGAATTTTAGTATTTTAAATGTAGAAAAAATGGTGCAGAAACAATTTTCAGTAAGAAATTGTTAGTAAGTTTCACAATTATTTACAAAGTAACACACTGAATTAAAACTGAAATAGTATTTTCTTGTAAAGCATACTCAGAAATCTCATACATTTTTAAACAAAATTGTTTTTTGTTTTTTACATTTTATTAATGAAAGCCTATGGATATGGAAGCCCGTTTCCACCACTGAATACAATTTTTTAAAAGGTAACTGTGACCACAATTCTGTGTTTTTTTTTGTTTTGTTTAGTTTTTTTGCAAATGCATGATACAAACTCGCAATTCTGATTTTTTTTCTCAGAATTGTGAGATAAAAAGTCGCACAATTCTGATTGTCCCTTTTTTTAATCAGTGGCAGAAATGTGATATATAAACTTGCAATTCTGAGAACATCTCTGTCTTTTTTTCCCCCTTAAAATTTGACTTTATAACTCGCAATTGCAAATTTACTTTATTTCTCAGAATTGTGGTGTTATATCTCCAATTTTGACTTTATAACTTGCAATTGCGAGTTTATATCACGCAATTCTGAGAAATTAAGTCAGAATTGTGTGATATAAACTCACAATTGCGAGTTATAAAGTCAGAATTGGAGATATAATGCCACAATTCTGACTTTATTTCTCAGACTTGTAAGTTTATTTCTCAGAATTGTGGGGTTATATCTCAGAATTCTGACTTTATAACTTACAATTGTGAGTTTATATCCCACAATGCTGACTTTTTTCCCAGAATTGCAACTTTATTTTTCAGTATTGCAACTTTATTACAATTCTGTAATTCAGAATTGCAAATCTATTGCAATTTTTAGAATTCTGAGTTTATATCTCACAATTTTGACTTTATTCCCCAGAATTGCGACTTTATTTCTCAGAATTGTGGGGCTATATCTCAGAATTGTGGCTTTTTTTTCTCACAATGCTGACTTTATTTCCCAGAATTGCAGGGTTATGTCTTGTAATTCTGAATGTATAACTTGCAATTGCAAGTTTATATCAAGCAATACTGACTTTTTTTTCCCCAGAATTGCAACTTTATTTTTCAGTATTGCAACTTTATTGCAACTTTATTACAATTCTGTAATTTAGAATTGCAAATTTATTGCAATTTTCAGAATTAATAGTTTATATCGCACAATTTTGACTTTATTCCCCACAATTGCGACTTTTTTTCTCAGAATTGTGGGGTTATATCTCAGAATTCTGTCTTTATAACTTGCATTTGTGAGTTTATATCCAACAATGCTAACTTTATTTCCCAGAATTGTGACTTTATTTCTCAGAATTGTGCTTTATTTCTCAGAATTGCAGGTTTATTACTTCTTTATAACTTTAAAGCGATTTTTCTGAAATTCTGAAAAAAAAAGTTTTTAGAATTGTGTGATACAAACTTGCAATTCTGACTTTATTTCTCAGAATTGTGACTTTATTTCTCAGAATTGCGGGGTAATATCTCAAAATTTTGACTTAACTCAACTCATAATTGGGAGTCTTATCATGCATTTCTGAAAAAAAAAGAAATGTAATGTTGTAATGATGTAAACTCACAAATGGGAGAAAAAAAGTCACCTTTTTTTATACATTACCTTTTTTATTTATAGCAGTCTTCCATAAATATGTTATCACAGTCCTATAAAATGTTTACGAAATGTGTTGACCAAAATATTTACATTTAAATAAGATTCTTTAGATTCATGCAGCAGAAAATGTCAGAAAAGCTTGTACTTTATTGCTCAAGGTCCCATTACTTCTCATTTATATGCGTAGTCATGCGTTCTTAGAAGGTCTACATGCAAACTAAATTACGCCCTTTGCCAGTTTTTCCAGATTTCCTGCATATTCTGACGTTTTTTTTTGTCTAAAGTAACCAATTAAACTGTTTTCTTTCAGCATCAATAGCCACAGACATAAGGACAATAGGACTGTTCACACATTCTTGTCCCTCCTCCTAACGACTCTAACCTTTAATGATCTGTGAATCCCCTAATTTCCTTCTGAGAGGACCTCAAATATGTTGATTGCCTTCATTTTGGTGCATTGAGTCTATAAACGACTGTCCTTTATTGTCTTATGCACAGTCTGCGTCTTTCAGTGAAAAATCTGTACTGCATCTCTACCTGTTAAAGCAACAAACAAAGTCATTTGTTACAGCTACTGGGTCGTTATACATCACAGAGAAGTTTAAACGCATACAGTGTTGTATATTTGTGCCGGTTCATGCATGTAACTTCTGTAGATGGATGTTTAGCATTTGTTGACAGCACCAGAGATAAAGATAAACCCTTGTGTGTGACAGATGGCTGTGTCATTTGCAGATAAAAATGAAAGCATTTTCAGTATCAGCCTCTCAGGAGGGAAATGGAGCATAGTGAAATGAAGAGAAGCAGCATATGGAAATGGCAAATCCCATTTGTTCTGGGGCATGTGTGGATCTGATGAATATTACGATGAGGTCAAGAAGATCAGTGGAATTGCTCTCTGTCGAACTTTATGTTCTGGTCAGTCAATCCGGACCATCTTGGAAAAAAGAAAAACTCTCTCAGCTCTCTCATTAGCCAAATCTCTCTTTGAGCTTTGCTACCGAACCCGTTATGCTCTGATGACAGGGAATGTGATACTGAGAGCATATCAGGCCACACCAGTAATCAGCTCTTGCTACTGGAACACCAACTGAGAGAGAAAGAGAAAAACTCCAACAACACCCCCTGACCCACAACCGCCCACTTGCAGCAGACAGAGGCCCAGCAGGCAGCTAATTAGCATGTGTTAATGAGTTCCTGTGCCAGGGTGACCCACTCAGTAGTGTTGGAAAAGTGTAGAGGTATGGTGTGTCGGCTTCACGGTGCTTGTAAACACAATTACAAACAAGCCTGACATACTTTGAAACTGCAAATCTAGCACATTCATACAGTAGGCAAAAAGGCCTCGAAAAGTAATTCACTGCAGCTAGTTTGTGGCACCCTTACAAAACAAAAATATTTGGGAATATAGTGGAAAATGTCATTGGATATATGAAATAATTTCCATATATGTGACCCAGGACCACAAAACCAGTCATAAGAAAACTGGGATTTATACATTATCTGAAAGCTGAATAAATAAGCTTTAATAAAATATCTTCATGGAACATGATCTTTACTTAAAGGAACACTCCACTTTTTTGGAAATAGGCTAATTCCCCTTATTAACCCCCCCCCCCCCCCCCCCGAGTTAATAAGTTGATTTTTACCGTTTTGAAATCCATTCAGTTTTAGCATAGCTTAGCATAGATCATTGAATCCTATTAGACCAATAGCATCGCGTTCAAAAATGACCAACGAGTTTCGGTATTTGTCCTATTTAAAACTTGACTCTTCTGTAGTTATATCGTGTACTAAGACCGGCGGAAAATGTAAAGATGCGATTTTCTAGACCGATAAGATTAGGAACTACACTCCCATTCCGGCGTAATAGTCAAGGAAGTTTGCTGCCATAACATGGCCGAAGGAGGCGGAGTAATATCATGCAGCACATCGCAGCACAATGTGACCAACTTCATGCACAGGGAGCGTTCCTCGTTGGAAGTTACCCAGCTGGGAACTAATTTCAGGCGCTGCGTGATATTACTGCACCTGCTGCGTCCATATTACGGCAGCAAACTTCCTTGACTATTACGCCGGAATGGGAGTGTAGTTCCTAATCTTATCGGTCTAGAAAATCGCATCTTTGCATTTCCGCCGGTCTTAGTACACGATATAACTACAGAAGTGTCAAGTTTTAAATAGGACAAATAACAAAACTCGTTGGTCATTTTTGAACGCGATGCTATTGGTCTAATAGGATTCAATGATCTATGCTAAGCTATGCTAAAAGTGATATCGCCAGAACAGGAGAACGGCTGAATGGATTTCAAAACGGTAAAACTCAACATATTAACTCAGGGGGAGTTGGAGAATGAGCCTATTTCCAAAAAAAAGTGGAGTGTTCCTTTAATATCTTAATGATTTTTGGCATAAAAGAAAAATCGATAATTTTGACCCATACAATGTATTTTTGGCTGTTGCTACATACTAAAGACATGATTTTGTGGTCCAGGGTCACCTATGGGAAACTAGTGCCTATTTTTAATACACTGCAATATATGCATGGACCAAGCATGGCTATATATATATATATATATATATATATATATATGAGGACAGAATGAGGACAGAAACTGCACTAGATTTTTTACATGTAATAGCTTAAAAGAACTAGTTCATTTCTCTTTCATTAATTAATGAATGGGTTTACATAAAGCTAAACACTTGTTCATGAAATTTAAACTTTTATTTACTTCAGTGTTTGCAAAGCTGCAGTCTGTAAGTTTTGCCTCTTTGCCGCCATCTCTGTTTAAAACCTGCAGTTGCAGTCATTTGCGGAATTATCCTTGATAGGTGGGTTGTGCATCAACACGGTTTTTGAACGCGGATAAATCTAATGTTTCGAAGTGTATGTGTGGAACTACAGATACTACGTCTTAAAAAGTATGTCAAAAAATGTCATCTAAACAAGTAAGTGACATGTTTGCCATTTTTGTTCTGACCAACTGAAAAAAGTTTAACAATAGTAAATAGTGCTCTCAGTGATCTACCGATCTCAAAGTTAGCCCATATCAAGTCAAACCGCGCAAATTATTCTTATAGAGGGTTTTCACTACAGGTCATCAGTCGGCCATTTTAGCGGCAATGAATGTAAACAATGCCACTGAACCGAACTAAACTTGCATATTTTGCTGATTATTGCTACTGAAAATGGTCAATTATTGTCATGTTTTGGGCTGTACTAATTGGTCAGACCAGGAAAAACATTTGCAGTACAATAAACTGCCAAAAGTTAAACTGTCTAAGAAACAGAAGTCATTTGTGGTTGGCCAAACTAAACAAGGGTTTCCAGGGCAAGAATCCTGACAACATTCGTGTTTGTTCTTATCATTTCCGGTCAGGTAGCCTAGGGAAAATATTTGGTTAAAATCTCAATTAATACTGCTTATCTGTATCTTTACCACCAATTAACTTTAGTTTGTCAAACTATTGCGCTCTTTTATGCTTACTAATTCTTTCTCAATATAATTTAGCAGCTTCCACGTGTTTCTTCCATGGTTTAGACGCCAAATATTAGCAGAATCACGTATTCAGTAGTACAATAACTGTGCAATCAATGCTGTTGTTTACATCCGAGTATTCCCATTATGGGCACGCATCCATGTGACTGACCCTCTATTTCTGTACAGTCTAACCTATAATTGTCATACCATTTGAATGTCATCGAAAGAAATTGTTCTTATAACCTCAAAAGGCAATTTAAAGTTACTTTTTAAAATGGCAAGTTTAATTATTCCAGCTGCTGTAAGAAACCCTATAAACCACTCAAATTAGAAAATGAGACAATATTATTACAACAAGCTTACCATTGTGTATCGGGCTAAGTTAAGGAGGTAGTTTTGAACACTGATTGGTTATATACTTGCTCAATAATTGATTTTGTGTAATTTTTAATGAAAAAAAGTTATGCAGTGCAGCGGTAAGGATCTTTGGACAATTGAAAGTGTTGCTAAATTCTTGTTAAATTCATGGCAACATGGTGGAAAATCAGATTTGACATTTATAGCGTAATGGATTGAGTGCTATATAGCATGAGTTTGGTCCTCAGTTTTTTTCTCTTTTTTTTGAGTTTTTGAGTGTAATATAAGACAAAACGTGACCACTATTTTGGCTGGTAACATTAACTTATTTTTTACAGTTAAAATATCATTTTATATGACTGAATCAACCTGACTAAATTAAATTACACAAAAAAAGGTTCATAAATAGTTACTTAAAATAATGTAAAGTTTTATAAATGTAAAAGCTGTAGAAATAACAAAAATATCGTTTTCTGAAAGTTTTCTGATGCAGAGTTTGAATCATTTTGCTTTAGCAGTGCTCCTGCACTGACCTCTAGTGGAAATTTTGGAATTTATTTTTGTGATTCTTCATTCATTCTACATGTTGGTGGTTATAGTTAAGATGTCAGTATCACTATTTTAAAATGATTGTGCATGCAGCTTTATGACTTAATATCAACTTACAGACTGTATTTTAAAACTCATTACATCGCAAGAACATTTAAAATGAATTTGTGGTTGTAATAAAATGTATTAAAATAAGTTTATAAAACTTTATGTAAACATCCATAAATTGATTTAAAACCATATTATGCATCAATAACACACGCAAAAGTGACAGTCCATTTCTTTTTCCTTTTTATTTTCTTTTCATTTTTTTCTTCTCCAGAGCACACAATAGTTCTGCTCAGCATCAGGTAGTACACTTTAAATTTGTTTCTTTCTTTTTTCGAACGTAGTGCTGGGTCAGTGTTGTCACATTAGTACAATATGGTAAGTTAACTACTGGAAGAGGGTTTACACACTTACATAGTGCATTTATTGCATTGTAAACCAAAAAAAAAATAATAATCTCAAACACAAAACCAAAATAGTGCAATCATATTGATTTCCCTTTATTCAGTGATAGACCTTTATCAGTCCAAGCCATTGTCTTCCGCCTTCCACCAGTGTTGCATACAGTGCAGTATATTGTGATAGAGAACAACATAAATATCTAATAAAATAAACAGTTAGCCTTGAAAATATACTTTGAAGACCCAAAGACATAGTTCTTGACTATGTACAAATCACCTGGAAGGATATCAAGCATATTTTCGAGTGGGAAGAGCTCTTTGTGCTTTGAAGCCTGTGTCTCTTGCTTGTTGCTTTTCATATGCAGTGATTTAAAAATTGATAGTTTCATGGTCCCAAATAACATTTTTCTTCAATATATGCAAATAATATTATATATGTACATCTTAAACAAACAGAAAGTCATTTGTTTGTGCATTTATATATAGATGAGGGCAATGAATTTTAATGTGCAAACTGTATATACTCAAGCAGATGTTTGTGATGGTTTATATGTCCATTGCATCTCCCTATTCAGTTTACAGTGCTTCTACAAATGCCTGATTGTTTGTCATGCATAGTCATGATTAGCTTGAATGTACAATGGGACTGCATGTGCATGTATGCAAATAATAAACTAGTGATCATGACATTTAGTTAAGAGATTGTCTTGCAAATAAGACATAAGTCATTCTGTCACGTGTGATAATATTTGTAAATGATTTTGTTATTGCATGGAAGAACAGCAGCAAGCAAAACTCAACAATTACAGCAGCAGATATGTCAACAAGATCATCACTTATCATGCAAATAAGTGTTGATGGTAATGATGCAGAAAAGGATGTTATAAAACAGTGGTTCTGAAGCAATACATCATCATACCGTTACACATCTTACTGTTGCTGTTGAATCAATGGTATGATTATGTACAACTATACTTGTGTGACAACAAAGATGTTTGCAAGGGTCTCACTTTTCAAATAAAACCACTAGATGTCACTGTAATTTAAACCATTAGTATAGAGCAGAGGTTCTCAACTGGTTTTACTTTCAAGTCTGTGTAAAACAATATTAAATGTGTTCTTTTTCGAGTTTGTCACACCACAGATAATGTATTACTCACCACCCAGCCAAATCTGAATGAAAAAATAAAAACCTCCAATTAAAATAAATATAAGTTACTAAGAGCTTAAAAAAAAACAAGCAGCAAACTCTGGGGGCGTGCCCGTTGGCGGTGCTGGAGCCACGCCCACTCGCGGGAAATTTGCCGCCTATCTTAAAAATCAAATACCGCTACAACCTAGATTGATGACTGAGCTGTTTTGTAAATTATCACAACCAGGTAATATGCAGTTAAGTGACAAAGGCATAGCTAGCTAGCAAACTGTAGGCTGTAGTAACTAATGCTGCGTTCCAGGCAGCCCGTAAATCACAACTTCAAACCAAGTCACGCCAAACTGCCTGAGCACATTTATTATTATTATTATATTATTATTAATTTGATTGCAACGTTATATTGTTCTAAAGTCTATTTTTCACTGTGTACTACTTGAACAAACACCGCATCTGTAGGGGCTGCCATTGTTGTTTCGCTGGCTATGTGACGTCAGAACTCGGAACTGGGAGTACGTCGATCTAGTACGATTTCACGAAAGGGAAGTCACGGGTTTGACTGCCGTTCCAGTGTACTTTCATGGGTAGAAGTTTGGAAAAACACGGGTAACGGGTTGCCTGGAACACGGCATAACAGTAATGACAGTAACTCGTCATTATACAGGCAAACCACTGATGCGCTAATGCGCTCTAGTTATTATAGTGTTAGGGGACGGGCCATGCTCAATAGCTCCAGTGCCTCATATCAAGACATGATTTTAGCCCCACCCAAAAAATCCTGAACACAAAAATGGTGAAAAACTGTTTATCGCTGTGTAACTCCACAATTCATTACTACATAGTTCACAGTCTTTGTCCTATGTTTTCACATTTATAATGTGTTTAGAAACAATTCTCTGAATTACTTTTACACATACTTGAAAGGGCTTAATATAAGGTAAATGATGTATCTTACTGAAATATGTAGTTGAAACATTACGTTATTATAATCCACATTGTTTTATACAGATTTTGGTCTATGGGGGACGCAGTTATTACATGAAATGGATGCATTTTGAGCTACTGGCACTACCTGTTACAACACAACTCATAAAGTTAAATACTGATACGATGACCAGAGCTACTTTTATAAGCATTCGCTTAACCCTAGATGCATACCTCGGGTCTTTAGTGACCCAGGACGTCATTCACTACCCTCTCCCTCCTTCATTTTTTCAAGTTTGACATCAACTTTCTTAGTATTCCTCGATCTATTCATTATAAGCAATATAACAAGAAAAAATAACAAATTATAAAAGAATATCTATTTACTGTTTTTTTGTTGTTGTTGTTGCAAAGTGTATAGGGTCGCTGGAGACCCGAGGTGTGTAATAGTGTAAGTATATTTCTTGTGCGCAAAAATATGTAAATATCTGATGACTCAATGAGTGCAATTCACCTTTATTCCTCAAGGTGGCACTGTTTAATAGACAATGATGACATGATGTTTCACTCATAACTATTGCAGGCATAAAACAAAAGAATATCATCAGCAAAAATTGAACTGGTTTGAATGGCTTTACTGCAGAGAAATTACTGTACGTAATAAAATATGTCACTGTTATTTGATGGTGGATGTGGTGAATAAGCTGCCAGCGATCAAAATATTGACTTTAAAGTCATTGAAAACGGTAGTTTTGAGAATATGGTTGAGATCGTGAATATGAGCCAGATGCTGAATGTACTGTGGAAGTGTGCTCTGAGGATGACGGCCACCGTAAAATCATCTGCTCAGATTGAACCCTTTTAAGTTTCAAAAGGTAATGAAATATGCTTTATTTTATTCTTCTGTAATTGTTCTTAAAATATCAAGAGATTTTTTTGCTATTGCAGAAGTTAGGGATCCATCCGTGCTGGATAACATTCATGCATTTAAGGGTTAAATCAAATGCCATGCCATCGATTTTACCCACAAGCAGTGTAAACGCCCCTGGATGCAGATTTTTAAAGTTTTTTCATCCACAAGCATCTTCCCATTCTTTTCTCTTTTTCTTATCGCTAAGAAAAGCAGTGAAGACTTACATCGCTTCTCTTGTTGCCCTTCGACCGCAAATGACAACCAAAGGCAGCACAATGTGGCATTGTATCAGTATTTAATTTATTTGAGTTGTGTTAAAAATAGCAACACAGAGCGGCAGTAGCTCACAGAGTGCAGCCATTTCATGTCAACGAAATAATGGTGTCCACCATAGTCCAAAATATGTATAAAACAATGTAGTTTTTTGTAATAACTTAAGTCTTTCATGGGTTTTCTACTACATATTTCAGTAAGAGACATCATTTATGTTATATTAAGCCATACAAGTCTTAATACCCAGGGTTAACCTAAAACAGCACCAAGCTAGTTATTGCACAAAAGAAAAAATGCTCTTAAAATCAAACTTTAAAATGTTTTTATATTACAAATTCAAATATAGTTATAAATAAATTAACTAAAATAAATCATCTAAATTAATAGTACATAAAAACATTGGGGCACAAACCATGTTTTACTTTCATATTACAAATTAAGTTTTATATATTTTGGGTAATATTTTCTCAGTTTGTTCATGGTTTTGAAAATAAGAAAGTCATCTAGTGTGGTGGTATCTATAGGTAAATTTGCATCAAAATGCCATATAGCTTGATTAGACGTTTAATTTTCTCCTTTTAAAACTTTGAAATTAAAGTCTTGTCATCTTAACTACGCATGATTATAACATTAGTTGCATTTCATTCTGTGCATTTAGCATAGTTTTATCACCTGCTGTTCGTGTCCATGTCCAGCCCTGTGAGGTCTCAGTTGAGAACCACTGATAGACAAAATAAATAATATGTTAGGCTGTTTAGTGCAATACTGAGATCTAGGCAAAAGATGTACAAACATTCATGTGGTCTGCTTTCATTGATCTGACAGGGTGGTATTAGTGCACTGTGGTTGGAAATACTGATGAGTTACTAGATGATTTACCCTGGTTAACATAAACTTAAGTTTCCAGTGGATATGACGGAAAAAGCACAAGAACAGTGGAACAGAACAGAACGGGAAAATAAAAACATCTTCAGTTACAAAAAGTCCCAAGTGTGATTTTAGTATATGAATTAGTCGTTTGAGGGTTGTGCTACATAAAGCCTTTTGGGTTATTAATTATGAGTAAATTATATTTAACGATTGATTCAAATGAAGTGTATTGTACTAAAGGTAAGAAGAACAAACCAAAAGCGATGCATGAGGTGGAGACTGAGTGAGCGGACTGGATGTTAGTGACATGTGGTGCCCTTCTTTGTGAGAGCATGGTATGGATGCTCTGATGCCAGTGCCAGCCTCACCCCTGAGATAAGAGACAGGCTGGCAGAACCTGGCGGACAGACGGCACCACCAAGGGGTTGGGGGAAACCCCTGTTGATCTCAGTGTGGGACTTGGCAGGGATGTTCAGACCAGTTGAATGTGTGTATACCTGTGTGTGTGCGTGTGTTGGCTGAAGGCCTGCAGCAGGGTGGTCCTGAGATGTAAAGGACGACACATGTGGTTAGTGCAGGGGAGGGTGTGTGTTGTCACTGTCAGTGAGGCTGGGATTGGTCCACTTCTCCGCTGACCCTCATCTCATTCTCCATCCCTCCGTTCCTCCTCTTTCTCATCAGGGGGGCAGCTGCTCTGAGCCCCGTCTCATTCTGGGGCAGTGAGTGGCTGGCCTTTGAGGAATTTTCAGGGGGTCTTTCTGGAATGTTCTGTGTCACTCTATAACAACCAGAGAGCGGTGAAGGGAGTGAGCATTATGGTTAAACACCCTGGCCAAAAGCTTTCTGTCAGTCAGCGATATGGGTGATGTTATATTGACATCTAGTGGGCTGGATTTAGCATCGCACAATATTTTTCATTTACAGTGCTGTCATTAAAGGGATAGTTCACCCAAAAATGAAAATGGGATGTTTATCTGCTTACCCCCAGGGCATCCAAGATGTAGGAGACTTTGTTTCTTCGGTAGAACACAAACAAAGGTTTTTAACTCAAACCGTTGCAGTCTATCAGTCATACAATGGCAGTCAATGGGCACCAAATCTTTTGAGAGTAAAAAAACAAACACAGACAAAACCAAATTAAACCCCGCAGCTCGTGACGATACATTGAGGTGTTAAGACACAAAACAATCGGTCTGTGCAATAAACTGAAAAGTATTTATATTATTATTTACCTCCGATCCACCAAAACGGTCTGCGGATTGACTGCCATTATATGACTGAAGACTGCAACAGTTTGAGTTTAAAATCTTTGTTTGTGTTTTACTGAAGAAACAAAGTCACCTCTACTTGGATGCCCTGAGGGTAAGCAGATAAAAATGTTCATTTTTGGGTGAACTATCCCTTTAAATACAGCTAAAGGCCTGTTTAAAGCAAGAACGATGGCTATAAAGATAACTATATATAGATATATAGAACTAAAAATTTTATTCTAAGCGCACACTCGTCGGTTGCTTAAAATTCTCGAGCTCATTATAGCAGGTTTGCTTTTAATTGGTTGTCATTTTTTTTTATCGTTCATCAACTGGAAAAAAAAAATTCTGAAAGTGATTCCAATGATATTGTTTCTCTGTGTCTTTATTGTTATAGCTGTGATGTGGACTCTGCTATTCTTTAATATTGAGAATGTTTTTTAGAACTGTAATATAAAAATATAAATATAAATATAAAAAAATGTTTGTTAATTAAAATAAAGTTGAAACGAGATAAAATAGAAAAATGTTATGAAAAACATAAACTTAAAACATGACAGTAAGACATGTCTTGTCTTGAAATGAGCTAAAATACTAAAATGACAAAAAAACTAAATTAAAAATACTGAAATACAAAATACAAATCTGAAACTAATAAAACTGACAAAAGCATATAACAAAATCGCTGAAACTAACCAAAATTAAACTGAAAACTTGAATATGAAACTTAAATACTATTTTCAAAATATACAGTAATAGATAAATAAAGTACAGTAATAGTACACAAATATATGGAAGCCTGTTTTCTCCACTGATAAAAAAAAGGTTATTACGACTTTTTATCTCACAATTCTGAAAGTTATGAAGTCAGAATTGTGAGATATAAACTGGCAGATATGACTTTTTTCAGAATTTTGTGATATAAACTCAAAACTGCAAATAATAA
This sequence comes from Garra rufa, assembly GCF_049309525.1. Lineage (NCBI taxonomy): Eukaryota > Metazoa > Chordata > Actinopteri > Cypriniformes > Cyprinidae > Garra > Garra rufa. The sequence continues at coordinate 25,983,176 of NC_133378.1, read as the reverse complement.
AGTCAGAATTGCAATTCTGAGAAATAAAGTCACAATTCTGAGAAATAAATATATGAACTCACGATTGTGACTTTTTTCCTCAGAATTGCGAGTTTATATCTCGCAGTTGTGACTTTTTTTCTCAGAATTGACATGAACTTGCATTTCTGACTTTATAACACACAATTGCGAGTTAAGTCAGAATTCTGAGAAAAAAGTCATAATTGCGAGTTTTTATCTTGCAATTCTGACTATTTCTCACAATTGTGAGTTTATATCACACAATTCTGAGAAAAAAGTCTGAATTGTGAGACAAAGTCGCAATGACCTTTTTTATTTTTTATTCGGTGGCGGAAACGGGCTTCCATATAAATAACACCGGTTCCAGATGCCATTGTAGAAATGTCCATTTAAATTTTGTTAAATAAATAAATTTAATTATTCTGATAACAAAAGTGTAATAATGGGGGGATACCAAGATATAGTGAAGTGAATAGTAAAAAAATGGAAAATGCATATAAAATAAAAGTTACATTGTGAAACTTTTTTCTTTATGTGAAAAAAAACTTTTTTTTATGAAATAAAAATAAGCAAGTACACATTTAACATTTTTTTTATTAATGTTCATTATTAATATATGCAAAATAAGCCCTGACAGGGAAACACACATTCACAATTATATTCTTAACTGACAGAAGAAAATCAATCCAACACTCACCCTTGTTTGTGGTAGTGCTCATTCAATTAGCTCCTGTGTCTCTGAGAACTGGAGAAAGAGGACGCCAGCATGTTTAAGATAACATAAGCTTCATCACAACAAGTGATGGTCATGCAGTTACTATTTAAACACTCACCTGTTGGCTAGAGTTGGCTGAGGGTGGTGTAACTACATTTTGCTCCACTAGAGGGTTCAGGGGGGCGGAGCCTGGCAGGTGAGTGGCACGCCAGTATATATCTAAATATTCGGCCAGGTGTTCGCAGGCATCTTCTAACTGATTCTCATCCAGTATAACATCGAACATTTCCTAATGTAAGACAAACGCAGTTAAGACAAACAGTATTAGTGTGGGATATCACATATCACATCTGTTCACTTGTTGCTTCAGTTTAATGTATGTTAACAGGAGCTGAATGTCTCCTGGTGACTCACTGGTGGGCACTGTGCTAGTTTATCTCCAGCCATCATTTGCACGTTGAGATGTTTGCTTTGAGATTTCCCTCTGGACTTAATGAGTCTTTGAAGAACCTGGGGGTAAATGAGTGACACTGAGAAAATGAGGGACAAAAACAGGAGCTATGCTTCAGGGAGATCTGAACCTATCTACAGTTGAGGAAAAAGCTTTGCAGAATCTGCAAAATGTTAATTATTTTACCAAAATAACAGTGATTATTTAGTACTGACCTAAATAAGATATTTCACAAAAGAGATGTTTACATGTAGTCCACAAGAGAAAATAATAGTTACATTTCTAAAAATGACCCCATTCAAAAGTTTACATAAACTTGATTTTTAATACTGTGTTGTTACCTGAATGATCCACAGCTGTGTTTTTTGTGTAGTGATAGTTGTTCATGAGTCCCTTGTTTGTCCTGAACAGTTAAACTGCCTGCTGTTCTCCAGAAAAATCCTTCAGGTCTTACAAATTATTATTTTTTTCAGCATTTTTGTCTATTTGAACCCTTTCCAACAATGACTGTATGATTATAAGATTCATCTTTTCACGACACATTAAGAGCCAGGGGGTGAAAACATTTTGAATTTAAAGATCAGGGTATATTTAACTTATATACAGCAGGCAGTTTAACTGTTCAGGACAAATAAGGGACTCATGAACAACTATCACTCAACAAAAAAAAAAAAAAAAAAACAGCTGTGGATCATTCAGGTAACAACAGTATTAATAATCAAACTTTTGAACGAGGTCATTTTTATAAATGTAACTATTATTTTCTCTCGTGGATTATGTAAACGTCTTTTATGTGAAATATCTTATTCAGATCACTACTAAATAAAAAATAACATCCATTTTGTATGATCCCTCTTATTTTGGTCAAATAATTAAAATGTTGCAGATTCTGCAAGGTGTATGAAAACTTTTGACCTCAACTGTATATTATTCAAAAATGAAAATTGTGTCATTAATTAGTCACCCTCATGTCGTTCCAAACCCGTAAGACCTTCGTTCATCTTCAGAACACAAATTAAGATATTTTTGATCAAATCCGAGAGCTTTCTGACCCTCCATACTTTTCCGTGTCAGCAATAAATACCAGAAGTTTTATTTTTGGGTGAACTTTAATATAATTCTGTAATTGGAGAAGCACCCATTTGTAGTTTTTGAAGAGTAAATGATTTATTGACTGGTAAATACCTTTGGAGAGGACACTTTGACATAGACAATGATGGGGGCGAGAGAGGTCTTGAGAAGCTGTGCGGGGTGGTTGATAGTATCTGCATCCAAGACCACCAACTGCAGACTTTTAGCCAGTTCAAATATTCTCTCAATCTCACTCTGCACCTCCGCTGAGAGAGAGACAGGCATGATAACAAGAGCCACATTAATAATGAAACAACAAATCATCCCATATAAGGTCCTTCACACAAAAAATACTTTATGACTCTTAATATTTAGCTTTATCCCTTTACGTTGTCACTCACCCAGACTGGAGCGTGTGTTCGACCTCTCCATGATAGCTTTCTTGTTCAGTACAGACCTCTTTGCCAGAGACAGATCTGCAGTCACCCGTGTGATAGAAATCCTGCCATGGAACCACATACCAAATAAAAAAAAGAGCACACAAGTAGTATGGACTAGGGGTTGAACGACTTCAGATTTTCTAAAGTCGACATTTACGTGATAAAAGTCGAGTCGACGTCGACTAGTCGCTTATGACGTCATTATTGAACAAAAACACTTAAACCTTGAGCTGAGACTCAAACACCTTGTGCACAGCTATGACACAGCACTGCCTACATGGCTATTGTTCCTATAATACTTTGCTAATCAGTATAATCAGTAACTAATCAGTTATTTTGTCTTTGGGTCTTTATATTTCTCACAGATTTCTGCTCGTTCTAAATCAGCAGATAAAGTAGCACTGTAAAGATTACATTTATATAAAGTCATTAGTGAGAGAGCGATTGCGTGTGTGAATTAATTCTACCTGGCAGCGTCTCTCTACTAGCCTAATAATAAAGCTGTGGGTTTTAATTACTAAGAAATATATGCTAGAACTTTTCAGTTTCTAAGCTACATTAGCCAGAAATCATGGAACAGTGTTGACAATTCATTTCCCCACTGCGCTTTTGAATGATTGTGTGCGCACGATCTGCACGTGATGTACGAGCGAGCTAATGTATGTAGCCTATGGCTGTATCCGAAATCGCCCCCTATACCCTCATTCACTATTCCCTACATTAGTCCACTCATTCAGTCCACTTGAAGGAGTGAGTGAAAACGAGTGAGTGAATTCGGACACTGAGTGCACCGGAAGGACTGCTGCTTTTGCATAGTATTGCTTACTGTTTAACAATCATTTAAAACGGACAGTTCGAGTAGTTAGATTAAAGGATTTATCTTGAACTATGTCAAGGAGTTTACATATAAACCCTGGTTAAACAATTTAATAATCAATTTACAACGAATGTGTACCCGTGTTGTATGCTGTATTACGCAGTGGACAAGCGAATGGATGGATGATTCAGCTGCGGGCGCCATCGTCTGGCGGGACGCGGGAATTCAGTCGGCGCGCGACTCTCACAGTGCATTATGGGTTATCTCTAGCTGTTGAGCGTACATCGGTTGTACACTCGTTTTTGCGGTGCATTGTGGGATTGAATGAGTGCACTCGGGAACGTTCACTATGGTTTCGAACACCACTTAAAATGGCTGTCCCCTCAAATAGTGCACTATTTGAGGGTATAGGGGGCGATTTCGGATACAGCCTATGTGTGTGCGTTACAACGCAGCAGTGCATTAGATTAGAACGACAATTACAACAAGCTGTTTAAAACGTGCATTCTCCTGTTCAGTTTTAAACATCAAGATGGTATTCTCACACGTGTTGTGGAGCGCTTCCGGAGTATGCATTTATCTATTATTTTAGCTGTTTTCACAAAGCGTAAATGTCGACTTCAAAGACTTCTTATCCTGTTGCGCCCTCTATAGGACCAGCGACTAGTCGACGTCAAGCTTAAAGCGTCATGGCAGAGCATTAAAGTCGTCTAGTCGACTAGACGATTAATCGGTGCAACCCCTAGTATGGACCACTTTTCTGATACTTTACAAAACTAAGAGCTTTATTTCCTTTTTTACAAATGCACATTTTTGGGTGAACTGTTCCTTTAAGAGTGGCAGTTTCACTATTAAGCTTTAAACCAGTGAAACAAACAGTTTCTGCACTCACCTCCCATCAAATCTGTGTTTTAGGAAGTCAAACAAGGCTTTCTGCATCATATCAGTCACCTGCATCAGAAGATTGTGAGAAAACGTTCATACTACGTTTAGCCAGAAACGTTTCATATGTAATTAACTTGTCAATCTGAGGTAATTTAGGTCCTGAGCTATTAATAGTGTTAACATCCACCCAGTGATTTTGTTGTCTGAGGATCGTAGGGGGAAAATAAGGAGTCCTAAGCAGGGGATTTGGAAGAAGAGTCGTGTATGAGGATAATATGCTTTGGATGAGGTGATGTGGTTTTATTTAGACACGGGTGAAAAATGAATGACTCCAGAAATAGAGGGTAGAGAGTCAGCGGGGGATTGAAGGTCCCTGGTGTCTCTGTTAAGGAGCTGACTGACAAATGTGTCCAGAGCACCGTGTCACAGCTGGACTTAAATATTTCACATTCGTGAATCCTCTCACAAGCCAAAACTGAAAAAGAAGTATCTTACACTGTCTGAGCAGTCATATACAATGGATCCAAATGAGCTTTTTGCCATGCCTGCCAATAGTGAGTGAATTATGAGAATTTACAGACTATTATTACTTTTCAGAGGCCATGAAACTGTATTTTGCATTATTTTATTAAATATAATGGTAACACTTTACAATAAGGTTCATTAGTTAACATTAGTTAACTACATTAGTTAACATGAACTAAGAATGAACAGTACTTCTACAGCATTTATTATACTGTTAATGCTAATTCCATTATTTACAAATGCATTGAGTTGTTTGTTAACAGTAGTTAATGCACTGTGAAAATTATTTTTATTAACCAACATTAACAAAGATTAATAAATTGTGTAATAAATGTATTGTTCATTTCATGTAAGTTAATACAATGTTTACGAATGACACCTTATTGTAACGTGTTACCAATATAATTATGCTAAATATAATAACATAAATATTGTTTAATAAATATAAATACAAAAACTGACCACAAATATTTTTCATAGGTCATGAAACTATAAGAAAATTACATAAAAAATTATACAAAATTATATAAAAGTGTATTTATGGAAATAGTATTTATTACATAAATATAAATAAAAACTGCATATATTTTTACAGGTCATTGTCACTTGTGTATCACATTATAAGGCTAATCTCTGCCTTTGTTGCAAAATGTGAATTTGTCCAGTGTTGTTATTGTTAAATAAAACTAAATGTATTAAATAATTTTCAGTAATTAAAATAAACTATAAATAAAATACAAATATTACATGACGTAATTGAAAATTATAAATCTTGCCTTGGCAACTATGTATTAAAATGGCTAAAATTAACTGAAATAAAAATTAATTAAAGCTATATAATAAAAACTAATAAAAATGACAAAAGCACATTATAAATGTATAAAAATAAAAAAAAATAATTGTAATAAATGTTATAATATTAGGCCATATAAATAATATTAAAATATATTAAATATTAAATTCGTTCTTCATAGCTTCATTTTGGTAGCTTAATATATATATATATATATATATAAAACGGTTAGTTCCATTCCTCAATTCTGATTGGTCAGCAGCTGTGTCGTATTCATGATACGGCACTGCTATGACCGCTTCACTCAACGGTTTTGTGTATCATTGAACCCCCTTAGCAACCACCCTTAGCAACGTAAACACAGCTGCAGCAGTTAGGGACTACTTTTTACAGCGGAAGGCAGTTAATGATTTTACTTTATGAAAACGTACAACTTAATATATATAAATTAATATATATTTTTGATTTTAATATTTTTATTGTGTGGTAACCATTTTATAAAAGCAATAAGGTACTTGAGGCCGTGCTGTATCATGAATAAATCATGGCTGAAGGGGTTCCGTCGATAAAATATTTTGATCATTAACATGATCAGTTGTAATTTTATTACCTACCTTTATCAAAAAGTAAAATATACTGTAACAACCCTGCTGAAGAAAACAGCTAATACCAGCCTAGGCTGGTTGGCTGGTCTTAGCTGGTTTAAGATGGAAGTAGCTGGTTTTAGCTGGTCTCTCAGCCAGGCCAGGCTGGTCAGGCTGGTTTTAGCTGGTGGTTTCCCAGCCTGACCAGCTAAGACCAGCCTGACCAGCCTGGCCAGGCTGGAAAAGTGGCCAAAACCCCTCTAAAACCAGCCTGCCTTCCAGCTATGACCAGCTAAAACCAGGCTGGTTGACCAGCTAAAACCAGCCAACCAGCCTAGGCTGGTTTTAGCTGTTTTTTTCACCAGGGAAATGCATTGCTCATCGTTCATAAATGCTGGTTAATACATTAACATTATTTGACGAACAGATTTTAATCCGATTCACATATAATCACCGATCCATGCATGCAAACGTGCGTGCATCACACACGAAACCGATGCTCAGTTGCTCACTGGATCGACATTAAGACAAATTGCATTATTTAACTAATAATTTAAAAAAAATTACATTTACATTTGACCACAGTTGAAGTATTTACTTGTCTAAGATTCCTCAATCAGATTAACGTTATATTAACGAATTACGGTGAAAAAACGAGACAACACTCATATCAGCTAGGCAATCTTATTTAATGATTCAGTAATGTTAAAATGAGAACAGTTACCAACCTCTCGAAATTCTTTATATAGATCCAGATCCATATAGATTTCAGGTGCCTTGCGAAATTAGTAGTGTTAGCGCCCTTTGTTAGCACTGCGCTCTAGCAACTCTTTACGTTTACATATTGGCTTGCTTGTGTACTTCGGCTTTCCATGTTCATTTGCTTTATATCCAAAATATTTCCAGATAGCGCTGCTGTGTTCTTTATCAACCAAAGCCGGTGGCAGGGGCGCCGTACTCGCCTTTCTATTCGCTTCACTTATGCTATTTAACCAGAGCGAATGAGACGAGACAGGCACTGCGGTCACGTGTGGTGTTTGTCAACGTGCCTTTGGAGAGAAGTGAAAGTGACAGCTCGGCTAGTATCGATACTTTGGGAAATTAGTATTGGTACCGTTCAGATATTTCAGTATCGATATTTATCGAAATATCGATATTTTTGACAACACTATATATATATATATATATATATATAATGTTAAAGTGTTAATGAAATAGTATTTATTTCATTAACATTATAGTATTTATTTCTATAACATATATATATATATATATATATATATATATATATATATATATATATATATATGTCAAAACAATTTGAGTTCTGGAGAAAAAAGGCTTCAGGCATATTTCTGATGGTAAATTTTGTGCAAGTTAAAAGCAACCTGATCTTTTCACAAGACACAAAATACGTACCGCCAAGTAGGTTTTGTGACATATTCGATGTGAAATGTCCTCTGAGTGGCGTTGTTATTTTCCCCCCAGAACAGATGAACATTTATGTGACGTTGGTTTTGTACATGTCACTGTAGTTATGACTTGAAATGTTCGTTGAGTGTTGCTTTATCTCTAATGCTCAGTGACGTTTTAAAATAACTTACTATTTGCACTAGACCTAAACCTACCCAATAGTATGAACAAAAGTAATATGACAAAAAAATGCAATCGCAAGCCGCTTTAACCTGTCTTTCGATCTCTTATCTTTCAGCTCTTTCTTGAGTCATGTTTTTCACGGGATTTGTACCCAACAACCCAACAACCTTCCACATCCTAAGTCAAATAGTGCCGGCTGAGCTACCCAACAACCTTGTTACGTCCAGAAAGCAAAACATATGAAGCTGTAATCATAATTGTGTATGAAAACGATTACAAGTGCTCGCTGTTTTACTGCCTGTAGTGTTCATTTCTGTTGGAAACTGCAGTGATATGTAATTATTAGTATGTATTTCGTGTCTTGCGGAAAAGTTCCCACAGGTACATTTTCGTCATGAGATCAGGTATAGCAACAATACAGTTACTGGCTAAGTTTTACTTAACCCTCAAACTTGTAACTTTTACTTGCTTGGTGATTGTTCATTTTGGACTCTGCATAAATAGAACAACTGGCCTGTCTCTTAACTCCCACGATGATCAAATTTAATATAATTTACCTCGTAGCCTTTCAGCGAGGGGCCGACCAGAACAACAGGCCTCATGGATGGAACTACATCATAGGGTGGAACGTGCTCTGTCTACAACACACACACACTGTTATGTCTCACAAGCTCTGAATCTTAACTAACATTTCACAACATCTAATAAGTAGCCTCAAGGGATGCAGCTTCAATAACACAGCATTGAAATCTCTCACAGAGAATAAAACAAGAGAAACATTTTTAAGAAAATCTAAACAGGTTGTTCGTGTTAACGGCTTAACAATTATACTGTAGTGTTGTGTAAATCATGCTGAGTATGACATATAAATGCAGCATATAGCCTGAAGGAAAATGCAGAGGAACGGTAGTGACTCAACAATACAAGCATTACAGTAAGACAGTAATGTGTGAGAGTATTTAAATACCTCTCACCTGCAGAAGGAGGAGTAGACCTCCAGCCCCCAGATGAAGCATTTCCCATTTTCCTGTTACCAACACAAACATTTTAGAAATTACAGGACAATAGCTGATCTCATACTTTGAACTAAGATCCTATGCTGAACTGAACTACTGAGTTTTCTTATAAATAGCAAATGCAATGGCAAATCACAGCAATTGAACATAAGAGTGTTAATTTCTAACATATGGTATAGTTGACCAAAAATAATAACTAAAAATTCATTTTACTTTGATTGCTTCAGAACCAAACACAATGCATTAAGAGCTAGGGGGTGAAAACCTTTTCTCTACTGGCTCTTAATGCATTGTGTTTCCTTCTGGAGCATCAGTGAGCGTTTGAACCTTCTGTAATAGTTGCATAAGAGTCCCTCAGTTGTCCTCAGTGTGAAAAGATGGATCTCAAAATTAAACAGTCATTGTTGGAAAGGGTTCAAATACACAAAAATGCTGAAAAACACTTTGTGGGACCTGAAGGATTTTTCTGAAGAACAGCGGGCAGTTTAACTGTTCAGGACAAACAGAGGACTCACGAACAACTGTCACTAAACAAAAAACACAGCTGTGGATCATTCAGGTAACAACACAGTATTAAGAATCAAGTGTATGTAAACTTTTGAACGGGATCATTTTTATAAATTCAACTATTATTTTCTCTTGTGGACTATTTGTAAACATCTTTTATGTGAAATATCTTATTCAGGTCAGTACTATATAAAAAATAACATGCATTTTGTATGAGCCCTCTTATTTTGGTAAAATAATTAACATTAAGTTAATGGATTTTGATGTGACAAGACAACAGTTGATAGACTTTCACTGGAGGAAGTATTATTATGGATTATGGACTGGTATTTTATATGGAAAAAGCATCTTTTTTCCTAATGGACTGGAGTCGTGTGGAATACTTGTAGATTATTGTGCTGTTTTTATCAGCCGTT